>NC_133367.1:39063402-39079944 GCF_049309525.1 Garra rufa | reverse complement strand
TTGTTCTATATATCGTCCAACTTTCCATTTTGTCGCACTATATATCCATCCAACTACCTATTGCTTTGTCAAACTATGTATCTATCCAACTATCAATTGTTTTGTCAACCCAAATATCCATCCAACTATACATTGTGTCGTTCTATATATCCATCCAACTATCAATTGTTTTGTCAACCCATATATCCATCCAACTATCCATTGTTTTGGTGTTATATACATCAACTATCTATCATTTTGTCTTTGTATATATCCATCCAACAATCCATTATTTTGTAATTCAATATTCATCCATCCGTCATTGTTTTGCTGTTCTATATATACATCCACCTATCAATTTGTCATTCTATATTCATTCAAATAACACAATTGATAACAATCCATTATTTTGTAATTCAATATCCATCCATCCATCCATTCATTGTTGTGTTGTTCTATATATCCATCCACCAATCCATTCAAATAACACTTGTCATTCTATATACCCATCCATCCATCTATCTATCTTATTTCTATCTTAATTAATCTATATTAACTTAGCTATTAATTTACACATTCTTCCCTTAACAAAGGAATATATACTAAATTGCATTTGGCATATTTGTGCTTGGTAATGATTATTGTAAAGTAAACTGCTAAATCCATTTGGCCCCAAAGAGGGAATGGAAATGCCGTTTTATGTCACCACTAAGAGCTGTTTGACTCCAGCCTCCAGCCATGTGACCTCTCTTTCTCTCTCACACACATACACACACACACAAAGAGAAAGAGAGAGGCCAGGAAAACACACACATACACATGTCAGCACTAGTGAACATGCAATACACTGTCACCATTAACAAAGTCATTGAGGGCTAATCAATAGGCAGTGAGGCCTTTCAGAAGACAAAAGTGTTTCGTTCTAAAAGCTGACTTCGGCTTTCTATTTTAGGCTTAGGGAAAAGGGCAGCCTGGCGATTTTTAGTAGAGAAAAAAATAAATCTGTGCACTAGCCATCAGCACTTTCAGGATGTTCTAGTGGGACTGATATGGTTGAGAGAACAGGTATTGGTTTTGGGGACTTTTTATAGCACGTCGCTACCTGAGTAAAGCATCCTTAGAGTAACCATCAAGGTTGCCTAATTTCAGCCCCACATGTACAAGCTATTATCTTTCATACACAAGTGTGATACATTATAGTAGTAAAATATCCCAGTCCCTCATGCTAATCTGCATTTGCTCTACAACACAAGGTCGGCGGACATGTGATTCACCTCCTCGGCAGTGCCTTGCTTACTAAACCATGCTAATTTCTGACTGTGACAACAGGGTTGTTATGGTAATGCTGGAATCCCTGTGCCAGAGTTCCGCAGGCCGGCTTCTGTTTCACAGCGGTTGCCATAACAACAGCGGAACTCTCAGACAGAATCCCACAATGCTTAGGGCCCTTGTGCCGTCCTTGTCTACAAGAGGGATAAGGCACATCCTTATGGGAAAGAGATACTTTCAATCACAAACACAAAAGTTGTACTTGGTTCTGCAAATAAGAAAGTTTAGAGGACACTCGGGAATTGGAACCTTAAAAACATCCATGATGGACTCTATAACTCTGCAAAACAAGCTATGTAAAAATTCCAAATTGAATCCTCAAAAGATAACAGCCAATTTTAGGTCTTCACTTTGCTGGGGACAAGTGACGATCAAAGGGCGACTAAATAAACCTCCATAAAATGTATTCGTTGGCGAATTCTCACAGTTGGTAGTAGATCTCTCTGATTAGTGCTAGTGCTAGCCCTAACCATCAACAGGAAGAATCAATCATTGAGGATGATAAACAGCAAGTGAGAGACTGTTTGACTAGAGGGAAGTCTGTGAAGAAAAGGCACCTGGAATTTACTTCAAAGCAGGGAAATATTGATACAAGCTAAATGTTTGATTTGAGACCTAGCGAGTGGCTGAAGGAGAGCTAATCAAGTTTGTTCAGCTAGCAAAATCAGGGCTTGTATTGCGAGAGCGGCAGAATGTTTTACTAATGACCTGTCGGCTGCTCAGTCGGGTTCATTCAGAGGCATCAGGTTCGGCCGGAGGAAAAGGTAAATAGGAGGATTCCGTCGCGCCACTTTCACGGCGATTATGTCGCTATTGACATAAGACCTGGGATTTCGACGAGAGGACGTGTTTGAAGGAGTATCTAGCCGAGGATTTGCCGTATGCGTCTTGGGTGTTAGAAAACCGTGGTAAACCTATTTGCTGCCAGAACGTCCCAGGTATCAATCCATGTGTGTTGAACAATGGATCTGTGTTCAGCACCTTGGACAGCGCCTACTCTAAAACCACTCGCTCTGTTGCTACTTTATCGGATCTCTTAATTAATTCAGAGCACTTAGGACTAATGATTCAAATACAATTAAACCACGCTCTATCCTCTGCAGGAGGATGTAGCTGAGATGTTATCTCTAATGTTACAATGAGGTTTAACTATAAATTCTAATCCTAGTTCAAGTCTATACTCTACATTACAAACAGTACTCAGAGTGAGCTATATATTAAGCGAGATGCAGCTTAAAGGATTAGTTCACTTCCAGAATAAACATTTCCGGATCATTTACTCACCCCCATGTCATCCAAGATGGTTATGTCTTTCTTTCTTCGCAAAGAAATTACATTTTTGAGGACTTCAATGGGAGCAACATGCGACAGAATAGCTCGCTCTAAAAATGGCTGATTTCGACAAGGTAAAAAGAGTGTTTTTTACACTACCATTGAGAAATTTTAACCAAAGTATGTTGTAGACTTCTCATTAAGACCCTAAAGAATCATATCAACTTGTGGAAAATGGCCATCCGATGACCCCTTTAAGAAAACGGCCAATTGTTTGGCTAGACACTTATTTTATGCGATCGTGTAGAGCCCTTTGAAGCTGCATTGAAACTGCAGTCTCGAAGCTCAAACTGTTGGGAACCATATAGGTCCACTATATGGAGAAAAATTTGAATTTTTTCCTCAAAAACATTCATCTTGGATGACATGGGGGTGAGCAAATTATCTGGAAGATGATATGAATCAAAATTTGCTCTTTTTTACACTTCATCATTAATTTTAGCCCCTCCTCTTTGTCATTTTTGATCAATTCAATGCATCCTTGCTGAATAATTAAAAAAATAATAATAATAATTTTATAACTTTAAAAAAAAAAACATATTTTCCCAAAACTTTTGAACAGTAGTGTGTATATACAGAATATGTAATTACGTACAACAGCTTTCTAACTATATAATGAAAAATAAAAGCACAAAATAATGAGGATATGCTAATGAAAAGCAAAAGCATTAATCATATCCACAGAAAGCCATTAGACCAGGGAAGCTGCACTAAGGCCACAGGCTGACCATAAGACTTCATTAAGAATGAAGCTTTTAAATGCCCGATCGAAGACAAAATAAGAGTAACGATCAGGAGCTGACAGTTTTTTATATAATTGACATTCATTGCCTCCAGCAAACATTCAGCAGGGGTGCGCGTAGAGGAAGCTCACAATATAAAGCGTGTGTGAGTTTGTATGGGGCTCAGGATGACAGGCCTTGCGTGCCAATTCTACTCCCCCAGCAAGCTTCCCTTCCCAAATGTTCACGTCTGCTTGCATTGCAACAGTGACATTTGTGACTGAACATGTGAACAAGCCCCCTCTGGTTAAGGATGGCTGTAAACAGTTTGGTGGAGGTATCGACTGCTGACATCTCCTGTGTTTTGTGCCTTGTTATTCCCTTCTCTGTCTGCTTGTTTCTCCCTGTGTTCCGCTCTTGCTGATATTCAACACAATTACACGTTGGAGATGCACAAGGGGTGAAAAGGTTCCCGAAGTTTCACAAGAGATACTCATTATATGCTAAGATAACAGTATGAACAGTATGTTCTTTCAAATTAAATCAGTAATTTGTGCAGCAAGCCTGAACAAAACTCAAATTTAGCCAGAAAATTATACTAATAAACTCTCAAAGTAGTCAGATTTGAGGTATCCGCTAGCAAACATTGCTAATAACCAACTGCAGTCTGAAATGTGACAGGCTCCCAAACAAACCAGCGTTCCACCTTAGACTAGAAGTTTATTAAGATAACCATAGGAACAGCAAAAATAGTTTATATCTTGCAATAACAGCACTGAGACTGTGTTTTCCCATTTTAATTATTATCAATTTGCATAACTAGCATAAAAAACTCATATTTGGTAAGCAGATTACACTAATTAATTCTCACTGGAGTTGCCCTTATGAGAATTAATCATGTTTTGCTGCAAATAAAACCAAAACACACTATGATTAGTATTTAAACCATGGTAACCAAAAATTAACCATGGTTTTGCTACACTAACCATAGTCAACCATGGTATTTTAGTTAAAACTGTGATTATACAAATGGTAATCAATACCCCTGCTGAAAAAACAGCTAAAACCAGCCTAGGCTGGTCTTAGCTGGTTTAAGCTGGAAGTAGCTGGTTTTAGCTGGTCTCTCAGGCTGGTTTTACCTGGTGGTCTCCCAGCCTGACCAGCTAAGACTAGCCTGGCCAGGCTGGGAAAGTGGCCAAAGCCCCTCTAAAACCAGCCTGCTGACCAGCTATGGCCAGCTAAAACCAGTCTGGTTGACTAGTTTTTTTGTTGTTGTTGTTGTTGTTGTTGTTGTTGTTGTTGTTGTTGTTTTTATCAGGGACACCAAAAAATATTGTTACTAAACTTTTACTATAATAAAACTATGGTTAATTTTCATCAGGGTGGTTTGAACTTTGGAACTTGTTTTTGCTGTTTTATAAGTTAGCATGTTTTAGCATATTGCTATGCTAGCCACCTAACACCTGATAATTTTCTGAACTCTTTTCTGGACTTTTAATGTAAGTATGTGATTTTATTGATTATTTTACAAGCTGCTAGGTAAAAACTAGACACCTAGACACTTTGAAAAGTAATAGCACACCTCAACAAACCACGATTTGACGTATTAGCCTTTGCTAACATCGCTAATAACTACAGTCTGAAATGTGATAGGTTCTCAAACAAACAAACTTTCAACCACCTACTTTTTTAATAAACATTTGTCTTGATAACAGCAGAAAATTGAAGAACCACCAAAAAAACAGTTTATATCCCAGAATAATGGCACTGAAATTGTACCAAAATAATTATTAGCAATTTGTGTTAGCCTACCCTGCTGAAAAAAAAGCTAAAACCAGCCTAGGCTGGTTGGCTGGTCTTAGTTGGTTTAATCTGGAAGTAACTGGTTTTATCTTGTCTCCCAAGCTGGTTTTAGCAGGTGGTTTCCCAGCCTGAACCAGCCTGACCAGCCAAGCCAGGCTGGGAAAGTGGCCAAAACCCCTCTAAAACCAGCCTGCTGACCAGGTAAAACCAGGCTGGTTTTAGCTATTTTTTTCACCAGAGTAAACAAAACCCAAAATTGGTAAGCAAATTATATTAATGAACTCTCCTGGAAGTTGATTTGGATCAGATCATTTTATTTTGTTAGTTTACAAGTTAGATTACACTCATGAATTCTCACTGGAGTTGCCCTAATGAAAATTAATCATGGTTTTACTACAATTAAAACCAAAACATTATCATCACTAATGTTAAACCTTGGTAACCACAAATTAACCATGGGTTTGCTACACTAACCATAGTTTTACCATGGTATTTGTAGTAAAACTGTGAATATACAAATGGTAATCCATACACTAAAAAACATTGATACTACACTTTTACTATAATAAAATCATGGTTCATTTTTGAAAGGGTGGTTTGAACTTTTGAGACTGAGAGTTTTTGCTATTTTACAAGCTAGCATGTTTTGGCATATTGCTATGCTAGTCACATAACACCTATATTCTTGATATTCTGGACTCTTTTACCTTTAAACTTTCAACCACCTACTTTTTTGAATAAATGTTTGTCTTGATAACAGCAGGAAATGGAAGAAACAGCAAAAATAGTTTATATCCCACAAAAATAGCACTGAAACTGTATTTTGCCAAAGTAATTATTAGCAATTTGTGGTATAGCCTAAACAAAAAAAAATTGCTAAACAAATATATTAATGAACTCCCCTAGAAGTTGTTTTTGATCAACTTGATTTATTTTAGCTAATTTTGTTTCACTAGTTTACAAGTTGTTTGTAAACTAGCATGTTTTAGCATATTGCTATGCTAGCCACCTGACTCCTGAAATTCTGATATTCTGGACTGTTTTATAATCTGCTAGGTGAAAATTGTAAATTTACACACTTAGAAAAGTAATAGCACACCTCAACAAACCACATGGTTTGATAGCCTTAGCAAACATCAAAGTAAAAATTATTATCCTCCAATAATGGCACTGTAACTGACAAAATAATTATTAGGAATTTGTGTTACTAATCTAAACAAAATTGATAAACAAATTATGTTAATGAACTCTCCTGGAATTTGATTTGGATCAGCTTGATTTGATTTAGCTAATTTTGTTTTGCTAGTTTACAAGTTAGCATGTTTTAGCAATTTGCTATGCGTTTGCTAGCTACCTGCCACCTGCTAACTCCTAACTATCAAAATATGTTACACATAAGTCTATGTAATTTTATCTCCAATTTTACCATCCACCAGGTCAAAATATTAAATCTGGACACTTAGAAAAGTAGCAGCACCTAAAAAAACACAATTTTACGCATTAGCCTTAGCAAATTGCTAACTAGCTATAGTCTGAAATGTTTGCTAAACAAACAAACATTCCAATTTGTCACAATAACAGTACAAAAGGCAAAACTAGTTAATATCCTACAATAATGGCACTGAGACTGTTCTTTCAACTTAATTATTAGTCATTTGCATTATTAGCCTAAACAAAACAAAAAAAATTGGTAAGAAAATAGCTTATTTTGTTTAGAAGTTAGTGTGTTTTAGCATTTTGCTACCTGTTAACCCTCAAGTATCAATGTTCAGGATAATATTGTGATTTTATTGTACATTTGGTTATCCGCCAGGTGAATATTTTAAGTCTGAACTCTTGAGCGAACCACAACCAGCCATGATTTGAGGTATCAGCCTTGGCAAACATCACTAATACCTAACTGAAATAACTAGGCTGAAATGTGACAGTCTCGCAAACAAACAAACTTTCCACCCCCTACTTTTTGAATACAAGTTCTCACAGTGCCTCCAGAACACCTCCATCAACATTTCTAAAATCCCGAGCACTCCTTTTCTGTCACAGGCAAGTGTGATGCCTCATAACTGCACTTAATGATCTACTGAACAACAATGGCCACCCTCTTTCTCACCCCGTCTCTTTGACAGCCCACAATCACATCCTTCTATAATATTCTAATTGAGCGCAGCCTCTTCATTAAGCTAAGATGAATATTCAATGGCGAATATCCAAAGCGTCTCCGGCTCAGCATGAGGCTGGGCCTCTATAGCCGTTCATCCAATACAGATTAAATTAGGGGACATAATAGTTCCCCCATCTGCCTGTTAACTCCTTCCTTTAAAAGCAGAGTTACAGATGACAAACAAATCTCAGAAAGAACTGGAAGAGTGCTATTAGCACTATCGCTTCTATCAGCACATACTAAGTGCTAGTGTTTTAAACTCTTGACTTATGACTTTACTGAACTTTTAAACTCTGATTTTAGATATCGTGAGAGCAGGAAGCCCGAAATGGCAGAGTATGAGCTGATTAAAAATCCTGGTCGATATATTGCTAAGTCGCTAATGGTAAACATTCACTTAATAGTTTTCTCTCATTAAAGAGGTTTTACACAACTAAGTAGTATGTTGGAGAAAAAAAGTGATGTACACTATGAAATGAAGACAAGGAGTGGTCAACATGTACAAATTACTTGACAATCTTGGTAAACCCATAAAATTGGACACTTTTTGTTTGCGTAACTCCTTACCAACACATTATTAAGAAAGGCCTTTTGCAAAAACCCTTATATTGCTGTGGGTGAAGCTGCATCATGAATGATGCATCATGTAGATCGGGATTAGCGCTTTCCTTTGAAAAGCGAAAGTAATGTTAATCCTCTGCGTCTTCAGTGGCTCAGATGTTGGGAGTAAATGACGACTGCTATGTTCATTATTAGATCCAACAACAGAACACCTCAATCGCTCAGTCAGAGACATTCTTGTCTTCCCCTGCACCGGAGTCACACAATGTCGATCGGAGTTGGACTGTTTCAGCTTGGTGAGGGCGGGTCTAAGGTAAGGCTCTCATGTCAATCAACTATCGTGGGAGTGGCCTCTGTCGGTGTGTTGTCACACTGACAAGAAGCTGAGAATGACCTGATTTTAAAAAGGGGATATTACTTTTAAAGATTTTTTTTTTCAGTGTAGGGTGGTTGTGTACACAAACTGTCAACACACATTAATGTTCAAACAACACGTGAAAGTGAGTTTTGCATCCAATGACCCCTTTAAATACATCTGTCAGATGTTTATACACAGCAGATGCTTTCCAGATCAAGCGATTTTTCACATACGTCTGCAAGATGTCTGTTAAAGATCACTTGATCTGGAAAGTATCTGCTGTGTACATCTGACAGACTTCTGTAGGTCAGTTTTAAATACTTTCTAAATCATAAACATCTTAAAGACATCTAATAGATGTCTATTTGACATCTGATAGGAAACGTCCAATAGACGTTTTGCAGATGAGCAAACACTCTAAAAAATATGTATTGCAGACGTAAATCCAGACATCAAATAGACAACTCAAGAGTTTCTTGGTTGATAATGGTGCAAAAAAAAAAAAAGCCAGCACTGCCATTTTATATCTTTCCTGATACAACACATACATCACAGAAATGTCTATTTGACGTCTGCATTTACGTCTGGAAGACGTAATTTTTAGAGTGTTTGCTCATTTGCAATGCATCTATAAGACGTTTCCTATCAGATGTCAAATAGGTGTTTATTAGATGTCTTTAAGATGTTTATGATTTTGAATGGATGTAAAACTGACATCTTACAGCCATCTGTCAGATGTTTATGCTTTCCAGATCAAGTGATCTTTAACAGACATCTTGCAGACGTACATCTGCTATCTGGAATGTAACGCTGTAAATTAGTTTCTTGGTTGACACTGGTGCCAAAAAAATGCCAGCACTGCCATTTTGTATCTTCCCTGATAGCACACCTACATCTTTGAGATGTCTATTTGACGTCTACATTTACATCTGCAATACATCAAGACATAGTTTGCTCATCTGCAATATGTCTATTGGACGTTTCCTATCAGATGTCCAATAGACGTCTATTAGATGTCTTTAAGATGTTTATGTATTGGAATGTATGTAAAACTGACATCCTACAGATGTTTGCCAGACGTTTGTACAGAGCAGATGCTTTTCAGATCAAGAGATCCTTAACAGACATCTTGCAGAAGTACATGTGCTATCTGGAATGTAATGCTTTAAATTAGTTTCTTGGCTGATAATGGTGCAAAAGAAAATGCCAGCACTGCCATTTTGTATCTTCCCTGATAGCACGTACATCACAGATGCACTCTGCATTATCATCTGGAAGACGTATTTTTTTAGAGTGTTTGCTCATCTGCAATACATCTATAGGACGTTTCCTATCAGATGTCAAATAGACGTCTATTAGATGTCTTTAAGATATTTATGAATTAGAATGTATGTAAAACTGACATATTACAGACATCTTGCAGAAATTTTTGTGCTATCTGGGTTTACACATCCATTTCTTCCAAACATTGTACAACAAAGTGCTTCATGGATGGAATTCAGATATATCAACACAGATACGTCCAACATCCGACGCAGCTCGAGTGCTGCCATTCGCAAATGCCCCAAGGATATAACATTACGCAATGCCAGATCAAAATGGTATGTAATTGCGCACATTAGCAAATTACACATCACCTCTAGGCATTACAAGGAAATTTGTCTCTTTAACCACAAAATTGGGCAGTCTGGCCCTCTTACAGAAAATTTCCATCTTATTATCTCCATTATATCAACAATGTCACCCATGACTTATGTAGAGGAAGCAGTGCTGAATAGTGTAGTTACTAAAATGAGACAATACTTTGGCAGCCTTGTCCTCATAATAAGAGGTGAAATTTGTTAGACGTGGTGAGAATCACCATCTCAAATATGATAATTTCCTTCACAGCCTCTAAATGTTGTGTTTCTATACTGATATCACCTGTTCTGGTGCCAAATTTGGCATCAAATGTCTGCAGCTCACCGATAGATCCTCTGAAGTGAATGGGTGCCGTCAGAATGAGAGTCCAAACAGCTGATAAAAACATCACAGTAATCCACAACACTCCAGTCCATCAATTAACATCTTGTTAAGTGAAAAACTGCAAGTTTGTAAGAAACAAATCCATGTTTTAACATTAAATGTCTGCTTCTGGCCAAAGTCTATGATAACACTTTCCCCAATGAAAAAGTCCATATTTGTTTAGATCTGTTTTGCTATGTAATTTGTGCTTGATCTGTGCATATATAAAGCAATATTATGGATAGGAGATTAGTATTTTAGCCTGAAGCAACTGTTTGAAGTTAAAAATGTCTTAATGATGGGTTTGTTTCTTAGAAACATGCAGCTTTTTGGCTTCACAAGTTCACGTTTTTATCAGCTGTTTGGACTCTCATTCTGACGGCACCCATTCACTGCAGAGGATCCACTGGTGAGCAAGTGAAGCAATGCTGCATTTCTCCAAATCTGATGAGGAAACAAGCTCATCTCTATCTTGGATGGCCTGAGGGTGACTACATGAGTGCATTTTTTTTATTTTTGATTGAACTGTTCAAAAATACCTTCAAAAATAGGCATAATTATTATCGCAGCGCTACTGATTCACCATGTTTTCTACAATAAAATTAGAGATGAGGAGAAAAATGGCCTTCATTGATGTGAACTGTGTGTGGTGCATTAGCAGGCTGTGGGGTTAGCATCACATTCAACACGGCCATTGCATCACAAAGACCCATTCACACAGAGCCAGCGTGAATAGCTGTTTTTCAATGGCGTGCCAGAATCTCGGGGGGGTCGGCCTTTTGGAGAACATCCATGAGTTACCACCCTCTACTGCCTCGGAATGTAAAACTCCCATCCCTTTTGACAGATCTGCTTTCCTAGATGACAAATAGTTGGTCTGTCCCTATAAGTTTATAATTCTGTAACTCTTAAAATATAATCGTTATAAACTAAAGCAGATGTCGGATGACAGTGCTGACAAATGGGCCGTATCGGAGGTTGTACGACTCCCTGAGGAGAAATTTGAAGTTTTCTAACTTTGCTGTTACTTGCAAACAAGATGCAGCACCAAAAAAGAAAATAAAAATGGTACCGCATTTTCATCTCTTTTTGTGTGATTTTTCAGTCAGGGCACTTTTAATAACTTAAAATCTTGAAAAGTAAAACTTTAAACTTGAAAAATTTGTATTTTAAGTGTATTTTGGAATATTGTGTTTGTAACAATATTATTTTAGTATTATTCATATTTTTCAGTTTTATTTTAAGTTTAAAATTTAGTTTATTTTGAAAACAAAATTGATTTAATTTTTTTTTTTATTAAGCTTAACCCAATATTTTTCATTTATATTTTTAATAGGTTTTACATTTATTTATTTATTTATTTTAGTGTTGTCAAATGATTAATCATGATTAATTGCATCCAAAATAAACGTTTTTGTTTACGTGTGTGTGTGTGTGTGTGTGTGTGTGTGTGTGTGTGTGTGTACCTGGTATTCATCACGTTGTGGGGACCAAATGTCCCCACAAGGATAGGAATACCAGTAGATTTTGACCTTGTGGGGACATTTCTTAGGTCCCCATGAGGAAACAGGCTTATAAATCATGCACAATGAGTTTTTTTGATGAAGTAAAAGTATGCACAATCTCCTGTGAGGGCTAGGTTTAGGTGTAGGGTAGGTGTAGGGCGATAGAAAGTACGGTTTGTACAGTATAAAAACCATTACGCCTATGGAATGTCCCCATAAAACATGTAAACCCAACATGTGTGTGTGTGTGTGTGTGTGTGTGTGTGTGTGTGTGTGTGTGTGTGTGTGTGTGTGTGTATGTGTGTGTACCTTGTTTTTGTGACATATCGGGACACAAATTTGTGTAATAACATGGGTATGACATAGGTATTACAAGGAGAGGGTGACTTATGAGGACATTGCCCATGTCCCCACTTTTCAAAAGGCTTATAAATCATACAGAATACGTTTTTTTGAGAATGTAAAGATATGCACAGTCTCCTGTGAGGGCTAGGTTTAGGTGTAGGGAAGGTGTAGGGTGATAGCAAATATCGTTTGTACAGTATAAAAACCATTACATCTATGGAATGTCCCCACAATTCACAAAAACAAACGTGTGTGTGTGTGTGTGTGTGTGTGTGTGTGTGTGTGTGTGTGTGTGTGTGTGTGTGTGTGTGTGTGTGTGTGTTTTGTACACACACATGCATGTTTATATTTAAGAACATTTTTATTTTTTATATAAAAAATTTGTATATATAATATAAATTATAGAAATATAAATACATGTAAATATGAATTGTGAATATAAATTTATACATGTAAATACAATTTGGCATATTTTGTGGTCGTAACAATGTTATTTTAGTATTATTTATATTTTTTTTTTTCAATTTTAGTTTGTTTAAATTTTAGATGTTTACTTTTATTTCAGTTTTAGCAATTTTAGTAAATTTTCTTTAACTTAAGCCAATATTTTTAATTAGCATTTTCAATATGTTTTACATTTGTTTATGTATTTATATATTTATTTATTTATATTAGTGCTGTCAAACGATTAATCGCAATTAATCACATCCAAAATAAAAGTTTTTGTTTACATAATAAATGTATGTATGAACTGTGTTTATTTATTATATATATATATATATATATATATATATATATATATATATATATATATATATAATACACACACATGCATGTATATATTAAAGAAACAAATATCTATATATAATATCAATTATATAAATATAAATAAATACATGTAAATACAATTTTTGTATATTTTGGTATATATTGTTGTTAAAATGTTATTTTAGTATTATTTACATTTTTCAGTTTTATTTTAATTTTAGTTTAAGTTTACAGTTTTTTATATTTTTTTAGGTTTAATTTGCTTTTATTTCAGTTTTAGCAATTTTAGTCAGTTTTCTTATGGTTTTTGGCAATTTGGCATTTTAAGCCAATATTTTTTTTTTTTTTTTTTTTTTTTTTCAATAGGTTTTCAATTTATTTATTTATTTATTTATTTTAGTACTGTCAAACAATTAATCGCAATTAGTCACATTCAAAACAAACTTATATATAAAATATTATATATATATATATATATATATATATATATATATATATATATATATATATAAACACACATGCATGTACATATTTAAGAAAATCTTTTTATATATATATTTTCAATATTTATGCATAATATCAATTATATGAATATAAATACATAAATGTAAATAAATATATAAATAGTAAATAAATGTAAATGTAAATAAATATATTCACAGTATACACAAATATATTATGTAAACAAAAACTTTTATTTTTGACGTGATAAATTACGATTAATTGTTTGACAGCACTTATTTATTTATGTATGTATTTATTTATCTAACAACCTTTGTACAGTAGGAATTTATGATATTGTATTATTTTAACTTTTTTGAGGAAAGTGTTAGTGGTCAATTAACTTTGAAAACAATATTTATTTATTTATTTATTTATTTATTTATTTATGCTAACCCTAACTGCTTTGGTAGTGACATCTATTTAATAAATGTAAAACTTTAAAGAGATCAAGCAGATTAATGTCCTCTTAAATGTTCAATTTAAAAGATCATATTTTATACATTTTCATAATAACCAAATGTAAGCAAAAATGCAATTGTTCTCTAAAAAGCTTATTTTAATTGTTATGCAATTTTTCTTAGCCAAATTAGTGTTTTCACACTCCTAAAACTTAGGAAAAACTCATTAAAGACACTCAGTAATAAACTTTAAGGCCAATACTTATTCCTCACATTAAACAAACAAACAAACAAAAAACCTCTTTCTTTAAAGTCATTCTCAGGGACAGAAAAGTTGTCCTAATTAAAGAATCTCCCATATATGAGTAATTAAAGTTTGAGGCTTCAACCCTCTAAAGCCAGCAAATAAACCTCCAGCAAAAAAACACTAGTGAAAGCTGCCATTTTGTATCGTGACTCACGCGAGCACAGGAAGTGAACCACCAGGACTGTGTCTAGTTACACAACAATGCATCTTATTAATCTGCATTTATCAGACTGATTTGACAGCTAGATTGTACATGACCAATCATACACCCGCCCTAATGCTGAACATGGTGACTCATCGGGGCCTTAAGAGACCAAAAATTCAAATTCCCAATTTACTGCAACAATGTTTCCTTATTTTGTAATTCAAACAAACCTTTTCCAATCGTTTAAAGGTATAATAATGACCCTTGTGTTAGAATTTGCTACATGAATTTGTCAGCCACAGTAGGGGAGATGTGAACGGCACTGGCATTTCACGCACTGCCGTGATGCTTTCGGGTAAACGGTGACCACTGCAACATGCTGACAGTGCATTTGTTCAGTGAAGACGCTGTCCGTTTGCTTTAGGAGCTTGTGTTCTCTCAGAAGATGATGATGAGTGCTAGACCTCAATATTAGATGTTTTCCACTATGCACCTGTTGGAAACGCACCGCTCGTATCGCCCCCTGTCGGTCGAGTTTAGCATTAACAACATCAGCAGTGTGTACTACTGTAACATCACGTTAGTATTCAACAGTCGTGCAGAACGATTTACATGATGAATTCAATACATTTTATGGTAATAGCAATGGTAAAAGTGTTAAATTCATAAAACGGCTTGAGAATTTCTCTTCAGCGTTAAGATAAAACATTCACCACTGCGTAGTAACAGGTTTTACACACGGCTTGTAGTTTTATATGTCATTTGCCACCTTCAAATGATTCATAACCACATAAAACATACCTGGAATTAGTTTATCTTAGCTTAGTTTGTGTATTTATATCGAGGATGCTAAATAAACCTGTTTTCAACTCACCCACTCCGATTTTCTCGTCCTCGGTCGGTGTCCACATGATCCCGGTAAAATAACCAAGATATTAGAAGAGTTTCGGTTATATGTCATGTACGATGACACATTAAAGTTGAAGCAGACGGTCAGACGTGTTTATCTCACAGCCGTGTGTTTCATAAAACAATCGACATGTTTCACGCGTCAGCTCAGGTTTCCCATCCGTGCGTCTGGATCTCCCGTTATGGATGCGGCGGCAGCAACATCTGAGGATGGAGACGATCATTTATTTATTTCATTGACTCGGTCAGTCGTGATTTACCGCTGGAATCCGACAAAACAGCGCGAGGACGAGCTAACCTTGAGCGTTCCTCGAGTCGCGTGCGCGCGCGCGGTGTTCTTGTACGCGTAATCGATACAATTTTCGTGATTTTACGGGGTGAACGGGGGAGACTCTTCAGCGCCGGTGCTGCGCCATCTTCATCTCTCCGTCCGTCCGCCGTCACATGACGCATATTGTCGCTCTTTAACGGGACACGCGCTTTGCCGTAGCGGTAAACGCTCGACAGAGCGCGCCTGCGTTATTTACTCGTGTTTGAGTTATTAGGATGGACCATATTAAAGCAGCTGACAGGCACTTCACATTAGTTTATGCTGCAGCGTAAATACATTGGTTAAGCACTAACACAACAGAAATTTGCCTTGGAAGCGGTCTCTCAGTTCTGTACAATTATAATAAATTAATATAATTTTTCGACAGTGTAGGCTACACTACCAGTCGTAAGATTTTTAATGTTTTTTAAATATCTCTAATGCTCACCAGCCTGCATTTATTTGATCTAAAGTACAGCAGAACTATTTAAAATAACTGTTTTCTATTTTAATATATTTAAAAATGTAATTTCCTGTGATTTCAAAGCAGATTTTAGCATCATTGATCATGGTGTCACATGATCCTTCAGAAATCATTGTAATATTCTGATGTGCTGCTCAAAAAACATTTATTATTATTATTATTATTATTATTATTATTATTATTATTATTATTATTATTATTATTATTATTATGTCGAAAACAGCTGAGTAGAATTTGAATAGAAAGTTCAAAAGAGCAGCATTTATATGAAATAGAAATCTTTTGTAACATGTCTTTATCACCACTTTTGATTAATTTAAAGCAACTTTGCTAAATAAAAAGTATTACATTTTATAATTTATTTACAAATACTGACTCCAAGCTTTTAAAAAGTATAATGAATAAAGTTACAAACGCTTTTTATTTCTGATAAATGCTGATCTTTGGATCTTTCATCAAAGAATCCAGAAAAAAATTACTCAACTGATTTAAATATTGTTAATAATAGTAATAATACATGGTTTTGAACAGCAGATCAGCATATTAGAATGATTTCTGAAGGATCATGTGATACTGAAGACTGGATGATATAGGCTGAAAATTTAGTTTTGATCACAG
>NC_133367.1:39022893-39062902 GCF_049309525.1 Garra rufa | reverse complement strand
GAAACAATTTAAGTTTTTTTTATTTGTTGTAGTTTTTTTAATTTTGAATTTATTTGATAAAAAATAGTAAATAATAATAAAATCACAAAAAAAGTTCAGTTAGATATTAATGTAGTTAAAATGATATGATAGGTTGTGAAAGTAGTTTGAATTATTTATTAGTATTATTATTAGTATTAGTATTATTTATTGTCATTTTTATAGTTAAGTAATTAATTATAGTAAAAAGTTTTCAATTTTTTGTTTCTTTCTTTTTCCAATCATTTTTGTTTTTCAGTTATAATGTATTCTATTTTATTTATTTTTATTTGTAAGTCTATTATAACAACCCAACATGATCAGTGATGAACAAACATTTTCATAATTTTTTTATGAAGTAAAAAAAACTGAGTGTATGCACAGAAACAATATATATATATATTTTTTTTTTAGTTAATTATAACAACCCAACATGATCAGTGATGAATAGCAAAAACCAAAACATTTTCGTCAGTAATTTAGTTAGATGTGTATTTGCAATGTCTCATTGCCCGAACAACCAACGCAAGTACACAACTATATGACATATTTTAACTAACAGCACATCTGTTCTTCCACAGCCTTTTTTGTTCTTGTACTTTTTATGGTGTCAACTCTGAAAGACACTGGTTAGGTTATATTTAGTTTATTTAATAAGCATCTGCAAACACTGCATCATAGTCTGATGTTTTAAAGAACTTTGTGCCATGAAAAGTCATTGTCATTACGGCTAGATTTATGAGACGGCTGATCTTGAAAACATCTCATCTGAAACGTCAGTTTCCCTGATAAATTAAAACCACCCAAGCCTCGCTTCACCTCTGTTATGACACATCCAATCGCCCTTTTAGTCCATCTAAAGACAATGAAACGCCAGTCGAGCGTGCAAAAGCAGGTTTCGGGATCTGCAGTCACGTTAGCTTCTTCTGTGTCGGAGATAGCGAGACACTATCTGAGGCTATCTAAGTGATTCATGGACTATTGATTCCCTAGTCAGTCCAATTGCGGGGACTTCGATTGGAAAACCTGTTCCCCAGAGGCCTATCCATGCAGATGCCATATTGCTGTGTAGCGAAGCAGAATTGATATTAATTTGAGCTATCTGTTCAACTAGTCAAACTCACTTTATCCTCCGCTATAAGACAGTCACTCCGGGAAAACAACATATCACGCAAACAAACGCGAGACAAAGGCAATAAGCGCTTTATGATCTTCTTTTTTTCTCTTCTTACAGAAAGGAGAGACGGTGAAAAGGATACGAGAAGAGGTAAGCCACATAACACTTATAAATGTTGTCTTTCTCAGAACAGATATTTCTTTGAAGCTAGCATGGCGCTACAGCAAATAAATGTGGTATAAAGACACTGGAGCGTCCCACATAGGCTACATACGTCCTCAAAACAGTCGATGCCCGCCACATTAAAGCTGAAAGACTGCAGAAGACATGAATATTTAAATGAAGCCTTTCATCTGAAGGGCGCATAACGCACACACGCGGCCAACTCTAGTTCATTAGTTTGCTATGAATGTGTTGGTATTTTCAAGGTAGTTGCTAATAACAATAGCTTCCGGATAGAGAAGTGGGTTACCAAGGAGAAAAACCCTGGAGTGGGTGAGCATGTCCCTCTGAGAATAAAAAAAATTATAATAATGTTGTTCGACACTGATGATCAGTAGAAATTCTTCCTCAGCTCTTGTTCACTAGCTCGCCTCAACCTCTACCTAATGGTTTTTGCTTCCTAACAACATAAAATGTCAAAATGATTGTGTTTTTTCAACCTAATTAACAGTTTCGGGGGGTGGCAACTGTGAACGCGAGCTTGCGCATGAGGCATTCTCTATTGCATTAGTTGGGACACCGCAGGGGTCAATCCTGGGCCCGATAGATGTCATAAAAAGAAGGAATTGCCACTGGATGTTTTTCTCTATGTTGTTCTGTGCTATTATTAGCAGTGGGAGCTTATAGAAAGAGTTCTTCTCGGGGAAAAAGCTGTCATGTACTCACCCTGTGTCACATCAAATCCATATGAGATATTTGGAAGAATGTTCATGCTGCACTTTCCCATACAACAAAAGTATATAGGCTCACAATAAAAGCAAAGTGAAGAAAAAGTACACCCTAATCCAAATCATTTGAAGAAAAATGCGACCCTGGACCACAAACCCGGTCAAAACCGGTCAATTTTGTAAAAATACAATTTATACGTCATCTGAAAGCTGAATAAATAAGCTTTCCATTGGTGTATGGTTTGTTAGAATCTAAGGGTGCAAAAAAATCTAAATGTTGAGAAAATCGCCTTTAAAGTTGTCCAAATGAAGTTCTTAGCAATGCATATTACTAATCAAAAATTAAGTTTTGATATATTTACGGTAGAAAATTTACAAAATATGTTCATGGAACATGATATTTACTTCACGAGTTCCCACTTACATATAATTAGCTGGAGTATGTAAAGCATGTTTGGCGTGAAGAAGGAACTCGGAGTGAGGAGATGGGGTGGTGGAGGGATGCTGATAATCCGTCAAATGGGTAGAGGTAAGTCAGCTGTATTTATGCATGATGTAGATTGACTTGAGTGAGTTCCATGCAGCTGTGTTAATTAGGCTAAGTATCTGACGTGCTCCTCCCGAACTTTGTTTAATAAAACATCATTTAATATCCTAATTATTTTTGGCATAAAAGAAAAATTGATCATTTTGACCCATACAATGTATTTTTGGCTATAAGCTACAAGTATATCCATGCTACTTGGTTTTGTGGTCCAGGGTAGAGGGCTGCATTGGGATTGGGACCCGCCGGGTCCCGCGGGACCCAACGCAAATCTCGCGGGAGCGGGCGGTTTGAACTTTGCTGCGGGCGGGAATGGGCGGCTAAAAACAAGCACTGCGGGATCGGGATGCTCAGCGCGCTTTGCGTTAGTGAGGAAAAAAGTCTTGCACTTACTTCGTTTTCAGGATACGGAGGTATTCCAATACGGTAAAGTGCAACTCCATTCATTGGACAGCTTAACTTGTTTTGCAGGAGGATTTCGAGAGGGGGTTTCGGGAAAACCTGTCCAGTTTTCTTCCGTCCATTCGCCTTTTTCCCGTTGTTTGGGCTGCCTCGCAGTGCCCTCCCTCTTCCGATGCAAATCCGTTCTGTACTTCTAACGGCCTGTCTATGGCACAACGCGCTGGGTTAGTCTGTGTGTTGTAATGAGTGGCGCGGTGCTCCCTCCTCTAGCTGCATACGGCGATTACGTGAAAAAAAGTACTTGAAGTCGGTAGCCTAAGCGTTTTAGATGTCCCCGATAGCCCGGGCTACTGTTCCCTACCAGTTTGTCAAAATACATGCAGGCCAGGGAAAGAAACAAACATGAATTTCTTTAATAACAGCAATTTAAATACGTTTTTTTCCCTGCGGGACGGGAGAAGAGGCAAAATCAATGCATTTCTATTATCGTGCGGGAATAAATTCACAGAGTTTTGCGGGTGCGGGCGGGAGTGGACATACATATTGCGGGAGCGGGCGGGAGTGTAACACACACGTTGCGGGAGCGGGCGGTAATGGTCAGAAATTCGGCGGGAGCGGGATGAAGAAAACAGTCCCGCGCAGGGCTCTAGTCCAGGGTCACAAATGGGTTTGAAATGACATGAGGGTGAGAAAAACATGAAAACCGCAATTTTGGGGGTAAAATATTTTAAAAATATGTCATTTAAAGACTAGGGTTTGGGTAACCCACTTCCAGAATAAAAATTCTGATAATTCACTCACCACCATTTCATCCAAGATGTTAATGGGTTTCTTTCTTCAGTCCAAAAGAAATGAAGGTTTTTGACGAAAACATTCCAGGATTGTTCTCCATAAAATGGACTTCAGTGGTGGCCAACAAGTTGAAGGTCCAAATTGTAGATTCAATGCAGCTTCAAAGTAGCCTGGGTTTCCCCATCCTGCCTTGCGCAGCGCGATTTTATTCACGCTTCTAGTCTAGTCTGGAAACCATGGACCTAATTTTCACCTAAGATAGGGAACCAATCACAGAACGGGGAGGGAGCAGCAAGACGATGACGCCTTCTATGCGACTCACCGAAGCAGTTTGTTACTATGGATCCAGCATGGCAGCAGCCGCGAAGTTATCTTTCGTGTCTACACCGGACGCGAGCGGCGTGACCCGACTCGACAAATGACATTAGAACCTATTATGCTGTCTACACTGTATGCGGCGAGACATGGCAAATCCCGACAGTAATCTGCTGCCGCGTTCTATTTATGACGTGCTCACACAAAAGTTTAAATGATTTGCAACGGTCGCCTTGTCGCGTCCAGTGTACACAGACTTCAGCTGTTGCGGCGCGGCAACTGTCGCGTCCGGTGTAGACACGGTGTAGTGTTCGTAGTAGTTTAGAATGCAAGTTTATTTTGAAAAAAGAGCAACTTTTGGCGTTCGCTCTACCTACGTCATCCGGTATAATTGAAACGATTGGCTATGAGCTATGCACAGGGGCATTTGATAGACATTCGTATCGCCCAATAAACGGCTCTGGACATTCGTAAACCACGCCTCAAATACGAGAAAATGAACATGTGGTTCCCAGACCACGAATCATGACGAAGTCATAACGTGGTCTGGCATTAGCCAGGCTAGCTTCAAAGGGATCCCAGCTAAAAAAAAAAAAAAAAAAGAAAAGAAATGTATTTACTTTTTAACCACAAATGCCCATTTTGCACTAGTTCTGCAGTGCACGTCTGTGACTTCACGCCTTAAGTAATCACATTGGAAAGGTCATGTGTGAAAGGTCATAGGGCGAAAAACTCATTTTCAAAATTCTCATTTTCACCTAAAACTTGATGTTCATGTCTTTTTTTCTTCAGTCAAATCTAAAAATTAAATTTTTTGAGGAAAACATTCCAGGGTTTTTCTCCATATAGTGGACTTCAGTGGGAACCAGTAGGTTGAAGGTCCAAAGTTTCATTGCAGCTTCAAATGGCTCTACACAATCCCAGCAGAGAAATAAGGTCTTATCTAGTGAAACAACTGGTCATTTTCTAAAAAAAAAAAAATTAACATCTATATACTTTTTAACCACAAATGCTTGTCTAGCACTAGTTCTGCGATGTGCGTCCATTACTTCATGCCTTAGGTAATCCTGTTGGAAAGGTCATGTGCAGTTAGTTATACTTCGGTTCAAAAGGGTAGGGTATGGGCGAAAAACTAATTTTCTAATTTTAAAACAAATTCCTGATAATTTACTAACCCCCATGTCACTGAAGTTTTTTCAAGGAAAACATTCCAGGATTTTTCCTCGTCTAGCACTACACTCTTAAAAATAAAGGTGCTTCACGATGCCATAGAAGAACCTTTTTTTGTCTAAATGGTTCCATAAAGAACCTTAAACATCTGAAGAACCTTTCTGTTTCACAAAAGGTTCTTTGTGGCAAAAGAAGGTTCTTCAGATTATAAAAAGGTAAGAAAGAGACGGTTCTTTAAAGAACGTTCGTTGTGGAACCAAAAATGGTTCTTCTATGGCAGGAGTTCTCAACTCTGGCCCTCGAGGTCCATTTTCCTGCAGAGTTTAGCTCCAACCCTAATCAAACACACCTGAACAAGCTAATCAAGCTCTTCATCATTACTAGAAAGTTACAGGCAGGTGAGTTTGATCAAGGTTGGAGGTAAACTCTGCAGGAAAGTGGACCTCAAGGGCCAGAGTTGAGAACCTCTGCTCTATGGCATCACTTAAAGAACCTTTTAAAGCACCTTTATTTTTAAGAGGGTAGCTCTGCGATGCACGTCCATGACCTCATGGTTTGTGGTTAGTTGTACTTCAATACTCCAATACTCCAACTCCAATTTCAAAATCATCCAACATTGTTGTTTTACCTTTTTTTGTAAGTGTTTGACTTTCTTTGAACGTTCGTGTAGAGTCCATTGAAGCTGCATTGAAACTACAAAAGGTATAGAAATGTTAGTTTTATTTTATAAAATGACAGGTCATTTCATTAGACAAGACATATTCCTCGGTTGGGATCGTGTAGAGCACTTTAAAGCTGCATTGAAACTGCAAATTGGACCTTTAACCCATTGGCCACCATTGAAGTCCACAATATGGAGAAAATTCCTGAAAATTTTCCTCAAAAACCTTCATTTCTTTTCAACTGAAGAAAGAAAGACATGCATTTTATAAATAATAATAATAATGTATAAATTGTATAAAATATGTTAGTATACTATAGCTTCCATAGACCGTTGACTAAAACTCGCTTGAATTTGCATGCTTTGCTGCATGATTGATAGAGAGCTCAGTTTAAATGAACCTGACAGTCAGAGCCCTGCAGTAGAATGAATCACGCAGCTCCGTCCAGATCTCTGCTGGAGACATCCACACATTTGGACAGAACACACACGATCCGCACACCTAACATAAGGCCTATGCGGGCGGAACTAGTTTCCCTGAGGAGGTCAGGTAAATTCGTGTTTCGCAGGCGTACATTGTGATTTTAATCTCATCTGAATCAAACATGCCTGTGTTTTTCTCGCAAAACCCCGGTTTAAAAATTCCAGAACAAATTGCCTAGTATTTTCTCGAGCGTCCTCTGAGAAATCTAATCCTGCCTGAATAGAAATGTCTTGCGGTGTATTATTTTTTCACAACGTTGAATACATTAACTAAACAGAATTTTTTTGTCGCGGTGTCTTGTGCGCCTTCATTATGGATTAAGGTGTTCAAGTACTGCTGGCATCCTACCTGATGTAGAAAAATAATACATTTTTATTAATTTATGTGCCTAAACATGCACAATTCTGCGGTTAAAAAATAAAAAATGCAATGCCATTATTTTGATGCATTTGAGCAAAACTGCTACTAGAATAAATGCATGATGTTTACTCTGTCTAGTCTATTTTTTCTCTTTCTCATTATCAACCTCCCATTTATTTACTATTCCATCTTTACAGAGCAGTGCACGTATCAATATCTCAGAAGGCTCATGCCCGGAGAGAATCATCACCATCACGGGCGCCACAGAATGTGTGTTTAGAGCCTTTACTATGATCACAATCAAACTGGAGGAGGTAAGTACAGCAAAACAACTGCTCTTGCATCTACAGTTGAAGTCAAAAGTTTACATACACCTTGCAGAATCTGCCAAATGTTAATTATTTGACCAAAACAAGAGGGACCATACAAAATGTATGTTATTTTTAATTATTTAATACTGACCTGAATAAGATATTTAACATAAAAGACATTTACATAGTCCATAAGAGAAAATAGTACCCCCCATAATAACCCCGTTCAAAAGTTTACATACACTTGATTCTTAATACTGTGTTGTTATATGAATGATCCATGGCTGTGCGTTTTTGTTTAGTGATAGTTGTTCATGAGTCCCTTGTTTGTCCTGAACAGTTCATAAAAGTCCTTCAGGTACCACAAATTCTTTGGTTTTTCAGTATTTTAGTTTATTTGAACCATTTCCAATGACCGTATGATTTTGAGATCCATCTTTTCACACTGAGGACAACTGAGGGACTCATATGCAACGATTACAGAAGGTTCAAACGCTCACTGATGCTCCAGAAGGAAACGCAATGCATTAAGAACCAGGGGTGAAAACTTTTGAAATTTCAAGATCAGGCTAAATTACGCTTTAATATTTTGTCTTCTATGGAACATGTAACTATCTTCTGTAGCTTCTGAAGGGCAATATGATATTTAGGCAAAACAAGAAAAACGTACACATCCCATTCCGTTCAAAAGTTTACACTCCCTGGCTCTTAATGCATTGTTTACATTTTGGATGGCTGAATCAAAAATGAACATTTATGAAGTTAAAACATGTTCCTAGTCCTAGATTTTAAATTAGCTAACACCACTGATTACTTAATGCTATTTAAAACCTTTTGAAATTTATCGCATCGTCGACAGACTGCAAATAACTGACTTCGGCTGAAACTAAATGGTTTCCAGACGATTTGCAGCAATAAAGCTGTCAGGACAAACGCATGAACGGCCTTTAACTCTGCGTGTTTAGAATTTCAGCAATTTCGAGACATGGTTTGTAAGAACAGCTGGATGAAAGATTTGTGGGTAGTTTTCATATATCGTCCGTCGCTCCCATAGCAGCGGGGTGCCTATCTGTTGTAGGATAACCTCAGAAATACCATTTGAGTCCCTACACGTTACATTCCCTTGGTGATGCCAGTGAACGATTGCTGAAAGAGACATACAGCTCTCAAAAAACAAAAATGTGCTAGACTTCCCAAATCACGATGGGACTTTTGTGTCATGTATTTCAAATACCTTCTTGCCTGACAGCAACATTAACTGTATTTCCGAGCAATGATACTCCTTAGCTAGCTACTAAAAGTACACAGTCGTTTATAGAAACATACATGCGTACGCGACACACATCCGTATATTTATTAATGGCATCAGTAGAGTTATATAACTGCCAGTCAATGAGGTGTGTCTGTCTGCCTGCAGCATGTCAGCTCTGCCCCCACCAAGTAATAATGAATCTTCTCACTCCTGCTAAATCCATTATGTATTTGATATCCTTTCATAGCAGGCAGGGTGCCATTCATTAAACATCTGTTAGGAATCTCCCTGTCCTTCGCACAACCGCGTTTCAGTACCCATAACGGAAGAGTCACCATAGAAACCCCTGAGGTGGTGGCGGGGTTCGTTTATGCCGAGCATATGATGAGCATTGCTGGTTGAATTTTACAAGGAGCTCTATTGAGGTCTGGCCCGGCTTTGATCCAGAATGTTTTCACCCGCTCTTTCAGTCAGCTGAGAACATGGAGGACATCTAAAAGCCATGTGTCAGAGTTTCGGATGATATGTGACAGAATAGACTAAGAATTTCAGAGCTTAGGGAGAAAGTCTAGACTAGAAAAGAGTCTTGTTTTTTTGAAGATAAAAATCCACAAGACATGTCATGAGACACTAAGATACAAGGTCCCATTCAGTATTCACCCATTCATTTGTGTCATTTTATTGTGTTGAGTTTATGCATTTTTATGTGAATGTAAGGCTAGTCATTAAAAAAAAAACAAGTTTAAATCATTGAATAATCATGTTATGCCTCTTACTGAAATATGCAATAGAAAACTCATGAAAGACTTACGTTATTTAAAAAATCCACATTGTTTTATTCATATTTAGGACTATGGGGGGGGGGGGGGGGCATCTAGCGTTTCTTGTCTCTGCCATTTGTAAGCTCTTTCAGTAGCTGTGGTCTACTAAAAGCCTCAAAGGCATCAGGGCTAAAGTGGAGAGATCAAAGACGCAGGTCTTTAAGAAGTTTTATTCGTCTACAGGCATCTTCCCATTCTTGCCTCCTTTTCTTATTGCTAGGAAAGCAGTGAAGACTTGCATTGCTTCTCTTGTTGCCCTTTGACTGAAAGTTATAACCAAAAGCCGCACAATGTGGCATTGTATCAGTATTTTATTTTTGAGTTGTGAATTTCTGTAAAAAAAGGGACATTTGACGTCAGAAATAATTGGGCCTCCCATAGTCCAAAATATTCATAAAAAAACAATGTGGGGTTTTTAAAGGAAACCCTGGGTATTATGACATGTTTGGCTTAATATAACGTAAATTATGTCTCTTAGTGAAAAATACACAATACAGAATACACAAGTTTGAAACTAATAGAAGTCTAAACGCCCTTGGATATCGAGTGAAATCCATGTGGAGAAACTCCCTCAGTGGCCACAGCTTCATGACAAGCGCTGGCATGTTTACATCCTGCCAGGATGGCATCTAGCATTTCTTGTCTTTGCCATTTATGAGCTCTTTCAGTAGCTGTGGTCTACTAAAAACCTCAAAGGCATCAGGGCTAAAGTGGAGAGAACGAAGTAGCAGGTCTTTAGGAAGTTTTAAAATAAAAAAATAGCAGTAGGTAGCGCCTGTAGCTCACGTGTGCCTCCATTTGACGCCATCAAAATATTTTTAAATAACGTAAATCTTGTATGGGTTTCCTACTACATATTTCAGTAAGAAATTGTAATTAATTGTAAAATAATTACAAATTATTATTTTTAGAAGGTTAGATTGGTGTTATTGGTATGTGGAACTGGAACAGCAGAAGGCACTTGAATGGCGTTAAACATGTCTTGCTTTGCATCAGAAATTGTATTTGACTTCACCCGCATGCTGTCAACCCTGAGTTATTGTTGCATATGCTTTAGATCGCAGCTCTAAAACAGCTCCTTAGTTACATCAGATCAAGAGCGCTTGCAAATTGTCATAAATTCTGCGCCAAGACCCCTTTACTCAACAGCTAATATGCAAATAAGACAGAGTCAATCTGTTGAGAGTAATATCTAAATTGATATTTTATTATCCAGGAGGGTTGTTAAATGAGACGAGAGGGATGAGGGGTAAAGGCTTTGTGAGACGTCCTACATCAAGAATGAATCAGGGGAGTGGACATCCTTTAGTCATCGCTATTAAGACCGAGGCATATTAATATCACTCCTAATTCCACCGAGAAAAGACTACACAGGGCCACAAAGAGGTACTAGGAAGAGAAAGAAATAGAGAATATGATTTCAGTCAGACATCGGCAAGAAAAGATGCACAGTTTTCTTTTTTTCCACCTCCCCTTCGTTCTCTGGAGGATTCGGGGCGAGACGTTGAAAGAGCACAACAACAGTGTCTCCAAACCCCTAGCGCTGATGGAAACACTAAACAGAGAAGAAAAAGACTCACTAGCTCTACTTTCCGAGACGCCACTCGAGGCGTATTCATTCAGCTCACGTAGGTGAGGTCTGGGTTGATGGGCAGAGAGACAGCACACGCTATTTACATTTCAAACCCGGCAAGATTCCTGCTCCCCCCTAATTGATTGCAGCAGTGGTGGGCCATGATTCGGGCTGATATTTATTACCTGGTTTAATTAAAGAGAAAGCCTCTGAATCTGCACTGGGTGAATAATGGAAGCTGAAGCTGATTTCTTTTAGTGGCAGGAATATGAGATTGGAACGCTATTTGTCCTCCTGTACTTAATGAGAGAGTGTACCTTAAAGGATTATTTCACCCCAGATTTAAAATTCCTGATAATTTACTCACCCCTATCAAAGATGTTAATGTCTTTCTGTCTTTAAAGAAACCAAAGGTTTTCGAGGAAAACATTCCAGGGTCCTTCTCCATATAGTTTAATATGGAGAGTCTAAATTGCAGTTTCAATGCAACTTCAAAGGGCAATCCCAGCCGAGGAATAGAGGTCTTATCTATTGAAATTAATGAAAAAAAAAAAAAAAATATATATATATATATATATATATATATATATATATATATATCCACTTTGTAAACACTTGGAAGGTACTTCACGTAGTCAAGCTAGTGCAAGATGAGCATTTGTGGTTAAAAAGTATATAAATGTAACTTTTTTTTTAAAAATTACCAATTTTATTGCTAGATAAGACCTTATTCCTCGGCTGGGATCGTGAAGCTTTGAAGCTGCACTGAAACTGCAGTTTGGACCTTCAACCTGTTGATCTCTGTTGAAGTCCACTATATGGAGAAAAATCCTAGAATGTTTTCTTCAAAAACCTAAATTTCTTTTCGACTACAGAATGAAAGACATGAACATCTTGGATGACATCGGGGTGAGTAAAAATGTGTCAGAAAGGGAGAATATCTAAAAGGTCACAAAATAACACCATAAAGAGGTTCCTACAACTTGTCTTATTCAGACATTCAGTAAATGTCTGAAAAGCTAAGCTTTTTATTAGCCTTTTGTTTTCATACCTTGCGAATGCATGTCACATCTTGATAGAGACAAGTGCGGATGACAGGTGGGTAAATATCGTTTAATTTGTTCATAAAAATCAATGGGTGTCTTCAACGGCGGTGCAACTGTGTTCAGTCAGCTGTAACCTTTTGTTAGCGGGGCACATCGATCTGCAAACCCTGAATAGGGAAATTGATTAAAGTGGCTTTGGTAAAGAACATTTCATCAGATTGCAATCAAAAGCCACGATGGGTCACTGGTGCACAATGGCATTTTCAAACCTTGGAACGAAGAGTGTACGTTAACAATCCTTGTGAGTTATGAGGGCATCCTTCAAGAGGGGAATCACCAGATTAACGCCTTAAATCTTGTTTAACAATGCCATCCTTTGTTTACATCCAAATAACTGATGCAAGTTTACAGCAAAATATAGGATACAGCAAAGTGTTGGCAGCACCCATTTTGTGTTTGGGAAGGCCAGAGCTGCACCTTGTTTTGATCCCCTCTAGAAAATCCTGGTTGAGCTGGTAGAAGTTGTCTTAGTAGCACAAGAATATCATAGGGCCAGTTCCCTTAGGGAATAACCTGGGGTTTGGTTACTTGCTCTAGGTTACAATGGAGAAGTTAAATCCTAAAACTTTTTAGCTACCAGACCAGATGCTTCCAAACCACTCTGAATCAAAGTCTTTACTCTTTTGAAAGTTGCCAGCAGAACTTTCAGCTAACACGTCATCCATTCTATGTTTGGCCCTCAAGGACTTGGCTTCTCTTGTGGCGAACGGCACAGTCACCAGTAAGCCTCCGGTCACGCTGCGGCTGGTCATCCCAGCCAGCCAGTGTGGTTCTCTCATAGGCAAGGGCGGCTCCAAAATCAAAGAGATCAGAGAGGTGAGTGCTTTTCCATATCCTTGTATCTTTCTTTCTTCCTCCCCAGGATGTCCATGTTAGGACTGCTTGCACCGTTGCATATTTCATGGCTTTAGATGCCAGTAAAAGCCCATTTATTTTACATTTATGGTCTCTGGGCTGTCAAGATGGTATGAGGTAATGGTGAATGGTCTGTCATGCTAAATTTGGAGTGTTCCGTAATGCAGTTGCAGGGGGTGTGGGGAAGGTTGCTGGAGTTGGGGGAATATCAAGTGCGTTAAGCTAATCAAAGCAAGAAAGTACGTTTTGAAACGGGGGTATGTTTGGTGGGTTGTTGGAGGCTTTCAAGTTAGCAGCACCAAGTAAACAGTGCATTTGAACGTTTTAGCCCTACCCTTTTGCTTCAGGGGGTTTGGTTAAGCAGCCCTTGGATTCAAGGGTTTTTTCCACCGTGGTTTTGATTTTAAATGTACGTATGTTTGGTGGTTTTAACCTAGAAACACTTCAGAGGGAAATTGCTAGAAGTTATCTAAATCTGATAAACTGTTTGGAGAATTCTTTAAAGAGAAAGATCTAATTTCAGTAAAGTTTAAAGGATACTCTCATGTAATTCCAAACCCGTAGGACCTTTGTTCATCTTCAGAACACAAATTAAGATATTTTTGATGAAATCCAAGAGCTTTATGCCATGTTCAAGGCCTAGAAATGTACTAAGAAAATTGATAAAATAGTCCATGTGACTATTTTACTATCATTGGTTCAACCGTAACGTTATGAGGCTACGAGAATACTTTCTATGTGCAAAGAAACTAAAATATCGAGTTTATTCAACAATTTCTTCTTATTTGTGTCAGTCTTCGATGCGCATTTATGAGAACCATGAGTGCCACAAAGCATTCGTTTTTGTTCTCATAGCTTCATAAAATTACGGTTGAACCACTAATGTCACATTGACTATCATCTATTTATCGATGTCCTACCTACCTTTCTTGAACATTGTAGTTGCATTGTTGGCTATGCAGAATTAGAAAGCTCTCGGATTTCATCAAAAGTATCTTAACTTGTGTTCTGAAGATGAACGAAGGTCTTACAGGTTTGGAACAACATGAGGATGAGTAATTAATGACAGAATTTTCATTTTTGGCTGAGCCTATTTCATTAAGGTTTGGGTTAGTCCTCATTTTCCATTACCTCCTGCTCTTGGAGGATCAACTTCTTACCGAACTCCAACCCTAAATAAAGACACCTCAACCTTAACATGCTATTCAAGGCCTCACCTGTCAGACAGGTGTGTGGGAGCTAAGCTCTGTATGAAGCTGGCTCTCCAGAAGCAAGATTGGACAGACCTGACCTAGGTAAAACAGTGTACTAATGATCTGTTCTTCATTCGTGTGGCAGAAAACAGGGGCTCAGGTACAGGTGGCGGGAGATCTGCTGCCTAACTCCACAGAGAGAGGCGTGACGATATCTGGCAGTCAGGACGCCATCATCCAGTGTGTCAAGCTCATCTGCACTGTAATACTGGAGGTAATTTGACTCTGAGCAAATCCATTTGGCTTCATTAACATGAGATTTTTATGCATGCATTGGCCTTGAAAAACTGTAGTAGGTGAGTATTGTGTTATAGTCCTAATCTGCAAGACTTCAAAGGCTTCTGTGATTCAAAGACTGCATACTGGTTTTCAGTTTTAGATTTAGTGACGTTGATAAATGGATATGATAACTTTCTGGAGCCTAAACAGATATTTTGATTGCTTTTTGAAACTGTCAAATACTTTTCCCAAAGATACTTGATCTAACTAACTGCATGTTAAAAATCATTACTGTAATGATTAGTGAATGTGGTCTCTCAGCTCTCCCACAGCGTGAAATGCATTCGCTCTCAAATGGTTTTCTCTACACATAAATGGTTCAGAAAACGAACTTTTTTGTTCTGAATGTGCACTGCTCATTCTGTTTAATTTTTAAAGGACCAGATGAGGGGCAGATTGTTGATGGCTGCGCTGCCCATTTTAGGAATCCTTAGCTGTCTGTCTGCTCCGGGATGCAAATTATGCAAAGTCACCCAATGAATATTTAAAACGATTCTTTTTTGTTTGGTTGAGCAATTGTGCGAGATGCGCTTCACTGGGTTTCCATCACTTCGGCCTTATTCTGACCTCTTAATCGAATTACTTCCTATAAGCACATACAGTCAGTTATCAGTGTACTTTCATAAAAGATGTCCTTCAGGCCTAGATGACACCTTGTCTTGCATTAAAAGGCCAAGAGTCATTTTGTAAATGCGTTTTATCCCTTTTCGAAGTTAAAACGTAGGTTTGAACAACAGCAATAATGCTACTCAGAGAAAGAAAACATGCTCAAGGCACATTTTCAGCACTGCAAGTTTTCCATCTGAGGATGTCATGAGCAAGCATTAATAGCATTCTGAAATAATTTGGCCAAATGACTTCCTGCAAGAGGATAATGGTATGCTTTTAAGTGATCCAATGAAGAGCCAATCGATAAACGTTGCATTTGTGCGCCGCGTCAGCATTTCCAGTCATTAAGGTAATATGACCAAATGACTTTGCAAATGCCTTAGGTAAGAGCAACCTTGATTTGTTCGAGACGTTTTAGCGCCGTTGCCGAACAAGTCGAGAATGATACTCAAAGTTTAATACTGAGGGTGAATCTTTAAAATCTTGGGTTTGAAATGAATAATTGCTGTTTTATGTTTGCAGTCTCCTCCAAAGGGTGCTACAATTCCATACCGCCCCACACCTGCTCCAGGCACAGTGCTTCTTGCTGGAAATCAGGTAAAGATGCACATCAAATTGGTAAAACATTATATACTTTTCGTATAACATTCACAACACTTAAAGGTGCACTACAAATGAAGAAAAAACTAATCTTCTTGCCTTACCCCAATTCCTAATAGATCTTCTAATAATACTAATAATTGAAGCTGTCGAGTTGGATTGTGTAGGAATTGTCAGTTTTGTGTTGCTACGTCCATAAACTACAGCCGAGTATACTGTAGTGCACCTTTATTAAAGGAATAGTTCAACCAAAAAAAAAAAAAATCTGTCATTAATTACGGTTTGGAACAAAATGAGGGTAAGACCTTTGTTCATCTTCAGAACACAAATTAAAATGCTTTTGATGAAATCCAAGAGATTTCTGACCCTGCATAGACGGCAATGCAATGCGAGGCCCAGAAAGCATCAAAGACTGACACAGAAGAGAAAAAATTGATGGAAAAGGTCATTATTTTTGCTTTCTTTGCACACAAAAAGTATTATAGCTTGATAACAGTATGGTTGAACCACTGATGTTTAATGGACTATTTTAACTATGTCCTTACTACCTTTCTGGGCCTTGAACGTTGCAGGGTAATTAATGAGAGATTTTTTTTTGGGGGGGGGTGAACTACCCCTTTAAGTGTTAAAGGAATAGCTCACTCAAAAAAAAAAACGGACTTGTAAATGTACTTACCTGTTTGACTTCTGCGATCCTTCTGTGGAAAAGTCTGGATAAAGAATATCCTGGCCACTCTTTAAAACAATAGAAAATGAATGAGTTGTCAAATGACAATATGGCAAAACAATGCCAAAAGTGGTCCACAAATAGTCTATTATATTCCAAGGCAAATAATGACAGAATTTCATTTTCGGGTGAACTATTCCTCCAAGGCCTTGTTCACACTGCACACAAATCTGATTTGTTTTTCAAATCCAGTCTTCACGACTGGCTGTCCAAAGTGACATTTTGCAAAGAACGAAATTGGAATCCATTTGTTCAGACAGTATAGTCAATGTCTGGTACAGCGACATCGATTGTGACAGTCGTGACGTAGGTGTCATCACGATGCCAAGAGAGTTGTTTCTTTAACAGCTGAAATTAGCAAGTTGTCATTGTGGATGTCTATTATGGCTTCTCACCGTTGTGCTAAACTTTTACAGAATTTAACTGTATGCCTTTTAAAGTAGGAGTGTAGTTAACTCAGGCTTGTTTTTGCAGATCAGTCTAGAAAAAAATACCATTGTATACACCCTCCAAAAAAATTAGCCTGTGTGAACAAGGTTTAATTGTCTCAGATATAACCCTCATAATTAGTCCTGGGATTCGAGCAGATCCAATTAACATTTCTAAAAACTCAAACCCCACCTGTAAATATGTTGTGTGCACTGAAAATACTTAATATTCGGTTATATATAGTTGAGTTTCATAAAGCGCCACACAGCTGACAGCATGCTGCCTCTATTTCCTTTAATAAAGCACGTTTGTCAATGAATGAAGGGTATTGGTATGAACAGTCTGCTATTATAAAACATTTCTAAGATTGTATGTTATGTGTTCTCATTAACTGGACTGACGTCATGTAAACAAAGTATTGGTAACTTTTATTGATTGGGTTACACTGTTATAAATCTAATATTATATTGTGAGAAATTCTTACAGCTTCAATAGACCTTATTCACTAAATGGCATGTTCAATTTGATTTTCGAACGAAAATGAGACTCAGGAATGGATGTGTATTCAAAATGTTTAAAAAGCGTTTATGAGTCCCAGTTTTGTCAGAAGATATATTTTCAGTGCTTCGACTAAAACCAGTTGTCAGATTTAATGGCTTTTGAACAAACTGTGTTTCCATCCTCCTCAGCCTTGTTTTCATCCCTATCAAATAAAGTATGCCATCTAGCCTGAACTAAGGTCTATTGTTCGGCTTTTTAATCTATCGTTTGCGCCGTTACTCACTTCACATAATTCTCTAACACGTCTCTAGAAGAGAGCAGAGAGGCCGTTATGTTTATTCACGTTGACACGGCTATTCATTATCAACACTCCTATGCATGAATAACAGTAGCATTAAGATCAATCAGGCTCATGACTATTCCTCACCATTAAAAGTGTTGTGAAGTCATTCGCCAATGGTGTAATTAATCGGACTGGCTGAAAGTTTGATGCACGCACTTACGATACTTGATATATTTACCTGTCTGTCATGATGAGTAAGATAAATGTCTAATAATTAAATTAATGTTCATTGCTTCATCTTTTTTTTTTTTTCTTCATTAACGCTTTTCTGTCTGTAATCAAATTACGCCTAATGGTAATGACAGCGGTAACATGCGAGATATGCATATGACATGCAAATGAAGCCTTGGTTTGTGTCTCTGTCCCCTATTTGCCCTTTTAAGGTTTTCGAAACGTCAGAGTTTGCGTCTCACCCGCTTTTCTCAGTGGCTCAGGGAGGGCTGGATCTGCAACAAGTGAGTATCATGTATCCATGACGGATAAAATAGGGAGCTGTGCTTCCCACTCTTTCTTTATTTGCCTCTTTCGCCCCTGCATGGAGATGGGAATTCTGTTCCCCTCTGTCATTCCTCTTGCCGCATGTTGCAGCCAGTGTCCTCCCCACTTGAGCAAGGGAGCGAGACTTATACAGCAATTACTGTTTTTAGACTTGAGATTGTTTTTCCACTTGACGTTCCATTCAGGCATGGCTTTACCCTCGACCCTCTGCAATTGTATTGATTTTTGCTAAGAATGAGTTTTGACTTGACTTTGTACATTTTTGTAAACTTTACAGGTATTAAAGGTAGGGTGTTCCCCAAGGACGGGTCTTTGGTCCTTTTATATTTGCAAAATTAAAGATTTAGTAATGAATAAATATTTATTGCAAAACACTTACTTTTCTGCGTTTTCATGTAGCTATTATGAATAAAAGTATGAGCTCAAAAAAAAAAAAAACAGTTGCACAATATTGCAAAATTGATGCACCCATACTATGCATGAGGAACTGTTGATTTTTCACCTTACTCTCTTGACTTAATTTTGTAAATTTGTGTAAACTTTACAGGTATTAAATATAGGGTGTCCCCCAAGGCTCTGTCGTCGGTCCTAATATGATGACAAAATTAAATATTTATTAATTTTTACACCAAAACTCTTACTTTTTTGTAGCTCTTAGACATACAATTATGAGCTAAACAAACAAACAAAAAAAAAGTAAAATAAAATTGTGCACCATATTACAAAACGTATGCATCCACACTTCAAAATTGAAGTTGATTTTTATATTACTTTTTTGACTTGATTTTGTAAATTTGCGTTAATTTCACAGGAATTAAATATAGGGTGTCCCACAAGGCTGTGTCTTTGGCCCTATTATATTTACAAAATGAAAGGTTTAGTGATAAAGACGTTTTCATGTACTCTGAGCTCATACAATTATGAGCTCAAAAAATCGTGCACAATATTAATTTATGTATGTTAATATTAATCCATACTTTGTGTGAGAAACTGACCAAAATGTAAGTTGGTTTTTCATCTTAATCTCCTGACTTAATCTCAATTTGTGTGAACTTTATAGGTATTAAATATAGATTGTCCCCCAGGGCCGTGTCCTATCATATTTACAAAACTTACTTTTCAACATTTTCATGTAGCTTCTATACACACAATTATTAGCTCAAAAAAGTAAAACTAAATTGTGCACAATATTACAAAATCTGATCAAAGTATACATTTATTTTTCAACTTACTCTCTTGACCTGATTTTGTACATGTGTGTATAATTTACAGATATTATTATTTGGTGTCCCCCGTGTCTATGGCCCTATTATATTTACAAAATTACAGATTTAGTAATAAAGATATTTTTACCCCAAGACACTTAATTTTCAACATTTTCATGTATAATTTTGTAAAATTGTGCACAATATTACAACATTTATGCATCCATACTTTCTTTGAGAAACTGACCAAAATTTACATTGATTTCTCATCTTATTTTCTTGATTTGTTTTGTAAATTTATGTAAACTTAACAATTACTAAATATAGGGAGTCCCCCAAGGCCGTGTCTTTAGTCCTATTATATTTACAATACTAAATATTAATAAAGTTTTTTTTTCTCCAAAACGCTTACTTTTCTACATTTTCATGTAGCTCTTAAACATACAATTATGAGCTCTAAAAACTAAATTCTACATATTATTACAAAATGTATGCATCCATACTTTGTGTGAGGAACTGACCAAAATTTCACTCTCTTCACTTGAGTTTCTAAATCTGTGTAAACTTTACATGTATTAAATATGGGGTGTCCCTCAAGGCCATGCCCTGTTATACTTACTAAATTAAAGTTTTAATAATAAAGACATTTTTACTCCAAAACTTTTCTCTGTTTTTATGTAGCTGTTATATGTACAATTGAGCTAAAAAGTGCACAATATTACAAAATTTGTATAATTATTTTTTATGATTTAATTAATTTTAATAATAAACAAATGTTTACCCCCAAAACATCTACTTTTCTAAGTTTTCATGTAGCTCTTATAAATACAATTATGAGCTTAAGAGAAAGTGCACAATATTACAAAATTTACACATCTATATTTTATGTGAGGAACCGAACAAAATTTAAGTTGATTTTTCATCTAACTCTCTTGTCTTGATTTTGTAAATTTGTTCCAACTTTAAAGGTATTAAATATAGGGTGTCCCCCAAGGCTGTATCTTCACTCCTATTATATTTCCAAAATTAAAGATTTAGTAATAAAGACATTTTTACCCCAAGACACTTACCTTTCTATGCTTTCATGTAGCTCTTAGACATACGATTAGAAGCTCAAAAAAAAAAAAAATTCTGCATATTATTACAAAATGCATGCGTCCATACTTTGTGTGAGGAACTAACCAAAATTTAAGTTGATTTTTTCATCTTACTCTCTAAGTTTGCAAACAGCTTAGCTGTTAAGTACATAATTCACACTCTTCTCTAACAGTATGAGGTGCTTATCACTGACGTTTGTGTGAGAAACATTAACTCTGGATATTTTAGTTACAGGATAATCTGCTGCTGTGGGAAGTTCATTTGAGGATAATATGCTGGTGCGAATGACTGATAATCTCTTGACTTAATGTTCAGGTCTTCTGGGCAGACTGTTATCAGCGTATATGTGCAAGTTTTACTATGAAGATTAACAGGAACAGTTGATAGCATCACCCACTCCCCATTTCCAAGTCAGCAGCTAAACTCATTGGTGAAATAATCTTTATCATGGCCTAGAAACATACATATCAAGGTCAAGATTGTTAGGTGTACAAAAAAATAAGTTACACAGACTTTTTTTTTTTTTTGACATTTCTTGGTCATTGCCTGCTTTCGCTGTATGGAAAACAACCGCATGAATATTACCGAAATGTTTTGAGAGTGAATTAATGATGACAGAATTTTCATTTTTGGGGGAACTGTTTCTTTAAGTGTCAGCTGCCTCTGACTAATGCTGATGTGAAGGCTAAAAAGGGAAACCATGTGACTTTCCAATACACACACTCTACCTCGAGAGCTGTAAGGACGAGGTGTCGGACCTGAGCACTGACATTCTCTTAAACGAGCGGAGATAAATGCTGTCTGCCAGGAGACAGGGGACTGACAACATCACTACGGCTCTCGCTAATGAAGGCACCACGTATGTGTGTGTGTGCATAAGGATTACGCCGCGTTAAGTGGCTCAGCCAGGCGATTAATGCTTTTCTACATTATTTACGAGCGTTTTGAGCTCGGAGAACAGGAAGGAAAGGAATAATAAGAAAATGCCTGAAATGATGAAAGCTCCGCCTCCTTTTTGCTACCTTAAGTCCTTACCCTTTAGGCACAAGTGCATTGGCAAGCTTTTCAAACCAAGTAATAGTTCACCCAAATGAAATTCCAGTTTATTTCCTCACCCTCATTTCACTCCTAACCTTTTTGAGGGCTATCAGGCTTTCAGAAAGAAACAGCCATTAAAGAAGTTCATAAGACTTGCGCGCTATATTCCTAAAGTACACCAAAATATTCTGATGTACAGCCAAGTGAAATTAATTTGCTGAGATGTGGGTGTTGCATGCAAAAGAACAGTTTGCATGTGGACTAAATGATTGGAGAAGTCCTGCATACAGAGGTCTAAAGTTTACATTAACCTTGCAGAATCTGCAAAATGTTAAGTATTTCATATAGTCCACAAGAGAAACTAATAGTTGAATTTATAAAAAATTACCCTTTTCAGAAGTTTACATACACTTGATTCTTAATACTATGCGGTTACCTGAATGATCCACAGCTGTGTTGTTTTTGTTTAGTGAAAGTTGTTCATTAGTCCCTTGTTTGTCTTTAAAAGTTTAACTGCCCACTGTTCTTCTGAAAAAATCCTTTAGGACCCACAAAATCTTTGGTTTTCCAGCATTTTTGCGTATGTGAACTCTTTCCAACAATGATTGTATAATTTTGAGATCCATCTTTTCACACTGAGAACAACTGAGGGACTCATATGCAACTATTACAGAAGGTTCAAATGCTTAGTGATGCTTCAGAAGGAAAAAAAAAAACATGCATTAAGAGCCGGGGGTGAAAACTTTTGAACAGAATGTAAATGTGAACATTTTGCCTAAATATCATATTTATTTTCATTTAGTACTTCCTTTTAGGAGCTACAGAAGATCATTATATGCTTCCCAGAAGACAAAATTAGTATCGTTTACCATGATAATCAAATTCCAAAAGTTTTCACCCACGGATCTTAATGCATCGTGCTTCCTTCTGGAGCATCCGTGAGCATTTGAACCTTCTGTAATAGTTGCATATGAGGCCCTTTGTTGTCCTCAGTGTGAAAAGATGGATCTCAAAATAATGCAGTCATTATTGGAAAGGGTTTAAATACACAAAAATGTTGAAACACCAAATATTTTGTGGGATTTTAAGAATTTGAAGAAAGGAACAGTGGACAGTTGTTCAGGACAAGCAAGGTACTTATAACAACTCATAAGCATATGTAAACTTTTGAACAGGATCAGGGTTTATAAATGCAACTATTATTTTCTCTCATAGCCTATTGAAAACATCTATTAATGAGAAATAGCTTATTCAGGTCGGTACTGAATAAAAAAAATAACATGCATTTTGTATGATCCTTCTATTTTGGTAAAATAATTAACATTTTGCAGATTCTGCAAGGTGTATGTAAACTTTTGACCTTAACTGTACATCACCAGAGACGTCATTTTGATTTAAACATTACAAGGTCAAAATTTCCTACTGTGAACATGCATTTAGAAACTAGATAGGGCATTTTTATTTCATGTCGACTTTAATCTAATCCTTGGCTTTCAAATCTCATTTGCATTCAAATGACGCATCCAAATGCATTGTCAGGTTTGAGCTTAAATTGCGGTGTTTCCTCACACAAAGCTGTTGTAGAGTTGTAGAGCATGTCTTAGTTTTGAGCTTGACCTTCTAGTTTGCAAACTACTTTAACTTCAACACTTTAACCACAAACTGAAAAGGAAAAGGAGGACATACAATAAAGATAGCAGAACAAACCGGGAGACTATCAGAGACATTGAGGGGTAGGGGTGCCAGTCACGTAGCAAATCCTGAGCTCACCTCCGGAGACGAGCTAAATCCGTCCTGACAAAGAAGGGTCATGTTTTCTCCCCTCTAAACAATGTTTGCCTTGAGTGCTGTGACCAATCATTAACTTGGCTACCAGAGACACAAACTAGGGTTGCTCCTCAACATGGATTGCCATTTCTGCATCACTGATCTTTTTATTTTATTTTTTCATTTTATCCTCCTTCGGTTTCTCTCTCTCTCCGTCTCTTCCACGTGTTTAAACTTTTAAACAGGCTTATGCAAGAGAACCTCTGGGAACAGCATGCAGCGTTCTCTGTAGCTTTTGCGTCTGGCTATTTGGCTTCTCATTCTCTTTGATGCAGAAGTCTTGGTTCAAAGATCTTCTGGTTTTACATCTGTCCCCTTTAGAAAGTTTTTGAATGATAAAGGTGGGAGGGTGATCGAGAGGGGGCAGATACCCCCAGTTCTGACCTAAATGGCTGGCAAGTGGCCAGGTACCTTATAAAATCAGCCAACAGACCAGTGAAGACTAGCAAACAGCTCTAAGGTTGTATATGTATCTTGTATATAAATATACCAATAATTACATATCAACTCCTATTTATAATTTAGTAACTCTTCCAACTTCCAACTGCAAACTACACTGATCATTTACACTTTAAGTGGTTAGCCAATCATAATAATTATTTTAAGTCAATGTCGACATGATGTGACTCATTTATTTCTGTGACCAAACGGCTTCAATGTTTAGGGTGTGCGAAAATCAGAGCTGGGTAGTAACTGATAAAGTACTTTTAATTAGATTAAATTAGATTTAAAATACTTGTAATCAGTCAGTTCTGATTCTGAACAAGATAAGTTATTTATAAAAAAGATATTTATGATGACCTTTAAAAGTAAATGATTGATTTATATGTTGTAAGTGTATCTATCAATTTTAACACTCATCACTATTTCTTTTTCAGGCTTATACTGTACAAAACCAATATGGCATTCCACACTCAGAGGTAAGAAGCTTAAGATAGAATTTCTGAAATTCATCTTCATTCTACATAACTTTCATTTGTGCAGTGTTCTTTTTGTGAAATTAAATGAGCTTGTTTTACACTTGTGAATGAACTATATGGTTCAATTCTCAGCTGTGTCTTCTGATAAGAGTAATAAAACCCTTTCATACAACTAAAGTGATTTTCCTCCCATTTTTCTTTCTCTTTTATCTCAGCTGGCCAAGTTGCACCAGTTGTCCATGCAGCAGGGTCTTGCCCCCATAGCTCAACCCACGGCCACCCAAGTTCTGTCTGGTATGTTTTCGCCAAATCGGGTTTTTGAAGAAGAAGTTAATGGTTGGGATGGAGACAGATCACACAAATTATGGGTTAGACAGTGGCTTAGACTGTAATCAACTTGAAGCAACTTTTTAGTAAAACTATGTTGTCAAAGGCCAGGAACAGTGTGAATGTTAAAAGTACTTTTTTCCACTTGGTTAAGTTTACTTCTAATCAGTCTAAACTTCTTATAGAGAGCACTCAAGTGTGAAAACACCTTATATTTACCCAGACGCACAAGTCTGCTTTAGCAGAGCTAAATCGCCACGTACAGTGAGAGTGGATGTGACACAATTCCACCTGAGAACTCAAGCTTAAGTACATGGATTCAAACAGACCTCCCAAAGACCCAGAGGCCACCCAGGTTCAAGGCAATACACCTGAGCTCCATGGAGTATACGGCACATGTAGATTACAGCTGCAAAAATGGGGCCAAGCTTTACAAGCCTCCACTCTCAGCTCCCGAGGCTTCTCAGGGCCGTGACAAATGTCCAGCTAAAGAAAAAGGAGGGACTCTCTCCTTTTCTTGCTCCTTCACTTTTTTTCCCTCTGCACAGAACCAGACATCCAATTATACAACCACCCCGAGTTATTCAGTGGCGTCTTTCAAGTTATCTTGAGATTCCCAACATTTGCCAAAGGTTTTGTTGTGTAGGCCTTCTAAAGCCAACAGACTGTTGAGCATTATGGTAAATAAGCACTTTTGGTGCAAATGTGAGAATCAAAAAGCCCCTGTGAGGACCTGAGTGGTCGAAACAAATGTAATAGCTGCCCCCTGCCGCTAAAACTACAAGAGCACATCCTATCATGATATGGCTGGGGAATTCGATTATGTCTGAGGTAAAAAGCTCATCAGTCAAGGCAATGATTCAGTCTATTAAATAGGCCCCTGTTGGGCTGGGAGGCACTGCTGGGTCTGGGCCTCCTGCTGAGACAGGAAGTAGATGGAAAGAGAAACAGGCTAGCTTTGTGTCTGTTATTAGCAGTTAGGTGATAGCATCCTGCTAACAGATCGAGTTAATCTCTACCGAGCATTAGTGGCCTTTTATGAGCTCTTTGTGAGTTTGCAGGTAGTAAAAATAAAATCATATACATGCAACTATGAGCGCGTATAGTCCAGTAGACGGCATTAGATGTATTTGACCTAAAGCCACTTTTTGGTCCAGACCAAATGAACCAAAAAAAACTGAACTACAAGTCTTGGACTCTACTGTGAAATAGAAGCTATTTTAGTTCCCCCAAACTGAATTTGTAGAACTAAATACGTTCCTAGTTCCTAGTTCCTGCGGTGCGAACATGCCAAAAAACAAGTACTTCAGCCAATAGTTCTAGGAACTATGAACAGGTTTCTCTGGTGTGAAAGCCCCTGTTGTTGAGCTTGTTAACTGTGTTCCGGAACAGCCACTTGAACTGACTGACCACTTAGGATGGTAACCTGTTTTTTCCAGGGTTGCAAGGATAATAAACTTTTGAGAAAGTTTGGTACAGTCTTCCCCTTTTTGAATGGTCTGAATGACTTAAAAATTGGTTTTGGGTTTGGACTTCATTGTATCAGTGTAGAATTAACGTGAAATATTTCACTGTTCTTTACAATGGGTTGTTATTTACAATGAACACACAAAAAATAAAGTAGAAAAAGAAAATGCACTGTGCATGATGGGCGAAAATAACACATTCTAAGTTTACTTTTGTCCACATAAGTTTAGAAGAGTTTCTGTCAAATTTAAAAGAACACAAATACTGAAAAAAGGGAAGAAAGAAGAAAGTAAACAGTGAATTCTCCTATGGTTCGTTAACTTGGTACCTATTCCTCTTCCAGCAGGCATCGAGTCCAGTTCCCAGACAGCATCACAAGAACTTCTCATTCCAAATGACGTAAGTGCAAAAATGTCTTTTTGCAAGTATCACGTTACTCATGCTACTCATTGATATTCTGTACAGCAGTACTTTTGCTTTAGTAGTAATGCTTGATTATGTTTATGTTTTATATGAAGACATTATTAAATGTTTGAGGATGGTCAGATACTCTGAACATTTGTCAGAGCACACAACTCTAATGGCACACTTTAGCCATGCAGAAATCCTGAAACTTTTTCTTTCAAACACACCGAGTCATGTCTTTTCATCTGTCCACCCCCTGCTCTGCTAGAAGAGCTTCACAAGATCCAGTTCAATCCTGTCATGGCGTCTGACATGCTTAGCACTCCACTGCTGTCAAAACAGAGATGGTAAATAAAGCCAGAGCCTTTTGTCAGACAGCTAGGTTGTGGTGCAGACCCCGCACCCCAGGGGCCAATGGGACGTTCCCTTCATGCCTGCTGACTGGGGCTCCCTCTCGCCTCCACGTCTCCCTGAGATCACAGGATTAATGGACTGGCGAAAGGCCCAGACGTGGCCTCTGACCATACTCAATACATAAATTCAGATCCCATTGTTTTATTTAAAGCCCTTATGCCCAACTAGTAATAAAGTTTTTCAGGATACCGGTGCTGTTCACAAGTTCGTACAAGTTTGTGTTTGCTATTCATTTAATCTGTGTTTGAACATGAGTATGTGTCCTGTGTGAACTACTTTGTACTCATTCTGTTGTCAGTAAATGTACTTAGTGATTGTTTCAACAATTGTTCTTAGTAGGTGTAATGCTGTAATGACTAACAAAGTGAGCGGATCCATTATCTAGAGTGATTCCGTGCAAGCAAAATCATTGACTACCTCAATGCACCTGAGTAAAAACTCAGCTCTTATCACATTGACACCAGCTTCAAAAAAATTCTCCATTTCCTGAATGCATTCATCAGGTGCTAGACCTCATTTCTGAACCTCAACATACATGACAAACTTCAAAGAAACTTCACCCAATTTCCCCAATCAAGGGCTAATTTAGCATGCTCGTACATTCGTATTCCTGCGTAAAGCCATAAACAGGGCGATGGAAAGCATGTATTATTGAAATTCCCTCACAGCGATGCAATTCCAAGGCAAGGCGACATCAAACAGACATCAAACGCCTGGCACACTAAGTTGTTTATCATTTGCAATCAGGTTTCTCTCTATAGAGGAGCAGTTTCTCCATGGTTAACCATCCCCCTAAATCAGCAGAAACACGTTCGCAATTAGATTGGGATCAGATCGGTGCTCGAGAGCACAGCAGTAGATACAGCTGGGTCCATAACTTACCTGTACAGAGATTGACCTGTGAGGGGTGGACGAGTTCATCAGTGATATCAATTTTAGCTAGAAGGAGATTCATCCTTCGCTTTCCAGACCTTACAAGTAGATTCACCTCAAACAGACCTGTCTCCAGTTTGACTAGAGTATACATACCTGTCTCTTGCATTGGACAGATTTGACCTCTAGCTTGCACCTTGATTTACAAAGAAATCAATAGAACAGACCAAACTGATGTTTTTTGTTTGGATCTGGTAAACTTGACGGTCGGAGAAGGTTGTGTGGGTGTTGATAGTTTGTTTTGCTGTCATATTGCTTGAGGATGGATAATTAACAGATTTCTAAAAATGAAGGATATCAGTGGGCAAATATGTGGTGCAGTGCAGAGGACATGCTGGAATGTCAGGGTGGCAGCGAGACCTGGCGGTCGAGTACAAGCACTTAGCCACAATCAGCTGAGCCATTAATAGCCCCTGGGCACCAGGGAGAGCAGTGTGACGAATCAGGAGCTTTGACGTTCATATGACTCGTGAGGAAAGGAATGCTTTGTGGAGCAATTCTTGCTCACATAATCCAACTCACACTCAAAGTGAGGGTTGGGGGCTGGGATGTAAGTGGACAAAAGACAAGCTGTCAGTCATTTGAATGACAAACAGTTAACTCATCCCAGAAGATCACTCCACTTTATCATTGTCTAAGCTTGACACCAAGCCCTAAGGTCACCCAACCCCCTTGGTCCACTTCCTTCAAGCTATGGACACCTTTTACAGAAGGTACAGTAAAATGCAACAGTTTTTGTATAAAACATTGAGCTGCCACAGTAGGATGAATTAGTTTACCACCTGCTGTTGGCTTAAACCGACTGTCTGGATCTGCAGAAGTATTAGCAGATGCTTGTTGCAGAGACAATACCATGCATAGGCCTAGCCTTGTCATCTTAGGCCCAGATAAACAAACACAACAAACCAGGACCAAAGATAGATTGGAGCATTTGTAAAGGAACACATTAGATAAAGATATGAGAGTGCAAATACTGTTCCTGAAATCAATAGTCACTTGGGCAGTAGAACCATATGCCCCGTTTTATGAATTTCTGGATTGCATTTGACCAAGATCCTGGGAAATTATCCTGATGTGGTCTAAACAAACTGGCTATGTTCTCATAAGGGGCTTTCGCACCGGAAGAAGCTTTTCATAGTTCCTAGAACTATTTGCCGCATTCGCACCACAGGAATTAGGAACGTATTTAGTTCTAGGAACTCAGTTTGGGGGAACTAAATTATCTCCTACTTCAGAGTAAGGTATAAATCAGTTCTATAGAAACTACCAGTGACATAAGTGTACACTGATTGGCCAAATGCATATTTAACACCAGCTACTCTTTCATTTTTGTAAATGGCGCAAATAAAGACGTCACTGTCAGCCGCTTTAGTGCTCTTGCTGGCGGTGCGAGGGGGAACTTGTTTTTCTAGGAGGGTCCGAGGAAGAAATTGGTTCACAAGGAACTACCATGCTACCTAGTTCCTAGAACTGAGCGAAAGCTTCTATAATGTTTATGTTGAACATGTACCATGAGCATGCTCCACTGTGTCCTGTCCTGCAGAGTTTAGCTCCATCCCTAATTAAACACACTTGAACCAGCTAGTCAAGGTCTTCAGGATTTCTAGAAACTCTGCAGGTCTTTGGCCTTCCAGAGGCACCTTAGAGGGACATAGTGCCAAGGAATAGCTGTTAAATATATATCTCTTATATATAAGTCTTTTCTTTCTCTGTAGCTGATTGGTTCAATAATCGGCAGACAGGGTACAAAAATCAACGAGATCCGCCAGGTGTCAGGAGCTCAGATCAAGATCGGCAGTCAACTGGACAGCACCAGTGACCGACACGTCACCATCACAGGCTCCCCAATCAGTATCAACTTGGCCCAGTATCTAATCACATCCTGGTAAGTACTGGAAGCCATCCCATCATAACAGATCCAGGGTGTTTGAACTTGACCACTCCATGTGTTAATGTGGCATATCTTACACCATAATGCTGTAGATGATCCTGAAGTAGGAGACCTTGTCAAAACCTCTGGGAATATTCAATCAGGGGTCTTTCCAGTCCATAGTTTGCTGGCCAAAAGAAACACTCAAAAGAAGAACTACAAAGCAAGGAGATGTGGTAGAAAGAAGCCAGGCTGAGGGATTAATTGGCCAAGTTTCAAGCCAGAAGCTTGTTAGAGCTTAAAGGCAGAGTATTTTGGCTGCCTCATAGACAGACTGTAATTTTCTCCCACGAGATCTATGCGGTTGCAATTTGATCAAATGTTGTGTCAGGCAAGAAAGCAGTAAATTCCTGACAGCCCGGTTCCTCAGCAAAGACTTTTCCATCAATGCTGGGTGAAATTTCATTTGCTAATGTAACAAAATTAATAGTTTTGTTCCTCACCCAGGCGTATAAAAATACTCCTAACGTCAGTTCAATTAACATTAGGAATTTGCAAAACACTCTAATAAATCTGAAGTCAATCTTGTTAGTTAAGTTCAAGTCAGTGACAAAACGATGACTAGAATTTATTCTGTGGATATTCATTAAAGGGATAAGTTCACCATAATGTCGTTCCAAACCCGTAAGACCTTCGGAAGAATCTTCGGAACACAAATTGAGATATTCTTGATTATATTTTTTGATATTTAATGATATCCTTACTACCTTTCTGGGCCTTGAACGTGGTAGTTGAGTTGCTGTCTATGCAGGGTCAGGAAACTCTTGGATTTCATCAAAAATATCTTAATTTGTCTTCTGAAGAAAGTCTTACAGTATTAGCACAACATACGGGTGAGTAAGTAACAACAGAGTTTTTATGAAAACTATCTCTTTAATGAATAATAATGAGTAAACCAAATTGGACCCCACTCGAAATAAGTGGCTTCTTTATTTATTCCCACGTTTCTGTATTGGCTAGCAAAGAATTAAGATTTCTAACAGATGCAGTGTCATGTACAAAATAATATAATAATTCTAGCATATTATGACTCAGCAAGTCGACAAGAGAGCAATAATTGGGTCTTGAATGAAATATTTATGCTTGTCTCAGGTGTGTTCAACAAGCAGACCGGTGCAGAATGTCAAACTCACTCTTAGAAGCCCCTCATTATTTTCCTTGAAATATGTTCTTCGGGCATCCTGCATGGAGAAATTACTATGTTGGTTTTGGGCAAGCTTTTGTTGTTTTGTTTCTATCTCAATATTATTGATTTGAGTGGTTTCTCATCAGTTGAATTCCTATCAGTTTGGTTTTTGACAAGCGACGGCAACAAAACGCAGATCCCAGAGCAACCCAAGGCACTCTAGCGTCAGAATACTTTCCTAAATGAGTCAGCTCCATCAAGCCATTAAAAATCAAACATGATTATTCATGTCCTGGATGAAGGCTGGAGACGTCGCCCCCAATCAGTGTCACTCTCGAAGAATACTTCCTCCGAGACAGACGTCTCGTTTCAGTGCATTGCATCAGAGCGTTCTGCATATTGAACACACCCCCTCTACTTGATAATGAAATCAGTTAGACGCCCTCGATATACATTAATGGCAGATTACATGCATTTGTCAACATGGTACTCAGTTCAAATGCATCTTGATTAAAAGCTAAAGGAAATGCTACTGAAATTGAAATCATTTTGTTTCTTTTCCCAAAGCCCCTACCCAAGCCATCACCCTGAATTAAACAGCTCCTTTCCCATGAGTGCCAAGGTCCCCCCTCAAATAATCTGTTGCAACCACCAGCAAAACACACCTCTCTTATGATTTTTTTGTTTCTGTTTTTTGATTCTTTCTGTTTCTTTTTGTTTATTTCTCTCAATTTTTGTTTAACATGTCTTTTATTTAACCTTCTAACCCTTCTCCATCCGGCTCCCCTCCCTTGTCCCTCCACCCTCCTCTCCTCCACCTCCTTCCTTCCCTCCCTCGTACAGTTTAGAGACCGCCAAATCCACTGCCCAGTCCTCCTCCATGTCGACCCCTGTAGACCTCAACATGAGCTTCACCCAGACTGCTCCCCCTGCATCGTCCTCTGCCGCAGCCCTGGCAGCGATGGGCGGCCTGCCCCACGCTCCAATCTTGGGCGCCCCCTATACCCTCCCCCTCTCCAGCCTCCTGGGAATCAAATCCGTCCCCTTCCTGGCACTCTCGGCCCCCGCTGCCGCTGCCGCCGCCGCCCCCGCCCACGGCACCTTGGCCTCCTACACCGCCAAGATCTCCTCCGCCAACGGCATCAAGAAACCGGAGCGACAGAAGTTTGCACCCTACTGAAGAGGAACTACCAAGTACCTCCTTTGTTTCCGAGAGAGGGTTCTTCTCTTCTAGCCTGATGTAGCGGTGTAGAAACAGACAGTACCAATTTAATTTCTTTTCGGTTTAGTAGCTTGTCCTGGAAAACTGTAGGAAAATAATGGCATAAATTTACCTTTTTTTGTTTTCGTTTTTGGCTGAGGTAGCCGCTAAAGCCATAGACTATTCCTAATCTCCTCTTTTCCCGAAATCTTTACACACCTTTATTGTCTGCTCTTATTTATTGATAACAACGAAATATTCCCGCAAAGGGTTTATAACGTAGAACACTGTTGACTGATGCTAATCTCTTACGTATCAGCTTTTATACAATGATGTCTGTGAATGCTTCTGTATACAACTTCCTGATTTTTTTAGAAATCTTTAAATGATGTATTATTAAAACAAAATATGAAAAAAAGGAAATGTTTTTAAAAATGACAACCGATCTAAACTTTGCTTTTGTGTTACATTTTTACCTTTCGTTCACATTCGTTTTGAAATGTTATTTATTTTATTTATTGTGCCGAGTGTTTCTTTTACAGTCGATGTTTGTTTTCTGTAACGGCTGCAGGTTAAAAAAAAAAAAAAAAAAAACTTTTTCAAATTTCTTCCCTTTGATCACGGTTACATACTTCCTGAAAAAAGTAACTAAGAACAAGTAGTGAGTTTCTTTACTCTCTATGGGAAGTGCCACGGTGAATTCTGGTGTGATTATCCAAATACAAAACAGCTAGCGAATTAATTTCGAAACTTTGGCTAGCCCACGGCCAAATATGGACAATGTCGTTTCAGGGGGATTCTTTCACCATTTCTAATGGCATAAAATGACTACTATGCATGGTGACTGCCCTTGTCGGAAACTAATGCTGCATGATGACTTGGCCCCACACAAGTACACACTAGCAAAGATAGCTAACGCGTAGGTCTCTTTGTCGATGGCAGAAGAGCAATATTGGTTTGAAAATACTAAAATATACACATATAGCAGACCTACACATAAACATGCTTCAAGTGTAGCTACAGTAATCATCAGAGTATATTACGTGGACTGACTTTTGTTTTTTGTTTTTCTTTTTTAAAATATAGAAATAATCACACTTATTTTTCTAAACCTAGAGTCCTAAAATTGAATGTGACCACTCACACGATTCATCCACTTGGTAGATGTAGTGTAACCTTGACTCGTGTTTGTCATTTTTCCTTTATGGTAACTTTTTTGGTTTGTTTAGATCTTCTCAAACGTCTTTCCCATACTCATTTGCATGAATTTAACTTGGCGTCTATGCAAAACATCTCGGGGGCGGTTCAGCGAGGTATCCTGTGTCATGCTTCGTAGATGGCCCTAAATAAACCACCGTTGGGAAAGGGCTATCAGCAAAGGCGGAACCCAAGTATACAAGGACAATGATGCTCTCGAATTTATGAACCATGCTATGTATAATATATATATACATAAATATATATGTTCTATTATATCCATATTTCCCATTCCAAAGCCTAACACATAACCACCGTTTCACACACTATACGAACACAGTGTGGCACATAATTCCACGATAGCCGGACGGGGTTTGAATATGTTCAGATGCTTGAATTATCCGAGGTCTGGTTTTTGGGGATTCACATGAGGTTTCGTTTTGTCAGCCTTGGCATAAATGCAACTCTTGTTTTAGTTTGATTCATCAATGCCATACAAATGAATAAAAACAATACTGTATTAACGTAATCCAGTCTCCTTTGTTCTTTCTCAGCTGCGTGAAATGAAACGGCATTAACATTAATAGCCGGGTGCGGGAATGCCGGAATTGTGATAATGACTAACAATTTAGTCTGGTTTTTGTTTTTTTGAATGGGAACTTTAGCCCTGAAAAGAGTTTGAACTTAACACCTCAAATAAACAAGCAATTAAAACTGAGCCCTAAGGTACAATGTGTGTTTTATTAAAGCAATAATCCACTCAAGGCCATTATGTTGGGATGCTGTTAAAGTTAGACATGACACAAAGCCCCTTAACTATGGTAAAATCAGTGTGCTTTACGACCTGCAGTGCAATGCTGCTTGCATAAAACAGCAGCAAAAATAATATAAGACAAGCACAGTGTTGGGAAGGTTATTTTGGAAATGTAATAGGTTACAGATTACATGTTACAAGTTAAAATATAAGCAGTGTAACTATTTCAATTATGTTAGTAATGTAACTGATTACAATTGATTATTTGAACAATTAATGTTTTCAAGTATTAATAATTAAAAAGACTTTCATTTTTTTAAAAATATTTTTTTTTTTTTTACTTGCTGTTGCATGTAAAAAAAAAAAAAAAAAAAATGTACATGTCGTTCCAAACCTATGGAAGTCTGTTTCTGCCACTGCATAAAAAAATAAAAAAGGTAATTGTGACTTTTTATGTTACAATTCTGACTATTTATCTCGCAATTGCTAGTTTACATCTAACATTTTTTACATTTTTTTCTCAGAAATGTGAGATAAGAACTCAGTTATGAAGTCAAAATTCTGAGACATATATGACATAACTCACATTCTGAGGATATTCTGAAAAAATAAACGTGCAATTCTGTCAAATAAACTCACAATTCTAAAAAAAAAAAAAAAAACTCACAATTCTGAAAAAAGAAATAAACTCGCAATTCTGAAAAAAATAAGCTCGAAATACTGACAAATAAACTTGCAATTAAAAAAAACTCACAATTCTGAGAAATAAACTCACAATTATGAAAAATAAACTTGCAATTATGAAAAAAATAAACAAAAAATTCTGAAAAAAAATAAACTCGCAATTCTGAGAAATAAACTTGCAATTCAAAAAATAATTCACAATTCTAAAAAATTTAACTCGCAAATAAACTTGCAATTATGAAAAAATAAACTCACAATTCTGAAAAAATAAGCTTGAAATTAAAAAAAAAAAATGCAATTCTAAAAAAAATTAAACTCGCAAATAAACTAGCAATTCTGAAAAAAAAAATAAAGTCGCAATTCTGAAAAAAATAAGCTTGAAATACTGACAAATAAACTCGCAATTCTAAAAAAAAATAAACTCACAAATCTGAGAAATAAACTTGCAATTATGAAAAAAAAAAATTTGCAATTATGAAAAAAACCCTCAAAATTCTGAAAAAATAAGCTCAAAATTTCGGACAGAAAAAAAATTAAAAAATAAATAAATTTGCAATTCTAAAAAATTGAACTCGCAAATAAACTCGCAATTATGAAAAAAATTAACTCACAATTCTGAAAAAATTATCTTGAAATTCTGACAAATAAACTCACAAATCTGAAAATATAAACTCGCTATTCTAAAAAATTAAACTCACTATTTAAAAAAATAAACTTGCAATTCTGAAAAAATAGGCTTGAAATTCTGACAAATAAACTCGCAATTCTGAAAAAAATTCTGAGAAATAAACTTGCAATTCAAAAAAAAAATTCGCAATTCTAAAAAAATTAAACTTGCACATGAACTCGCAATTCTGAAAAAATAAGCTTGAAATTCTTAGAAATAAATTTACAATTCTAAAAAAAATGAACTCTCAATTCTGAAAAAAAAATAGGCTTGCAATACTGACAAATAAACTCGCAATTATGAAAAAAAATAAGCTTGAAATTCTGACAAATAAACTTGCAATTCTGAAAATATAAACTCGCAATTCTAAAAAAAAAAAAAAAAAAAAAAAAACTTGCAAATCTGAGAAAATAAACTCTCAATTCTTCTCAAATCTTTGCATAGCCATGACAGGAAACACTGGCATCTAAACAGTCAATCTTAAAGAATAAAGCATACACATAAACCCAAATAGGAAATAAAACAGTTATCAAAAGCAAGTGTCTGATTCTGTTTCCTAAACTCCTGCAACACTGATATCTCATATTTTAGAGCAGTCAATGTAATTTGCAAAAGAAATCAATCAAATCTCTATGTGTGTGAAAATGTTCAGATGGTAACCCACCTTTGTTAACATTTTCATAAGTAACTGTAATTTAATTACAATTTTTTTTTTCTCTGTAATTGTAACTGATTACATTTACATTTATTTTGTTACAAGTAACTCATAACTCCCTAACACTGGACAAGGGATATTCATTTTCTTGACAGTAATTTTCTTCAATATCAACTCTCTTGAGTTGGATCTCGACAAAATCTGATTCAAAGCAAAAGAAGACTGTGAATGACATAATTGAATCAGACTTCAGACACAGCAATATGATATTTCAGACTTAGAAATTGCTTAGAAGTATTAAAACTGTCATGTTAAGTCAGGATGAAATAGAAATTCCCTTTATCTATTTTCAAATACAATTCATCTATGCAGGCTTCATTTTAGAAATGTTTTTGACCTTGTGATTTGTAATAAAATGCCATAACTCGATTTTCTGGTGAAACTACAGACTTCTCTCTGGTGACGTATGCCAGACTTCTCCAATCATTTTGTCCGCTTAAACCCCACCCCCTTTTTAAAATTGACTGCAAGCTCACATTTAGACTGCAAGATCGCATTAAAATTGCATTTTTTCCCCTTTCCGATAATTTGTATCACTTACATTACAAATATGTTGCTGTAAGTCACTTTATTTAGCTATTTCCGTCACATTTAAACTTTGTATATATATATATATACACAAAAAAAATGTAGTTTGAGGAATGTGTCATGAAAGTAAAACTTTTTTTTTGACGCAGCTTCTAGTAACAGCAACTTTTTGCAGGTGGAGGAATTTGACTGTTTTTTGGATGTGTTTAAATTCCATAGTATTTATTTATTTATTTATTTTTTTTTTTACATATTAAAGGGGTAGTTCAACCAAAAATAAAAATTCTGTCATTAACTACTCACCCTCATGTCATTCCAAACCTAAGCAAGTCCGTTTCTGCCACTGCATAAATTTTTTTAGTTTACATCTAACATTTTTTACAAATTTTTCTCAGAAATGTAAGATATAAACTCACAATTGTGAGTTATGAAGTCAAAATTCTGAGATATAAACTCAGACTCAGAGTTATAGACGCAACTCACATTCCGAAGACATTCTGAAAAAATAAACTCGCAATTCTGACAAAATAAACTTGCAATTCCGAAAAAATAAACTTGCAATTTTGAAAAACTAAACTCGCAATTTTGACAAACTCGCAATTCTGGAAAAATAAACGTGCAATTCTGACAAATAAAGTCTAAATTCTGAAAAAAGCTTGCAATTCTGAAAAACTAAAATTGCAATTTTGACAAACTCGCAATTCTGACAAACTCGCAATTCTGACAAACTCGCAATTCTGACAAAATAAACTTGCAATTCTGAAAAAAAAAACTTGCAATTCTGAAAAACTAAACTCACAATTTTGACAAACTCGCAACTCTGAAAAAATAAAATTGCAATTCTGACAAAATAAACTTGCAATTCTGACAAACTCGCAATTTTGACAAATAAACTCGCAATTCTGACAAAATAAACTTGCAATTCTGAAAAACTAAACTCACAATTTTGACAAACTCGCAATTCTGAAAAAATAAAATTGCAATTCTGACAAAATAAACTTGCAATTCTGACAAACTCGCAATTTTGACAAATAAACTCGCAATTCTGACAAAATAAACTTGCAATTCTGAAAAAATAAACTTGCAATTCTGACAAATAAACTCGCAATTCTGACAAACTCGCAATTCTGAAAAAATAAACTTGCAATTTTGAAAAACTAAACTCGCAATTTTGACAAATAAACTCGCAATTCTGACAAACTCGCAATTCTGAAAAAATAAACTTGCAATTCTGACAAATAGTCGCAATTCTAAAAAATTAAACTCGCAATTCTGAAAAAAAAAGTTAAATTCTGAAAAAAATTCTGAAAAACTAAACTCGCAATTTTGACAAACTCGGAATTCTGACAAAATAAACTTGCAATTCTGAAAAAATAAACTTGCAATTCTGACAAATAAACTCGCAATTCTGACAAACTCGCAATTCTGACAAAATAAACTTGCAATTCTGAAAAAATAAACTTGCAATTTTGAAAAACTAAACTCGCAATTTTGACAAATAAACTCGCAATTCTGACAAACTCACAATTCTGAAAAAATAAACTTGCAATTCTGACAAATAGTCGCAATTCTAAAAAATTAAACTTGCAATTCTGAAAAAATAAACTTGCAATTTTGAAAAACTAAACTCGCAATTTTGACAAACTCGGAATTCTGACAAATAGTCGCAATTCTAAAAAATTTAACTCGCAATTCTGAAAAAAAAAAGTCTAAATTCTGAAAAAATAAACTCACAATTCTGACAAATAAACTTGCAATTCTGAAAAAATAAACTTGCAATTCTGACAAATAAACTCGCAATTTTGACAAACTCGCAATTCTGACAAATAGTCGCAATTCTAAAAAATTAAACTTGCAGTTCTGAAATAAACTCAAAATTCTAAAAGAAATAAACTTGGAATTCTGACAAATAAATTCACAATTCTAAAAAATTAAACTTGCAATTCTGACAAATAAACATGCAATTCTGAAAAAATAAACTCGCAATTCTGAAAAAAAAAAACCTCACAATTTTAACAAATGAACTCACAATTTTGAAAAAAATAAATAAACTTGCAGTTCTGACAAAAAAGCTTACATTTCTGAAAAAAAACCCTGCAATTCTGGAAATGAAATTGCAATTCTAAGAAATAAAGTCAGAATTGCAAGATATAAACTCACAATACTGATTTTTCTTAGATTTGTGAAATATAAACTCGCAATTGTGAGACATAAAGATTTTTTTTTAGAATTGTGAGTTCATATCTTGAAATTGTGACTATTTTCTTGCAAGTTTCCGACTTTATAACACTCAAATGTGAGTTATTAAGTCAGAATTGTGAGATATAAACTCACAATCCTGAAAACACGTCTTTTTGACATGCACTACAACATCGTTATATTTGTTTTCTTTGCGCACAAAAATTATTTTCATCAGAAAGCTCTTGAATTTCATCAAAAATATCTTATTTTGTGTTTCAAAGGGTTTAGAACAACATGAGGGTGAGTAATTAATGACAGAATTTTAATTTTTGCATGAACTATCCCCTTAAGGAAGTCAATGGCTACCAGGAGCTGTTTCAACATTTCTCAAAATATCTGTCGAATTGAAATGACACTAAATGCTCCACCAGACCATCCATCTGTCATGAAAGGTTGATATGCTTACATTAAAAATCGCATCCTCAAATCAGCTTTTCTCTGCATTCATTATGCGCTATTAACACCAACACAGAGTCATTAGAAGATTTGCCTGTTCTGTCAACATCAACGTTACGTTTCTACAAGGTTAGCATCCTCTCAAAAGCTCATTAAAAAGCCATCGCGCAGTGGGCCGTTAAAATAAGCAGCTAAAAATAAGACATCCCACTTTTGTTTGAACAAGTCTCTGTTGTGTCACTCAGTGCAGACGGTGTATTTTCATTTCTGAGGAAAAGCCCCTTGAGACTAGTACAGCTGAATCTCAACAGCGATAGCCAAAATCCATGTGTATAATAAACAAACTCCACTATAATAACATGCTGACACATCAGCCGCCCCGTCTATCTTACTACCCCAGTGCAACCTGGACCGAGAGTGCCGCCCATGGCGGTTTGCCATCACGCCACCAAATGCAACGACGCCAGAGATGAAAGCAGTCTATGAATAAAGCTTACACCTCACAGCAGCTGCTCAAACACAAACAAATTCTTACAGGCGGGGTTTTGGGTCCTGATCGGGTGGGGGTGTGCAAAATGACAGCCTAAACACAGTCTACATCTCTCACAAAGGAGCTCACCGATGCCCACACACGACAATCTAGTGTAAAAAAAAAAAACAGCAGGTTTGGTGTCCTCCATTGATGTCGACTGTCCACGGCCTGAGACAGATACTTTACAAGAGTAATTATGCAACGTTAACCTCCTACATCCAGCGAGTGGAATAATAATTGCAATTTACCAACAATTAAAGACAATCTGGAGACAAAGCAGTTGGAAACGGAAGCCGGTAATTATATGGTGATGGCCATTTGGCTGTGGTGGGAGCTGAACACCAGTGGGCTTGGCATGCGGATAAAAGCATATGCTGTGTGCCATGTACTTGAGGGGAAAAAAAAACATTGAATTGGAATTGAATTCAGAGGAAACTCAAAATCATCTCAGCCCATTAAACCGAAACTAGAGTGTATTTTTAGCCTAAAGCTAT
>NC_133367.1:39015393-39020393 GCF_049309525.1 Garra rufa | reverse complement strand
TGTTAATGAGTTGAGTGTATTTTTGCAGTGCTGATGTGATTCAAACCGGTAAACAGAGCACATGGTTCAAGTCTTGAGTAAAGAGGAATGTGGGATTTATATGGCAAACCAATTATTTAATGCGTTTGAAGAAGGTTTTCATTTTCAGTGTTTGCAATCATTCCTAATATGTTTGAGAGGTAAACATTTCATAAAACACCAAAGCTACTTTCTCATTAAAGATTTTTTTTTTTCTTTTCTGTTAAGCTTTAAGCTAAATAAGCCATCTCTGATATAACCCTTTAGGCAAAACAGAGTATTTTACACAGCTTCAAAGTTGGCATATTAAGTAAGTAAATAAATTAAAATAAATAACCCTATCTATTTAGTAAATGTGTGTTATTGTTGTTAGAGTGAAGGAGTCATGTATGTGTATGTGCTATGTCTTGATCAAAATAATTACAAACTATAAAAGTATCCCTCTCCCCAATAAATAAATGTTATTTAAAATTACTAAAATTTACAAACCCACTAATCAAAAGCACTAAAACTTTAACAAAAATTCCAACTTAAATGAATTTAATTTAAAATATTAATACATTGAATTAAAGTTTAATTAGTCTTAATCAAACTAAAATAACCTAAACTGAAATAAAAACTAATAAAAACTATATTAACAATTAAAAATAATAAAAATCACAAAATCACAAATCAAAAGTACTTAAACTTTAACTACAAGTCAAATTTAAATAAGTAAATAAATAAATACATTTTAACTGTTTTTTAATAATTAAAAAACTATGATTTTCATTTAGTTTAGCCTAATTAAACTAAAATAACTAAAACTAAAATAGAAACAAAGATGAATAAAACAATATAAAATATTTACAAACAATAAAAATGACAAAAGCACAAAATAAAAGTACAAAACTTAAACTAAAATTCCAAAACGAATGAATCAATAAATTAATTAATTAATAAATACCACTTTAAAATTATATAAAAAATTATAAAATAATAAAACAAACATATTTATTTTAAGGTAGAAGTGATTAACTAAGATGACTGACCACTGTAAATAAATAAATAAATAAAATATTAAATATTAAAAAATCTATGACCCCCCTCCACAAAAAAATAAACAATAAAAATAAATAAATAAAAATGAATGAATTAATAAGTAAGTAAATAAATTGAAATGATATTTAATAAAATAATTTTAAGATCTTAAGAAGGAATATTCTGATCAAACACACACACACACACACACGTTGGGTTTACATGTTTTATGGGGACATTCCATAGGCGTAATGGTTTTTATACTGTACAAACCGTATTTTCTATCGCCCTACACCTACCCTACACCTAAACCTAGCCCTCACAGGAGATTGTGCATACTTTTACTTCCTCAAAAAAAGTCATTGTGCATGATTTATAAGCCTGTTTCCTCATGGGGACCTGAGAAATGTCCCCACAAGGTCAAAATTTACTGGTATTCCTATCCTTGTGGGGACATTTGGTCCCCACAACGTGATGAATACCAGGTACACACACACACACACGCACACACACACACGCACACACACACACGCACACACACACACACACGCACACACACACACACGCACACACACACACACGCACACACACACACACGCACGCACACACACGCGCGCACACACACGCGCGCACACACACGCGCGCACACACACGCGCGCACACACACGCGCGCACACACACACGCGCACACACACACACACACACACACACACACACACACACACACACACACACACACACACACACACACACACACACGTGACCCTGGACCACAAAACCAGTCTTAAATCGCTGGGTTATATTTGTAGCAATAGCCAAAATACATTGTATGGGTCAAAATTATTGATTTTTCTTTTATGCCAAAAATCATTAGGAAATTAAGTAAAGATCATGTTCCATGAAGATTTTTTGTAAAATTCCTACTAAAAATATATCAAAATGTAATTTTTGATTAGTAATATGCATTGTTAAGAACTTAATTTGGACAACTTTAAAGGTGATTTTCTCAGTATTTAGATTTTTTTGCACCCTCAGATTCCAGATTTTCAAATAGATGTATCTCGGCCAAATATTGTCCTATCCTAAAAAACCATATATCAACCATATCTTTTATATGATGTATATATCTCAGTTTTGTAAAATTTAACCTTATGCCTGGTTTTGTGGTCCGGGGTCACATATATATAAACTATATCTTTATCAACATTTTCATGTAGTTTAGCCTAATTAAACTAAAATAACCAAAACTAAAATAGAAACAAAGATGAATGAAAACTATTTAAAAATAATAAAAATGACAAAACCACAAAACAAAAGTACAAAACTTTAGCTAAAATCCCAAAACGAATGAATAAATAAATAAACAAATACTACTTTAAAATAATATTTAAAAAATATATAATATATATAAAAGTAAAATAAAATAATAAATTAAACATATTTATTTTAAGGTAGAAGTGATTAACTAAGATGACTGACCACTGTAAATATATATATATGTAACTGAACTGTAACTAAAATAAAATATACAAACCATAAACTTATTTTATTTAAAGTAAAATAACAAAAAAAAATTATATAAACATAATTTAAAAAAGTAAATAAATAAGTACATTTTAATTGAAAATATTAATTAAATTTAAAAAATACTAAAATATTAAATATAAAAAAATCTATGATCCCCCTACACAATAAATAAATAATAAAAATAAATAAATAAAAATGAATAAGTAATAAATTTATTAAATAAATTGAAATTATATTTAATAAAATAATTTTAAGATCTTAAGGAATATTCTGATTAAATATTCTGATTCTTCAACTACATCCAGCCTGTACTTCCTGTTCCAACAGGAAATACTATAAAAGGCTTATGTAATGTTCAAGCGAACACAGCTTTAACAGCTTCCCCCCTCCTAACCACTATTTGGATCGATCCGGTGCAGCAAAAAGGCGCGTGGGTAGGTTTTAGTCCCTGTAATTACGCGGTGTCTGCGCGAGTGAGTCACAGCGGCAGATCTGAAACGTACACGGCAATCCTACACTCAGCCTCAATGAGGGTTTTCAGCAGCGACAATCTAATGGCAGAGGTCTGCGTGTTAAGTGATTAAACATTCGTCTCGTGAGAGCGGCCTGTCCCTCGCGCTCATTCACGGCAGTCCGTTGAGCACACAGCCCATTCATCAAGCCATTCATGCACACATCATGTACAAACTGCCGTCCCATTCACTATATGCAAAACAAACTGTGAAAGGCAGCGCTGAATGACCTGCTTATCAACACAAGCCTTCTGAAGGACTGAATGACATTTCTTTGTGTCTTCTCCCTCCCCGTAAGAGTGATCCTCCATCCAATAGCATCAAACTCCTCACCTCGTATCAAAGGCTTGTGAAGTTTGCTCCGGCGGCGTCCCGGAGGGCCTCGCGTGCCCTGACGGTTCGGGAGGACAATCAGAAAGCCGGATCAATCGGGGGCTGGAACAGGAGGAGGTGAAGCACCTGGAACCCCGTCACCATCTGTTAGCCTCGAGCCGCTCATCTGGAGGAGGAAAGCGCCTGAGAACAGCTTTAACAATATATAAGTGCATTAATTACGGGTATCGAATAGGGTTAAGAATTAGTTTTGAGAAATTGTTGTTTACTTATTAAATAAAACTGACATTAATTAGGAACAGTGATACTTTGCACACTAATTTGGAATAATTAAGATGTTGTCAATCACCAGGGTTGCATTTAAAATACAGCAAATATGTAATATTGTGAAAGTTGAAAAGAACAGATAAATAAATAAATATTGTATTTAATTAAAATGTATTTTATTTTATGTCACATGATCCTTCAGAAATCCTTAACATAAATAAATAAATAAATAAATTTTATTTTATGAAATTATACTCCCCCCCCCCCCCAGGACATTATAAAACATTATTCTTTATCATTACTTTGATCAATTTAATGTGTCCTTGATTCATAAAATAATGTTCATTTATATATTTATTATGAATTTTATTTTATTTTATGAAATAGAAAGTTGAAAAGAACAGTATTTATTTAAAACATAAATTGTTTGTAACATTATACATGTCTTTTTGATCAGTTTAATGAGTCCTTGATTAACAAGATTAATAAAATACTATTTATATATTTATTATATTTTATTTTATGAAATTATACTTCCCCCCCCCAGGGAAAAAATAAATAAATAAATAAATACAAATAATTATATTTAATTAAAATGTTTATTTTATTTTAGGATTAATTATGATATAATATAATTTGCTGATTTGCTGCTCAATATATAAATATATATATAAAAAAAATTATATTTAAATTTAATTAAAATGTATATTTATTTTATTTTTATTTTACTTAATTTCAAGAAATTATACTTTTTATTTGAAACAGAAATATTTTTGTAACATTATTCTTTATCATTACTTTGATCAATTTAATGTGTCCTTGATTCATAAAATAACGTTCATTCATATATTTATTATCAATTTTCAGCATCATTACTTCAGTTTTCAGTGTCAAATGATCCTTGATCCATATGCTGATTTGCTGCAGAAAAAAAATAAAAAAGTAAATTAATAAATGTTTTATTTCACCTTAACATTAATATAAAAATCAAAACCAATATAAATAAACACATAAATAAATACATAAATAAATATTTAATATATTTTATTCAATTATTTTTTTTCCCCAGGACTTTGAGATTAATAGAAAGTTCAAAAGAACAATATTTATTTGAAACAGAAATATTTTGTAACATTATGTCTTTACTTGTCCTTGATATTTGATTAATAAATTAATAAAATAACTTTTATTTATACATTTATTTACAAATCTTACTGCTATTTTTGACTAGTAGTGTATCACGGTTTCTTCAAAACTATTAAGCAGCAAAAACAGTTTTGACATTAATAATAATAAAAATGTTTCTTAAAGAGTAAATAAATC
>NC_133367.1:38969845-39009845 GCF_049309525.1 Garra rufa | reverse complement strand
CAGACAGACAGACAGACATAGATATACACAGACAGACAGACAGACAGACAGACAGACAGACAGATAGATAGACATAGATATACACAGACAGACAGACAGACAGACAGACAGACAGACAGACAGACAGACAGATAGATAGATAGATAGACATAGATATACACAGACAGACAGACAGACAGACAGACAGACAGACAGACAGACAGACAGACAGACAGACAGATAGATAGATAGATAGATAGATAGACATAGATATACACAGACAGACAGACAGACAGACAGACAGACAGACAGACAGACAGACAGACAGACAGACAGATAGATAGATAGATAGATAGATAGATAGACATAGATATACACAGACAGACAGACAGACAGACAGACAGACAGACAGACAGACAGACAGACAGATAGATAGATAGATAGATAGACATAGATACAGACAGACAGACAGATAGATAGATAGACATAGATATACACAGACAGACAGACAGACAGACAGACAGACAGACAGATAGACAGATAGATAGATAGATAGATAGATAGATAGATAGATAGATAGATAGATAGATAGATAGATAGACATAGATATACACAGACAGACAGACAGACAGACAGACAGACAGACAGACAGACAGATAGATAGATAGATAGATAGACATAGATACAGACAGACAGACAGACAGACAGATAGATAGATAGATAGATAGATAGACATAGATATACACAGACAGACAGACAGACAGACAGACAGACAGACAGATAGATAGATAGATAGATAGATAGATAGATAGATAGATAGATAGATAGATAGATAGATAGATAGATAGATAAAACAAGCCAATGTAAAATAATAACTGAAAATATAAAAATAAAAGCTCATTCAAAATACCATAATGTTAATAACAACACCACCAAGGGCAAGTCCAGGCCCAGGTGTATAGGAAAAATAATCTATCATCTCAAGAACTTTGTCGTGACTAAACCTTTTTGTTTGGCCTGTTAATAAGAGATGCACTTGCAGTTTTCTCTTTCTCCATTTTTCTTATTACATTCACAACATTTCACAGGCTTTCGCCTTGCCTCTAGGGAAAGCCACAGTGGCCCTAAATAATTCCGAATAGCTTTAGGCTAAAAATACACTCTAGTTTCGGTTTAATGGGCTGAGATGATTTTGAGTTTCCTCTGAATTCAATTCCAATTCAATGTTTTTTTTCCCCCTCAAGTACATGGCACACAGCATATGCTTTTATCCGCATGCCAAGCCCACTGGTGTTCAGCTCCCACCACAGCCAAATGGCCATCACCATATAATTACCGGCTTCCGTTTCCAACTGCTTTGTCTCCAGATTGTCTTTAATTGTTGGTAAATTGCAATTATTATTCCACTCGCTGGGTGTAGGAGGTTAACGTTGCATAATTACTCTTGTAAAGTATCTGTCTCAGGCCGTGGACAGTCGACATCAATGGAGGACACCAAACCTGCTGTTTTTTTTTTACACTAGATTGTCGTGTGTGGGCATCGGTGAGCTCCTTTGTGAGAGATGTAGACTGTGTTTAGGCTGTCATTTTGCACACCCCCACCCGATCAGGACCCAAAACCCCGCCTGTAAGAATTTGTTTGTGTTTGAGCAGCTGCTGTGAGGTGTAAGCTTTATTCATAGACTGCTTTCATCTCTGGCGTCGTTGCATTTGGTGGCGTGATGTCATACCGCCATGGGCGGCACTCTCGGTCCAGGTTGCACTGGGGTAGTAAGATAGACGGGGCGGCTGATGTGTCAGCATGTTATTATAGTGGAGTTTGTTTATTATACACATGGATTTTGGCTATCGCTGTTGAGATTCAGCTGTACTAGTCTCAAGGGGCTTTTCCTCAGAAATGAAAATACACCGTCTGCACTGAGTGACACAACAGAGACTTGTTCAAACAAAAGTGGGATGTCTTATTTTTAGCTGCTTATTTTAACGGCCCACTGCGCGATGGCTTTTTAATTAGCTTTTGAGAGGATGCTAACCTTGTAGAAACGTAACGTTGATGTTGACAGAACAGGCAAATCTTCTAATGACTCTGTGTTGGTGTTAATAGCGCATAATGAATGCAGAGAAAAGCTGATTTGAGGATGCGATTTTTAATGTAAGCATATCAACCTTTCATGACAGATGGATGGTCTGGTGGAGCATTTAGTGTCATTTCAATTCGACAGATATTTTGAGAAATGTTGAAACAGCTCCTGGTAGCCATTGACTTCCTTAAGGGGATAGTTCATGCAAAAATTAAAATTCTGTCATTAATTACTCACCCTCATGTTGTTCCAAACCCTTTGAAACACAAAATAAGATATTTTTGATGAAATTCAAGAGCTTTCTGATGAAAATAATTTTTGTGCGCAAAGAAAACAAATATAACGATGTTGTAGTGCATGTCAAAAAGACGTGTTTTCAGGATTGTGAGTTTATATCTCACAATTCTGACTTAATAACTCACATTTGAGTGTTATAAAGTCAGAAACTTGCAAGAAAATAGTCACAATTTCAAGATATGAACTCACAATTCTAAAAAAAAATCTTTATGTCTCACAATTGCGAGTTTATATTTCACAAATCTAAGAAAAATCAGTATTGTGAGTTTATATCTTGCAATTCTGACTTTATTTCTTAGAATTGCAATTTCATTTCCAGAATTGCAGGGTTTTTTTTCAGAAATGTAAGCTTTTTTGTCAGAACTGCAAGTTTATTTATTTTTTTTCAAAATTGTGAGTTCATTTGTTAAAATTGTGAGTTTTTTTTTTTTTCAGAATTGCGAGTTTATTTTTTCAGAATTGCATGTTTATTTGTCAGAATTGCAAGTTTAATTTTTTAGAATTGTGAATTTATTTGTCAGAATTCCAAGTTTATTTCTTTTAGAATTTTGAGTTTATTTCAGAACTGCAAGTTAAATTTTTTAGAATTGCGACTATTTGTCAGAATTGCGAGTTTGTCAAAATTGCGAGTTTAGTTTTTCAAAATTGCAAGTTTATTTTTTTCAGAATTGCAAGTTTATTTGTCAGAATTGTGAGTTTATTTTTTCAGAATTTAGACTTTATTTTTTTTCAGAATTGCGAGTTTAATTTTTTAGAATTGCGACTATTTGTCAGAATTCCGAGTTTGTCAAAATTGCGAGTTTAGTTTTTCAAAATTGCAAGTTTATTTTTTCAGAATTGCAAGTTTATTTGTCAGAATTGTGAGTTTATTTTTTCAGAATTGCGAGTTTAATTTTTTAGAATTGCGACTATTTGTCAGAATTGCAAGTTTATTTTTTCAGAATTGTGAGTTTGTCAGAATTGCGAGTTTATTTGTCAAAATTGCGAGTTTAGTTTTTCAAAATTGCAAGTTTATTTTTTCAGAATTGCAAGCTTATTTTGTCAGAATTGCGAGTTTGTCAGAATTGCAAGTTTATTTTTTTCAGAATTGCAAGTTTATTTTGTCATAATTGCGAGTTTGTCATAATTGCGAGTTTATTTGTCAAAATTGCGAGTTTAGTTTTTCAAAAATGCAAGTTTATTTTTTCAGAATTGCGAGTTTTTCAGAATTGCGAGTTTATTTTTTCAGAATTGCAAGTTTATTTTGTCAGAATTGCGAGTTTATTTCTCAAAATTGCGAGTTTGTCAGAATTGCGAGTTTATTTGTCAGAATTGCAAGTTTATTTTGTCAGAATTGCAATTTAATTTTTTCAGAATTGCGAGTTTATTTGTCAAAATTGTGAGTTTAGTTTTTCAGAATTGCAAGTTTATTTTTTCAGAATTGCAGGTTTATTTTGTCAGAATTGCGAGTTTGTCAGAATTGCGAGTTTGTCAAAATTGCGAGTTTAGTTTTTCAAAATTGCAAGTTTGTCAGAATTGTGAGTTTATTTTTTCAGAATTTAGACTTTTCTTTTCAGAATTGCGAGTTTAATTTTTTAGAATTGCGACTATTTGTCAGAATTGCAAGTTTATTTTTTCAGAATTGCGAGTTTGTCAGAATTGCGAGTTTATTTGTCAATTGCGAGTTTAGTTTTTCAAAATTGCAAGTTTATTTTTTCAGAATTGCGAGTTTGTCAGAATTGCGAGTTTATTTGTCAGAATTGCAAGTTTATTTTTTCAGAATTGCAAGTTTATTTTGTCAGAATTGCGAGTTTATTTGTCAAAATTGCGAGTTTGTCAGAATTGCGAGTTTATTTGTCAGAATTGCAAGTTTATTTTGTCAGAATTGCAATTTTATTTTTTCAGAATTGCGAGTTTATTTGTCAAAATTGTGAGTTTAGTTTTTCAGAATTGCAAGTTTATTTTGTCAGAATTGCGAGTTTGTCAGAATTGCGAGTTTGTCAAAATTGCGAGTTTAGTTTTTCAAAATTGCAAGTTTATTTTTTCAGAATTGCAAGTTTGTCAGAATTGTGAGTTTATTTTTTCAGAATTTAGACTTTTTTTTTTCAGAATTGCGAGTTTAATTTTTTAGAATTGCGACTATTTGTCAGAATTGCAAGTTTATTTTTTCAGAATTGCGAGTTTGTCAGAATTGTGAGTTTATTTGTCAAAATTGCGAGTTTAGTTTTTCAAAAATGCAAGTTTATTTTTTCAGAATTGCGAGTTTGTCAGAATTGCGAGTTTAGTTTTTCAAAATTGCAAGTTTATTTTTTCAGAATTGCAAGTTTATTTTGTCAGAATTGCGAGTTTGTCAGAATTGCGAGTTTATTTGTCAGAATTGCAAGTTTATTTTGTCAGAATTGCAATTTAATTTTTTCAGAATTGCGAGTTTATTTGTCAAAATTGTGAGTTTAGTTTTTCAGAATTGCAAGTTTATTTTTTCAGAATTGCAAGTTTGTCAGAATTGTGAGTTTATTTTTTCAGAATTTAGACTTTTTTTTCAGAATTGCGAGTTTAATTTTTTAGAATTGCGACTTTGTCAGAATTGCAAGTTTATTTTTTCAGAATTGCGAGTTTGTCAGAATTGCGAGTTTGTCAAAATTGCGAGTTTAGTTTTTCAAAATTGCAAGTTTATTTTTTCAGAATTGCGAGTTTGTCAGAATTGCGAGTTTATTTGTCAGAATTGCAAGTTTATTTTTTCAGAATTGCAAGTTTATTTTGTCAGAATTGCGAGTTTATTTGTCAGAATTGCAAGTTTATTTTTTCAGAATTGCAAGTTTATTTTGTCAGAATTGCGAGTTTATTTGTCAAAATTGCGAGTTTGTCAGAATTGCGAGTTTATTTGTCAGAATTGCAAGTTTATTTTTTCAGAATTGCAAGTTTATTTTGTCAGAATTGCGAGTTTATTTGTCAGAATTGCAAGTTTATTTTTTCAGAATTGCAAGTTTATTTTGTCAGAATTGCGAGTTTATTTGTCAAAATTGCGAGTTTGTCAGAATTGCGAGTTTATTTGTCAGAATTGCAAGTTTATTTTGTCAGAATTGCAATTTTATTTTGTCAGAATTGCGAGTTTATTTGTCAAAATTGTGAGTTTAGTTTTTCAGAATTGCAAGTTTATTTTTTCAGAATTGCAAGTTTATTTTGTCAGAATTGCGAGTTTGTCAGAATTGCGAGTTTGTCAAAATTGCGATTTTAGTTTTTCAGAATTGCAAGCTTTTTTTCAGAATTTAGACTTTATTTGTCAGAATTGCACGTTTATTTTTCCAGAATTGCGAGTTTGTCAAAATTGCGAGTTTAGTTTTTCAAAATTGCAAGTTTATTTTTTCAGAATTGCAAGTTTATTTGTCAGAATTGCGAGTTTATTTTTTCAGAATGTCTTCGGAATGTGAGTTGCGTCTATAACTCTGAGTCTGAGTTTATATCTCAGAATTTTGACTTCATAACTCACAATTGTGAGTTTATATCTTACATTTCTGAGAAAAATTTGTAAAAAATGTTAGATGTAAACTAAAAAATTTTATGCAGTGGCAGAAACGGACTTCCTTAGGTTTGGAACGACATGAGGGTGAGTAGTTAATGACAGAATTTTTATTTTTGGTTGAACTACCCCTTTAATATGTAAAAAAAAAAAATAAAATAAAAAAAAAAATACTATGGAATTTAAACATCCAAAAAACAGTCAAATTCCTCCACCTGCAAAAAGTTGCTGTTACTAGAAGCTGCGTCAAAAAAAAAGTTTTACTTTCATGACACATTCCTCAAACTACATTTTTTTTTGTGTATATATATATATATATATATATATATATATATATATATATATATCTACAAAGTTTAAATGTGACGGAAATAGCTAAATAAAGTGACTTACAGCAACATATTTGTAATGTAAGTGATACAAATTATCGGAAAGGGGAAAAAATGCAATTTTAATGCGATCTTGCAGTCTAAATGTGAGCTTGCAGTCAATTTTAAAAAGGGGGTGGGGTTTAAGCGGACAAAATGATTGGAGAAGTCTGGCATACGTCACCAGAGAGAAGTCTGTAGTTTCACCAGAAAATCGAGTTATGGCATTTTATTACAAATCACAAGGTCAAAAACATTTCTAAAATGAAGCCTGCATAGATGAATTGTATTTGAAAATAGATAAAGGGAATTTCTATTTCATCCTGACTTAACATGACAGTTTTAATACTTCTAAGCAATTTCTAAGTCTGAAATATCATATTGCTGTGTCTGAAGTCTGATTCAATTATGTCATTCACAGTCTTCTTTTGCTTTGAATCAGATTTTGTCGAGATCCAACTCAAGAGAGTTGATATTGAAGAAAATTACTGTCAAGAAAATGAATATCCCTTGTCCAGTGTTAGGGAGTTATGAGTTACTTGTAACAAAATAAATGTAAATGTAATCAGTTACAGTTACAGAGAAAAAAAAAATGTAATTAAATTACAGTTACTTATGAAAATGTTAACAAAGGTGGGTTACCATCTGAATATTTTCACACACATAGAGATTTGATTGATTTCTTTTGCAAATTACATTGACTGCTCTAAAATATGAGATATCAGTGTTGCAGGAGTTTAGGAAACAGAATCAGACACTTGCTTTTGATAACTGTTTTATTTCCTATTTGGGTTTATGTGTATGCTTTATTCTTTAAGATTGACTGTTTAGATGCCAGTGTTTCCTGTCATGGCTATGCAAAGATTTGAGAAGAATTGAGAGTTTATTTTCTCAGATTTGCAAGTTTTTTTTTAGTTTTTTTTTTTTTTAGAATTGCGAGTTTATATTTTCAGAATTGCAAGTTTATTTGTCAGAATTTCAAGCTTATTTTTTTTTCATAATTGCGAGTTTATTTGTCAGTATTGCAAGCCTATTTTTTTTTCAGAATTGAGAGTTCATTTTTTTTAGAATTGTAAATTTATTTCTAAGAATTTTAAGCTTATTTTTTCAGAATTGCGAGTTTATGTGCAAGTTTAATTTTTTTAGAATTGCGAATTTTTTTTTGAATTGCAAGTTTATTTCTCCGAATTTTTTTCAGAATTGCGAGTTTATTTGTCAGAATTTCAAGCCTATTTTTTCAGAATTGCAAGTTTATTTTTTTAAATAGTGAGTTTAATTTTTTAGAATAGCGAGTTTATATTTTCAGATTTGTGAGTTTATTTGTCAGAATTTCAAGATAATTTTTTCAGAATTGTGAGTTAATTTTTTTCATAATTGCGAGTTTATTTGCGAGTTCAATTTTTTAGAATTGCAAATTTATTTATTTTTTAATTTTTTTCTGTCCGAAATTTTGAGCTTATTTTTTCAGAATTTTGAGGGTTTTTTTCATAATTGCAAATTTTTTTTTTTTCATAATTGCAAGTTTATTTCTCAGATTTGTGAGTTTATTTTTTTTTAGAATTGCGAGTTTATTTGTCAGTATTTCAAGCTTATTTTTTTCAGAATTGCGACTTTATTTTTTTTTTCAGAATTGCTAGTTTATTTGCGAGTTTAATTTTTTTTAGAATTGCATTTTTTTTTTTTAATTTCAAGCTTATTTTTTCAGAATTGTGAGTTTATTTTTTCATAATTGCAAGTTTATTTGCGAGTTAAATTTTTTAGAATTGTGAATTATTTTTTGAATTGCAAGTTTATTTCTCAGAATTGCGAGTTTATTTTTTTTCCAGAATTTTTTGTTTATTTTTTCATAATTGCAAGTTTATTTTTTCATAATTGTGAGTTTATTTCTCAGAATTGTGAGTTTTTTTTTAATTGCAAGTTTATTTGTCAGTATTTCGAGCTTATTTTTTTCAGAATTGCGAGTTTATTTCTTTTTTCAGAATTGTGAGTTTTTTTTTTTTTTTTAGAATTGTGAGTTTATTTGACAGAATTGCACGTTTATTTTTTCAGAATATCCTCAGAATGTGAGTTATGTCATATATGTCTCAGAATTTTGACTTCATAACTGAGTTCATATCTCACATTTCTGAGAAAAAAATGTAAAAAATGTTAGATGTAAACTAGCAATTGTGAGATAAATAGTCAGAATTGTAACATAAAAAGTCACAATTACCTTTTTTATTTTTTTATGCAGTGGCAGAAACAGACTTCCATAGGTTTGGAACGACATGTACATTTTTTTTTTTTTTTTTTTTTACATGCAACAGCAAGTAAAAAAAAAAAAAAATCTTTTAAAAAAAATGAAAGTCTTTTTAATTATTAATACTTGAAAACATTAATTGTTCAAATAATCAATTGTAATCAGTTACATTACTAACATAATTGAAATAGTTACACTGCTTATATTTTAACTTGTAACATGTAATCTGTAACCTATTACATTTCCAAAATAACCTTCCCAACACTGTGCTTGTCTTATATTATTTTTGCTGCTGTTTTATGCAAGCAGCATTGCACTGCAGGTCGTAAAGCACACTGATTTTACCATAGTTAAGGGGCTTTGTGTCATGTCTAACTTTAACAGCATCCCAACATAATGGCCTTGAGTGGATTATTGCTTTAATAAAACACACATTGTACCTTAGGGCTCAGTTTTAATTGCTTGTTTATTTGAGGTGTTAAGTTCAAACTCTTTTCAGGGCTAAAGTTCCCATTCAAAAAAACAAAAACCAGACTAAATTGTTAGTCATTATCACAATTCCGGCATTCCCGCACTCGGCTATTAATGTTAATGCCGTTTCATTTCACGCAGCTGAGAAAGAACAAAGGAGACTGGATTACGTTAATACAGTATTGTTTTTATTCATTTGTATGGCATTGATGAATCAAACTAAAACAAGAGTTGCATTTATGCCAAGGCTGACAAAACGAAACCTCATGTGAATCCCCAAAAACCAGACCTTGGATAATTCAAGCATCTGAACATATTCAAACCCCGTCCGGCTATCGTGGAATTATGTGCCACACTGTGTTCGTATAGTGTGTGAAACGGTGGTTATGTGTTAGGCTTTGGAATGGGAAATATGGATATAATAGAACATATATATTTATGTATATATATATTATACATAGCATGGTTCATAAATTCGAGAGCATCATTGTCCTTGTATACTTGGGTTCCGCCTTTGCTGATAGCCCTTTCCCAACGGTGGTTTATTTAGGGCCATCTACGAAGCATGACACAGGATACCTCGCTGAACCGCCCCCGAGATGTTTTGCATAGACGCCAAGTTAAATTCATGCAAATGAGTATGGGAAAGACGTTTGAGAAGATCTAAACAAACCAAAAAAGTTACCATAAAGGAAAAATGACAAACACGAGTCAAGGTTACACTACATCTACCAAGTGGATGAATCGTGTGAGTGGTCACATTCAATTTTAGGACTCTAGGTTTAGAAAAATAAGTGTGATTATTTCTATATTTTAAAAAAGAAAAACAAAAAACAAAAGTCAGTCCACGTAATATACTCTGATGATTACTGTAGCTACACTTGAAGCATGTTTATGTGTAGGTCTGCTATATGTGTATATTTTAGTATTTTCAAACCAATATTGCTCTTCTGCCATCGACAAAGAGACCTACGCGTTAGCTATCTTTGCTAGTGTGTACTTGTGTGGGGCCAAGTCATCATGCAGCATTAGTTTCCGACAAGGGCAGTCACCATGCATAGTAGTCATTTTATGCCATTAGAAATGGTGAAAGAATCCCCCTGAAACGACATTGTCCATATTTGGCCGTGGGCTAGCCAAAGTTTCGAAATTAATTCGCTAGCTGTTTTGTATTTGGATAATCACACCAGAATTCACCGTGGCACTTCCCATAGAGAGTAAAGAAACTCACTACTTGTTCTTAGTTACTTTTTTCAGGAAGTATGTAACCGTGATCAAAGGGAAGAAATTTGAAAAAGTTTTTTTTTTTTTTTTTTAACCTGCAGCCGTTACAGAAAACAAACATCGACTGTAAAAGAAACACTCGGCACAATAAATAAAATAAATAACATTTCAAAACGAATGTGAACGAAAGGTAAAAATGTAACACAAAAGCAAAGTTTAGATCGGTTGTCATTTTTAAAAACATTTCCTTTTTTTCATATTTTGTTTTAATAATACATCATTTAAAGATTTCTAAAAAAATCAGGAAGTTGTATACAGAAGCATTCACAGACATCATTGTATAAAAGCTGATACGTAAGAGATTAGCATCAGTCAACAGTGTTCTACGTTATAAACCCTTTGCGGGAATATTTCGTTGTTATCAATAAATAAGAGCAGACAATAAAGGTGTGTAAAGATTTCGGGAAAAGAGGAGATTAGGAATAGTCTATGGCTTTAGCGGCTACCTCAGCCAAAAACGAAAACAAAAAAAGGTAAATTTATGCCATTATTTTCCTACAGTTTTCCAGGACAAGCTACTAAACCGAAAAGAAATTAAATTGGTACTGTCTGTTTCTACACCGCTACATCAGGCTAGAAGAGAAGAACCCTCTCTCGGAAACAAAGGAGGTACTTGGTAGTTCCTCTTCAGTAGGGTGCAAACTTCTGTCGCTCCGGTTTCTTGATGCCGTTGGCGGAGGAGATCTTGGCGGTGTAGGAGGCCAAGGTGCCGTGGGCGGGGGCGGCGGCGGCAGCGGCAGCGGGGGCCGAGAGTGCCAGGAAGGGGACGGATTTGATTCCCAGGAGGCTGGAGAGGGGGAGGGTATAGGGGGCGCCCAAGATTGGAGCGTGGGGCAGGCCGCCCATCGCTGCCAGGGCTGCGGCAGAGGACGATGCAGGGGGAGCAGTCTGGGTGAAGCTCATGTTGAGGTCTACAGGGGTCGACATGGAGGAGGACTGGGCAGTGGATTTGGCGGTCTCTAAACTGTACGAGGGAGGGAAGGAAGGAGGTGGAGGAGAGGAGGGTGGAGGGACAAGGGAGGGGAGCCGGATGGAGAAGGGTTAGAAGGTTAAATAAAAGACATGTTAAACAAAAATTGAGAGAAATAAACAAAAAGAAACAGAAAGAATCAAAAAACAGAAACAAAAAAATCATAAGAGAGGTGTGTTTTGCTGGTGGTTGCAACAGATTATTTGAGGGGGGACCTTGGCACTCATGGGAAAGGAGCTGTTTAATTCAGGGTGATGGCTTGGGTAGGGGCTTTGGGAAAAGAAACAAAATGATTTCAATTTCAGTAGCATTTCCTTTAGCTTTTAATCAAGATGCATTTGAACTGAGTACCATGTTGACAAATGCATGTAATCTGCCATTAATGTATATCGAGGGCGTCTAACTGATTTCATTATCAAGTAGAGGGGGTGTGTTCAATATGCAGAACGCTCTGATGCAATGCACTGAAACGAGACGTCTGTCTCGGAGGAAGTATTCTTCGAGAGTGACACTGATTGGGGGCGACGTCTCCAGCCTTCATCCAGGACATGAATAATCATGTTTGATTTTTAATGGCTTGATGGAGCTGACTCATTTAGGAAAATATTCTGACGCTAGAGTGCCTTGGGTTGCTCTGGGATCTGCGTTTTGTTGCCGTCGCTTGTCAAAAACCAAACTGATAGGAATTCAACTGATGAGAAACCACTCAAATCAATAATATTGAGATAGAAACAAAACAACAAAAGCTTGCCCAAAACCAACATAGTAATTTCTCCATGCAGGATGCCCGAAGAACATATTTCAAGGAAAATAATGAGGGGCTTCTAAGAGTGAGTTTGACATTCTGCACCGGTCTGCTTGTTGAACACACCTGAGACAAGCATAAATATTTCATTCAAGACCCAATTATTGCTCTCTTGTCGACTTGCTGAGTCATAATATGCTAGAATTATTATATTATTTTGTACATGACACTGCATCTGTTAGAAATCTTAATTCTTTGCTAGCCAATACAGAAACGTGGGAATAAATAAAGAAGCCACTTATTTCGAGTGGGGTCCAATTTGGTTTACTCATTATTATTCATTAAAGAGATAGTTTTCATAAAAACTCTGTTGTTACTTACTCACCCGTATGTTGTGCTAATACTGTAAGACTTTCTTCAGAAGACAAATTAAGATATTTTTGATGAAATCCAAGAGTTTCCTGACCCTGCATAGACAGCAACTCAACTACCACGTTCAAGGCCCAGAAAGGTAGTAAGGATATCATTAAATATCAAAAAATATAATCAAGAATATCTCAATTTGTGTTCCGAAGATTCTTCCGAAGGTCTTACGGGTTTGGAACGACATTATGGTGAACTTATCCCTTTAATGAATATCCACAGAATAAATTCTAGTCATCGTTTTGTCACTGACTTGAACTTTACTAACAAGATTGACTTCAGATTTATTAGAGTGTTTTGCAAATTCCTAATGTTAATTGAACTGACGTTAGGAGTATTTTTATACGCCTGGGTGAGGAACAAAACTATTAATTTTGTTACATTAGCAAATGAAATTTCACCCAGCATTGATGGAAAAGTCTTTGCTGAGGAACCGGGCTGTCAGGAATTTACTGCTTTCTTGCCTGACACAACATTTGATCAAATTGCAACCGCATAGATCTCGTGGGAGAAAATTACAGTCTGTCTATGAGGCAGCCAAAATACTCTGCCTTTAAGCTCTAACAAGCTTCTGGCTTGAAACTTGGCCAATTAATCCCTCAGCCTGGCTTCTTTCTACCACATCTCCTTGCTTTGTAGTTCTTCTTTTGAGTGTTTCTTTTGGCCAGCAAACTATGGACTGGAAAGACCCCTGATTGAATATTCCCAGAGGTTTTGACAAGGTCTCCTACTTCAGGATCATCTACAGCATTATGGTGTAAGATATGCCACATTAACACATGGAGTGGTCAAGTTCAAACACCCTGGATCTGTTATGATGGGATGGCTTCCAGTACTTACCAGGATGTGATTAGATACTGGGCCAAGTTGATACTGATTGGGGAGCCTGTGATGGTGACGTGTCGGTCACTGGTGCTGTCCAGTTGACTGCCGATCTTGATCTGAGCTCCTGACACCTGGCGGATCTCGTTGATTTTTGTACCCTGTCTGCCGATTATTGAACCAATCAGCTACAGAGAAAGAAAAGACTTAGATATATATTTAACAGCTATTCCTTGGCACTATGTCCCTCTAAGGTGCCTCTGGAAGGCCAAAGACCTGCAGAGTTTCTAGAAATCCTGAAGACCTTGACTAGCTGGTTCAAGTGTGTTTAATTAGGGATGGAGCTAAACTCTGCAGGACAGGACACAGTGGAGCATGCTCATGGTACATGTTCAACATAAACATTATAGAAGCTTTCGCTCAGTTCTAGGAACTAGGTAGCATGGTAGTTCCTTGTGAACCAATTTCTTCCTCGGACCCTCCTAGAAAAACAAGTTCCCCCTCGCACCGCCAGCAAGAGCACTGAAGCGGCTGACAGTGACGTCTTTATTTGCGCCATTTACAAAAATGAAAGAGTAGCTGGTGTTAAATATGCATTTGGCCAATCAGTGTACACTTATGTCACTGGTAGTTTCTATAGAACTGATTTATACCTTACTCTGAAGTAGGAGATAATTTAGTTCCCCCAAACTGAGTTCCTAGAACTAAATACGTTCCTAATTCCTGTGGTGCGAATGCGGCAAATAGTTCTAGGAACTATGAAAAGCTTCTTCCGGTGCGAAAGCCCCTTATGAGAACATAGCCAGTTTGTTTAGACCACATCAGGATAATTTCCCAGGATCTTGGTCAAATGCAATCCAGAAATTCATAAAACGGGGCATATGGTTCTACTGCCCAAGTGACTATTGATTTCAGGAACAGTATTTGCACTCTCATATCTTTATCTAATGTGTTCCTTTACAAATGCTCCAATCTATCTTTGGTCCTGGTTTGTTGTGTTTGTTTATCTGGGCCTAAGATGACAAGGCTAGGCCTATGCATGGTATTGTCTCTGCAACAAGCATCTGCTAATACTTCTGCAGATCCAGACAGTCAGTTTAAGCCAACAGCAGGTGGTAAACTAATTCATCCTACTGTGGCAGCTCAATGTTTTATACAAAAACTGTTGCATTTTACTGTACCTTCTGTAGAAGGTGTCCATAGCTTGAAGGAAGTGGACCAAGGGGGTTGGGTGACCTTAGGGCTTGGTGTCAAGCTTAGACAATGATAAAGTGGAGTGATCTTCTGGGATGAGTTAACTGTTTGTCATTCAAATGACTGACAGCTTGTCTTTTGTCCACTTACATCCCAGCCCCCAACCCTCACTTTGAGTGTGAGTTGGATTATGTGAGCAAGAATTGCTCCACAAAGCATTCCTTTCCTCACGAGTCATATGAACGTCAAAGCTCCTGATTCGTCACACTGCTCTCCCTGGTGCCCAGGGGCTATTAATGGCTCAGCTGATTGTGGCTAAGTGCTTGTACTCGACCGCCAGGTCTCGCTGCCACCCTGACATTCCAGCATGTCCTCTGCACTGCACCACATATTTGCCCACTGATATCCTTCATTTTTAGAAATCTGTTAATTATCCATCCTCAAGCAATATGACAGCAAAACAAACTATCAACACCCACACAACCTTCTCCGACCGTCAAGTTTACCAGATCCAAACAAAAAACATCAGTTTGGTCTGTTCTATTGATTTCTTTGTAAATCAAGGTGCAAGCTAGAGGTCAAATCTGTCCAATGCAAGAGACAGGTATGTATACTCTAGTCAAACTGGAGACAGGTCTGTTTGAGGTGAATCTACTTGTAAGGTCTGGAAAGCGAAGGATGAATCTCCTTCTAGCTAAAATTGATATCACTGATGAACTCGTCCACCCCTCACAGGTCAATCTCTGTACAGGTAAGTTATGGACCCAGCTGTATCTACTGCTGTGCTCTCGAGCACCGATCTGATCCCAATCTAATTGCGAACGTGTTTCTGCTGATTTAGGGGGATGGTTAACCATGGAGAAACTGCTCCTCTATAGAGAGAAACCTGATTGCAAATGATAAACAACTTAGTGTGCCAGGCGTTTGATGTCTGTTTGATGTCGCCTTGCCTTGGAATTGCATCGCTGTGAGGGAATTTCAATAATACATGCTTTCCATCGCCCTGTTTATGGCTTTACGCAGGAATACGAATGTACGAGCATGCTAAATTAGCCCTTGATTGGGGAAATTGGGTGAAGTTTCTTTGAAGTTTGTCATGTATGTTGAGGTTCAGAAATGAGGTCTAGCACCTGATGAATGCATTCAGGAAATGGAGAATTTTTTTGAAGCTGGTGTCAATGTGATAAGAGCTGAGTTTTTACTCAGGTGCATTGAGGTAGTCAATGATTTTGCTTGCACGGAATCACTCTAGATAATGGATCCGCTCACTTTGTTAGTCATTACAGCATTACACCTACTAAGAACAATTGTTGAAACAATCACTAAGTACATTTACTGACAACAGAATGAGTACAAAGTAGTTCACACAGGACACATACTCATGTTCAAACACAGATTAAATGAATAGCAAACACAAACTTGTACGGACTTGTGAACAGCACCGGTATCCTGAAAAACTTTATTACTAGTTGGGCATAAGGGCTTTAAATAAAACAATGGGATCTGAATTTATGTATTGAGTATGGTCAGAGGCCACGTCTGGGCCTTTCGCCAGTCCATTAATCCTGTGATCTCAGGGAGACGTGGAGGCGAGAGGGAGCCCCAGTCAGCAGGCATGAAGGGAACGTCCCATTGGCCCCTGGGGTGCGGGGTCTGCACCACAACCTAGCTGTCTGACAAAAGGCTCTGGCTTTATTTACCATCTCTGTTTTGACAGCAGTGGAGTGCTAAGCATGTCAGACGCCATGACAGGATTGAACTGGATCTTGTGAAGCTCTTCTAGCAGAGCAGGGGGTGGACAGATGAAAAGACATGACTCGGTGTGTTTGAAAGAAAAAGTTTCAGGATTTCTGCATGGCTAAAGTGTGCCATTAGAGTTGTGTGCTCTGACAAATGTTCAGAGTATCTGACCATCCTCAAACATTTAATAATGTCTTCATATACAACATAAACATAATCAAGCATTACTACTAAAGCAAAAGTACTGCTGTACAGAATATCAATGAGTAGCATGAGTAACGTGATACTTGCAAAAAGACATTTTTGCACTTACGTCATTTGGAATGAGAAGTTCTTGTGATGCTGTCTGGGAACTGGACTCGATGCCTGCTGGAAGAGGAATAGGTACCAAGTTAACGAACCATAGGAGAATTCACTGTTTACTTTCTTCTTTCTTCCCTTTTTTCAGTATTTGTGTTCTTTTAAATTTGACAGAAACTCTTCTAAACTTATGTGGACAAAAGTAAACTTAGAATGTGTTATTTTCGCCCATCATGCACAGTGCATTTTCTTTTTCTACTTTATTTTTTGTGTGTTCATTGTAAATAACAACCCATTGTAAAGAACAGTGAAATATTTCACGTTAATTCTACACTGATACAATGAAGTCCAAACCCAAAACCAATTTTTAAGTCATTCAGACCATTCAAAAAGGGGAAGACTGTACCAAACTTTCTCAAAAGTTTATTATCCTTGCAACCCTGGAAAAAACAGGTTATACCATCCTAAGTGGTCAGTCAGTTCAAGTGGCTGTTCCGGAACACAGTTAACAAGCTCAACAACAGGGGCTTTCACACCAGAGAAACCTGTTCATAGTTCCTAGAACTATTGGCTGAAGTACTTGTTTTTTGGCATGTTCGCACCGCAGGAACTAGGAACTAGGAACGTATTTAGTTCTACAAATTCAGTTTGGGGGAACTAAAATAGATTCTATTTCACAGTAGAGTCCAAGACTTGTAGTTCAGTTTTTTTTGGTTCATTTGGTCTGGACCAAAAAGTGGCTTTAGGTCAAATACATCTAATGCCGTCTACTGGACTATACGCGCTCATAGTTGCATGTATATGATTTTATTTTTACTACCTGCAAACTCACAAAGAGCTCATAAAAGGCCACTAATGCTCGGTAGAGATTAACTCGATCTGTTAGCAGGATGCTATCACCTAACTGCTAATAACAGACACAAAGCTAGCCTGTTTCTCTTTCCATCTACTTCCTGTCTCAGCAGGAGGCCCAGACCCAGCAGTGCCTCCCAGCCCAACAGGGGCCTATTTAATAGACTGAATCATTGCCTTGACTGATGAGCTTTTTACCTCAGACATAATCGAATTCCCCAGCCATATCATGATAGGATGTGCTCTTGTAGTTTTAGCGGCAGGGGGCAGCTATTACATTTGTTTCGACCACTCAGGTCCTCACAGGGGCTTTTTGATTCTCACATTTGCACCAAAAGTGCTTATTTACCATAATGCTCAACAGTCTGTTGGCTTTAGAAGGCCTACACAACAAAACCTTTGGCAAATGTTGGGAATCTCAAGATAACTTGAAAGACGCCACTGAATAACTCGGGGTGGTTGTATAATTGGATGTCTGGTTCTGTGCAGAGGGAAAAAAAGTGAAGGAGCAAGAAAAGGAGAGAGTCCCTCCTTTTTCTTTAGCTGGACATTTGTCACGGCCCTGAGAAGCCTCGGGAGCTGAGAGTGGAGGCTTGTAAAGCTTGGCCCCATTTTTGCAGCTGTAATCTACATGTGCCGTATACTCCATGGAGCTCAGGTGTATTGCCTTGAACCTGGGTGGCCTCTGGGTCTTTGGGAGGTCTGTTTGAATCCATGTACTTAAGCTTGAGTTCTCAGGTGGAATTGTGTCACATCCACTCTCACTGTACGTGGCGATTTAGCTCTGCTAAAGCAGACTTGTGCGTCTGGGTAAATATAAGGTGTTTTCACACTTGAGTGCTCTCTATAAGAAGTTTAGACTGATTAGAAGTAAACTTAACCAAGTGGAAAAAAGTACTTTTAACATTCACACTGTTCCTGGCCTTTCTATTGTTCTACTAAAAAGTTGCTTCAAGTTGATTACAGTCTAAGCCACTGTCTAACCCATAATTTGTGTGATCTGTCTCCATCCCAACCATTAACTTCTTCTTCAAAAACCCGATTTGGCGAAAACATACCAGACAGAACTTGGGTGGCCGTGGGTTGAGCTATGGGGGCAAGACCCTGCTGCATGGACAACTGGTGCAACTTGGCCAGCTGAGATAAAAGAGAAAGAAAAATGGGAGGAAAATCACTTTAGTTGTATGAAAGGGTTTTATTACTCTTATCAGAAGACACAGCTGAGAATTGAACCATATAGTTCATTCACAAGTGTAAAACAAGCTCATTTAATTTCACAAAAAGAACACTGCACAAATGAAAGTTATGTAGAATGAAGATGAATTTCAGAAATTCTATCTTAAGCTTCTTACCTCTGAGTGTGGAATGCCATATTGGTTTTGTACAGTATAAGCCTGAAAAAGAAATAGTGATGAGTGTTAAAATTGATAGATACACTTACAACATATAAATCAATCATTTACTTTTTAAGGTCATCATAAATATCTTTTTTATAAATAACTTATCTCGTTCAGAACTGACTGATTACAAGTATTTTAAATCTAATTTAATCTAATTAAAAGTACTTAATCAGTTACTACCCAGCTCTGATTTTCGCACACCCTAAACACTGAAGCCGTTTGGTCACAGAAATAAATGAGTCACATCATGTCGACATTGACTTAAAATAATTATTATGATTGGCTAACCACTTAAAGTGTAAATGATCAGTGTAGTTCACAGTTGGAAGTTGGAAGAGTTACTAAATTATAAATAGGAGTTGATATGTAATTATTGGTATATTTATATACAAGATACATATACAACCTTAGAGCTGTTTGCTAGTCTTCACTGGTCTGTTGGCTGATTTTATAAGGTACCTGGCCACTTGCCAGCCATTTAGGTCAGAACTGGGGGTATCTGCCCCCTCTCGATCACCCTCCCACCTTTATCATTCAAAAACTTTCTAAAGGGGACAGATGTAAAACCAGAAGATCTTTGAACCAAGACTTCTGCATCAAAGAGAATGAGAAGCCAAATAGCCAGACGCAAAAGCTACAGAGAACGCTGCATGCTGTTCCCAGAGGTTCTCTTGCATAAGCCTGTTTAAAAGTTTAAACACGTGGAAGAGACGGAGAGAGAGAGAAACCGAAGGAGGATAAAATGAAAAAATAAAATAAAAAGATCAGTGATGCAGAAATGGCAATCCATGTTGAGGAGCAACCCTAGTTTGTGTCTCTGGTAGCCAAGTTAATGAAAATGATTGGTCACAGCTCTCAAGGCAAACATTGTTTAGAGGGGAGAAAACATGACCCTTCTTTGTCAGGACGGATTTAGCTCGTCTCCGGAGGTGAGCTCAGGATTTGCTACGTGACTGGCACCCCTACCCCTCAATGTCTCTGATAGTCTCCCGGTTTGTTCTGCTATCTTTATTGTATGTCCTCCTTTTCCTTGTCAGTTTGTGGTTAAAGTGTTGAAGTTAAAGTAGTTTGCAAACTAGAAGGTCAAGCTCAAAACTAAGACATGCTCTACAACTCTACAACAGCTTTGTGTGAGGAAACACCGCAATTTAAGCTCAAACCTGACAATGCATTTGGATGCGTCATTTGAATGCAAATGAAATAAAAAGTCGACATGAAATAAAAATGCCCTATCTAGTTTCTAAATGCATGTTCACAGTAGGAAATTTTAACCTTGTAATGTTTAAATCAAAATGACGTCTCTGGTGATGTACAGTTAAGGTCAAAAGTTTACATACACCTTGCAGAATCTGCAAAATGTTAATTATTTTACCAAAATAGAAGGATCATACAAAATGCATGTTATTTTTTTATTCAGTACCGACCTGAATAAGCTATTTCTCATTAATAGATGTTTTCAATAGGCTATGAGAGAAAATAATAGTTGCATTTATAAACCCTGATCCTGTTCAAAAGTTTACATATGCTTATGAGTTGTTATAAGTACCTTGCTTGTCCTGAACAACTGTCCACTGTTCCTTTCTTCAAATTCTTAAAATCCCACAAAATATTTGGTGTTTCAACATTTTTGTGTATTTAAAACCTTTCCAATAATGACTGCATTATTTTGAGATCCATCTTTTCACACTGAGGACAACAAAGGGCCTCATATGCAACTATTACAGAAGGTTCAAATGCTCACTGATGCTCCAGAAGGAAGCACGATGCATTAAGATCCGTGGGTGAAAACTTTTGGAATTTGATTATCATGGTAAACGATACCAATTTTGTCTTCTGGGAAACATATAATAATCTTCTGTAGCTCCTAAAAGGAAGTACTAAATGAAAATAAATATGATATTTAGGCAAAATGTTCACATTTACATTCTGTTCAAAAGTTTTCACCCCCGGCTCTTAATGCATGTTTTTTTTTTTCCTTCTGAAGCATCACTAAGCATTTGAACCTTCTGTAATAGTTGCATATGAGTCCCTCAGTTGTTCTCAGTGTGAAAAGATGGATCTCAAAATTATACAATCATTGTTGGAAAGAGTTCACATACGCAAAAATGCTGGAAAACCAAAGAATTTGTGGGTCCTAAAGGATTTTTTCAGAAGAACAGTGGGCAGTTAAACTTTTAAAGACAAACAAGGGACTAATGAACAACTTTCACTAAACAAAAACAACACAGCTGTGGATCATTCAGGTAACCGCATAGTATTAAGAATCAAGTGTATGTAAACTTCTGAAAAGGGTAATTTTTTATAAATTCAACTATTAGTTTCTCTTGTGGACTATATGAAATACTTAACATTTTGCAGATTCTGCAAGGTTAATGTAAACTTTAGACCTCTGTATGCAGGACTTCTCCAATCATTTAGTCCACATGCAAACTGTTCTTTTGCATGCAACACCCACATCTCAGCAAATTAATTTCACTTGGCTGTACATCAGAATATTTTGGTGTACTTTAGGAATATAGCGCGCAAGTCTTATGAACTTCTTTAATGGCTGTTTCTTTCTGAAAGCCTGATAGCCCTCAAAAAGGTTAGGAGTGAAATGAGGGTGAGGAAATAAACTGGAATTTCATTTGGGTGAACTATTACTTGGTTTGAAAAGCTTGCCAATGCACTTGTGCCTAAAGGGTAAGGACTTAAGGTAGCAAAAAGGAGGCGGAGCTTTCATCATTTCAGGCATTTTCTTATTATTCCTTTCCTTCCTGTTCTCCGAGCTCAAAACGCTCGTAAATAATGTAGAAAAGCATTAATCGCCTGGCTGAGCCACTTAACGCGGCGTAATCCTTATGCACACACACACATACGTGGTGCCTTCATTAGCGAGAGCCGTAGTGATGTTGTCAGTCCCCTGTCTCCTGGCAGACAGCATTTATCTCCGCTCGTTTAAGAGAATGTCAGTGCTCAGGTCCGACACCTTGTCCTTACAGCTCTCGAGGTAGAGTGTGTGTATTGGAAAGTCACATGGTTTCCCTTTTTAGCCTTCACATCAGCATTAGTCAGAGGCAGCTGACACTTAAAGAAACAGTTCCCCCAAAAATGAAAATTCTGTCATCATTAATTCACTCTCAAAACATTTCGGTAATATTCATGCGGTTGTTTTCCATACAGCGAAAGCAGGCAGTGACCAAGAAATGTCAAAAAAAAAAAAGTCTGTGTAACTTATTTTTTTGTACACCTAACAGTCTTGACCTTGATATGTATGTTTCTAGGCCATGATAAAGATTATTTCACCAATGAGTTTAGCTGCTGACTTGGAAATGGGGAGTGGGTGATGCTATCAACTGTTCCTGTTAATCTTCATAGTAAAACTTGCACATATACGCTGATAACAGTCTGCCCAGAAGACCTGAACATTAAGTCAAGAGATTATCAGTCATTCGCACCAGCATATTATCCCCAAATGAACTTCCCACAGCAGCAGAGTATCCTGTAACTAAAATATCCAGAGTTAATGTTTCTCACACAAACGTCAGTGATAAGCACCTCATACTGTTAGAGAAGAGTGTGAATTATGTACTTAACAGCTAAGCTGTTTGCAAACTTAGATAAACTTAAATTTTGGTTAGTTCCTCACACAAAGTATGGACGCATGCATTTTGTAATAATATGCAGAATTTAGTTTTTAGAGCTCATAATTGTATGTTTAAGAGCTTCATGAAAATGTAGAAAAGTAAGTGTTTTGGAGTAAAAAAAAACCTTTATTAATATTTAGTATTGTAAATATAATAGGACCAAAGACACGGCCTTGGGGGACACCCTATATTTAGTAACTGTTAAGTTTACATAAATTTACAAAACAAATCAAGAAAATAAGATGAGAAATCAATGTAAATTTTGGTCAGTTTCTCAAACAAAGTATGGATGCATAAATGTTGTAATATTGTGCACAATTTTACAAAATTATACATGGAAATGTTGAAAATTAAGTGTCTTGGGGTAAAAATATCTTTATTACTTAATCTGTAATTTTGTAAATATAATAGGGCCATAGACACGGGGGACACCAAATAATAATATCTGTAAATTATACACACATGTACAAAATCAGGTCAAGAGAGTAAGTTGAAAAATAAATGTATATTTTGATCAGATTTTGTAATATTGTGCACAATTTTGTTTTACTTTTTTGAGCTAACAATTGTGTGTATAGAAGCTACATGAAAATGTTGAAAAGTAAGTTTTGTAAATATGATAGGACACGGCCCTGGGGGACAATCTATATTTAATACCTATAAAGTTCACTCAAATTGAGATTAAGTCAGGAGATTAAGATGAAAAACCAACTTACATTTTGGTCAGTTTCTCACACAAAGTATGGATTAATATTAACATACATAAATTAATATTGTGCACGATTTTTTGAGCTCATAATTGTACATGAAAACGTCTTTATCACTAAACCTTTCATTTTGTAAATATAATAGGGCTAAAGACACAGCCTTGTGGGACACCCTATATTTAATTCCTGTGAAATTTACGCAAATTTACAAAATCAAGTCAAAAAAGTAATATAAAAATCAACTTCAATTTTGAAGTGTGGATGCATACGTTATGTAATATGGTGCACAATTTTATTTTACTTTTTTTTTTTTTTTGTTTAGCTCATAATTGTATGTCTAAGAGCTACAAAAAAGTAAGAGTTTTGGTGTAAAAATTAATAAATATTTAATTTTGTCATCATATTAGGACCGACGACAGAGCCTTGGGGGACACCCTATATTTAATACCTGTAAAGTTTACACAAATTTACAAAATTAAGTCAAGAGAGTAAGGTGAAAAATCAACAGTTCCTCATGCATAGTATGGGTGCATCAATTTTGCAATATTGTGCAACTGTTTTTTTTTTTTTTTGAGCTCATACTTTTATTCATAAGAGCTACATGAAAACGCAATAAATATTTATTCATTACTAAATCTTTAATTTTGCAAATATAAAAGGACCAAAGACCCGTCCTTGGGGAACACCCTACCTTTAATACCTGTAAAGTTTACAAAAATGTACAAAGTCAAGTCAAAACTCATTCTTAGCAAAAATCAATACAATTGCAGAGGGTCGAGGGTAAAGCCATGCCTGAATGGAACGTCAAGTGGAAAAACAATCTCAAGTCTAAAAACAGTAATTGCTGTATAAGTCTCGCTCCCTTGCTCAAGTGGGGAGGACACTGGCTGCAACATGCGGCAAGAGGAATGACAGAGGGGAACAGAATTCCCATCTCCATGCAGGGGCGAAAGAGGCAAATAAAGAAAGAGTGGGAAGCACAGCTCCCTATTTTATCCGTCATGGATACATGATACTCACTTGTTGCAGATCCAGCCCTCCCTGAGCCACTGAGAAAAGCGGGTGAGACGCAAACTCTGATGTTTCGAAAACCTTAAAAGGGCAAATAGGGGACAGAGACACAAACCAAGGCTTCATTCGCATGTCATATGCATATCTCGCATGTTACCGCTGTCATTACCATTAGGCGTGATTTGATTACAGACAGAAAAGCGTTAATGAAGAAAAAAAAAAAAAGATGAAGCAATGAACATTAATTTAATTATTAGACATTTATCTTACTCATCATGACAGACAGGTAAATATATCAAGTATCGTAAGTGCGTGCATCAAACTTTCAGCCAGTCCAATTAATTACACCATTGGCGAATGACTTCACAACACTTTTAATGGTGAGGAATAGTCATGAGCCTGATTGATCTTAATGCTACAGTTATTCATGCATAGGAGTGTTGATAATGAATAGCCGTGTCAACGTGAATAAACATAACGGCCTCTCTGCTCTCTTCTAGAGATGTGTTAGAGAATTATGTGAAGTGAGTAACGGCGCAAACGATAGATTAAAAAGCCGAACAATAGACCTTAGTTCAGGCTAGATGGCATACTTTATTTGATAGGGATGAAAACAAGGCTGAGGAGGATGGAAACACAGTTTGTTCAAAAGCCATTAAATCTGACAACTGGTTTTAGTCGAAGCACTGAAAATATATCTTCTGACAAAACTGGGACTCATAAACGCTTTTTAAACATTTTGAATACACATCCATTCCTGAGTCTCATTTTCGTTCGAAAATCAAATTGATCATGCCATTCAGTGAATAAGGTCTATTGAAGCTGTAAGAATTTCTCACAATATAATATTAGATTTATAACAGTGTAACCTAATCAATAAAAGTTACCAATCCTTTGTTTACATGACGTCAGTCCAGTTAATGAGAACACACAACAAACGAGCTTAGAAATGTTTTATAATAGCAGACTGTTCATACCAATACCCTTCATTCATTGACAAACGTGCTTTATTAAAGGAAATAGAGGCAGCATGCTGTCAGCTGTGAGGCGCTTTATGAAACTCAACTATATCTAACCGAATATTAAGTATTTTCAGTGCACACAACATATTTACAGGTGGGGTTTGAGTTTTTAGAAATGTTAATTGGATCTGCTCGATCCCAGGACTAATTATGAGGGTTATATCTGAGACAATTAAACCTTGTTCACACAGGCTAATTTTTTTGGAGGGTGTATACAATGGTATTTTTTTCTAGACTGATCTGCAAAAACAAGCCTGAGTTAACTACACTCCTACTTTAAAAGACATACAGTTAAATTCTGTAAAAGTTTAGCACAACGGTGAGAAGCCATAATAGACATCCACAATGACAACTTGCTAATTTCAGCTGTAAAAGAAACAACTCTCTTGGCATCGTGATGACACCTACGTCACGACTGTCACAATCGATGTCGCTGTACCAGACATTGACTATACTGTCTGAACAAATGGATTCCAATTTCGTTCTTTGCAAAATGTCACTTTGGACAGCCAGTCGTGAAGACTGGATTTGAAAAACAAATCAGATTTGTGTGCAGTGTGAACAAGGCCTTGGAGGAATAGTTCACCCGAAAATGAAATTCTGTCATTATTTGCCTTGGAATATAATAGACTATTTGTGGACCACTTTTGGCATTGTTTTGCCATATTGTCATTTGACAACTCATTCATTTTCTATTGTTTTAAAGAGTGGCCAGGATATTCTTTATCCAGACTTTTCCACAGTAGGATCGCAGAAGTCAAACAGGTAAGTACATTTACAAGTCCGTTTTTTTTTTTTGGGTGAGCTATTCCTTTAACACTTAAAGGGATAGTTCACCCCCAAAAAAAAAAATCTCTCATTAATTACCCTGCAACGTTCCAGGCCCAGAAAGGTAGTAAGGACATAGTTAAAATAGTCCATCAAACATCAGTGGTTCAACCATACTGTTATCAAGCTATAATACTTTTTGTGTGCAAAGAAAGCAAAAATAATGACCTTTTCCATCAATTTTTTCTCTTCTGTGTCAGTCTTTGATGCTTTCTGGGCCTCGCGTTGCATTGCTGACTATGCAGGGTCAGAAATCTCTTGGATTTCGTCAAAAACATTTTAATTTGTGTTCTGAAGATGAACAAAGGTCTTACCCTCATTTTGTTCCAAACCGTAATTAATGACAGATTTTTATTTTTATTTTTGGTTGAACTATTCCTTTAATAAAGGTGCACTACAGTGTACTCGGCTGTAGTTTATGGACGTAGCAACACAAAACTGACAATTCCTACACAATCCAACTCGACAGCTTCAATTATTAGTATTATTAGAAGATCAATTAGGAATTGGGGTAAGGCAAGAAGATTAGTTTTTTCTTCATTTGTAGTGCACCTTTAAGTGTTATGAATGTTATACGAAAAGTATATAATGTTTTACCAATTTGATGTGCATCTTTACCTGATTTCCAGCAAGAAGCACTGTGCCTGGAGCAGGTGTGGGGCGGTACGGAATTGTAGCACCCTTTGGAGGAGACTGCAAACATAAAACAGCAATTATTCATTTCAAACCCAAGACTTTAGAGATTCACCCTCAGTATTAAACTTTGAGTATCATTCTCGACTTGTTCGGCAACGGCGCTAAAACGTCTCGAACAAATCAAGGTTGCTCTTACCTAAGGCATTTGCAAAGTCATTTGGTCATATTACCTTAATGACTGGAAATGCTGACGCGGCGCACAAATGCAACGTTTATCGATTGGCTCTTCATTGGATCACTTAAAAGCATACCATTATCCTCTCGCAGGAAGTCATTTGGCCAAATTATTTCAGAATGCTATTAATGCTTGCTCATGACATCCTCAGATGGAAAACTTGCAGTGCTGAAAATGTGCCTTGAGCATGTTTTCTTTCTCTGAGTAGCATTATTGCTGTTGTTCAAACCTACGTTTTAACTTCGAAAAGGGATAAAACGCATTTACAAAATGACTCTTGGCCTTTTAATGCAAGACAAGGTGTCATCTAGGCCTGAAGGACATCTTTTATGAAAGTACACTGATAACTGACTGTATGTGCTTATAGGAAGTAATTCGATTAAGAGGTCAGAATAAGGCCGAAGTGATGGAAACCCAGTGAAGCGCATCTCGCACAATTGCTCAACCAAACAAAAAAGAATCGTTTTAAATATTCATTGGGTGACTTTGCATAATTTGCATCCCGGAGCAGACAGACAGCTAAGGATTCCTAAAATGGGCAGCGCAGCCATCAACAATCTGCCCCTCATCTGGTCCTTTAAAAATTAAACAGAATGAGCAGTGCACATTCAGAACAAAAAAGTTCGTTTTCTGAACCATTTATGTGTAGAGAAAACCATTTGAGAGCGAATGCATTTCACGCTGTGGGAGAGCTGAGAGACCACATTCACTAATCATTACAGTAATGATTTTTAACATGCAGTTAGTTAGATCAAGTATCTTTGGGAAAAGTATTTGACAGTTTCAAAAAGCAATCAAAATATCTGTTTAGGCTCCAGAAAGTTATCATATCCATTTATCAACGTCACTAAATCTAAAACTGAAAACCAGTATGCAGTCTTTGAATCACAGAAGCCTTTGAAGTCTTGCAGATTAGGACTATAACACAATACTCACCTACTACAGTTTTTCAAGGCCAATGCATGCATAAAAATCTCATGTTAATGAAGCCAAATGGATTTGCTCAGAGTCAAATTACCTCCAGTATTACAGTGCAGATGAGCTTGACACACTGGATGATGGCGTCCTGACTGCCAGATATCGTCACGCCTCTCTCTGTGGAGTTAGGCAGCAGATCTCCCGCCACCTGTACCTGAGCCCCTGTTTTCTGCCACACGAATGAAGAACAGATCATTAGTACACTGTTTTACCTAGGTCAGGTCTGTCCAATCTTGCTTCTGGAGAGCCAGCTTCATACAGAGCTTAGCTCCCACACACCTGTCTGACAGGTGAGGCCTTGAATAGCATGTTAAGGTTGAGGTGTCTTTATTTAGGGTTGGAGTTCGGTAAGAAGTTGATCCTCCAAGAGCAGGAGGTAATGGAAAATGAGGATTAACCCAAACCTTAATGAAATAGGCTCAGCCAAAAATGAAAATTCTGTCATTAATTACTCATCCTCATGTTGTTCCAAACCTGTAAGACCTTCGTTCATCTTCAGAACACAAGTTAAGATACTTTTGATGAAATCCGAGAGCTTTCTGATTCTGCATAGCCAACAATGCAACTACATTGTTCAAGAAAGGTAGGTAGGACATCGATAAATAGATGATAGTCAATGTGACATTAGTGGTTCAACCGTAATTTTATGAAGCTATGAGAACAAAAACGAATGCATTGTGGCACTCATGGTTCTCATAAATGCGCATCGAAGACTGACACAAATAAGAAGAAATTGTTGAATAAACTCGATATTTTAGTTTCTTTGCACATAGAAAGTATTCTCGTAGCCTCATAACGTTACGGTTGAACCAATGATAGTAAAATAGTCACATGGACTATTTTATCAATTTTCTTAGTACATTTCTAGGCCTTGAACATGGCATAAAGCTCTTGGATTTCATCAAAAATATCTTAATTTGTGTTCTGAAGATGAACAAAGGTCCTACGGGTTTGGAATTACACGAGAGTATCCTTTAAACTTTACTGAAATTAGATCTTTCTCTTTAAAGATTTCTCCAAACAGTTTATCAGATTTAGATAACTTCTAGCAATTTCCCTCTGAAGTGTTTCTAGGTTAAAACCACCAAACATACGTACATTTAAAATCAAAACCACGGTGGAAAAAACCCTTGAATCCAAGGGCTGCTTAACCAAACCCCCTGAAGCAAAAGGGTAGGGCTAAAACGTTCAAATGCACTGTTTACTTGGTGCTGCTAACTTGAAAGCCTCCAACAACCCACCAAACATACCCCCGTTTCAAAACGTACTTTCTTGCTTTGATTAGCTTAACGCACTTGATATTCCCCCAACTCCAGCAACCTTCCCCACACCCCCTGCAACTGCATTACGGAACACTCCAAATTTAGCATGACAGACCATTCACCATTACCTCATACCATCTTGACAGCCCAGAGACCATAAATGTAAAATAAATGGGCTTTTACTGGCATCTAAAGCCATGAAATATGCAACGGTGCAAGCAGTCCTAACATGGACATCCTGGGGAGGAAGAAAGAAAGATACAAGGATATGGAAAAGCACTCACCTCTCTGATCTCTTTGATTTTGGAGCCGCCCTTGCCTATGAGAGAACCACACTGGCTGGCTGGGATGACCAGCCGCAGCGTGACCGGAGGCTTACTGGTGACTGTGCCGTTCGCCACAAGAGAAGCCAAGTCCTTGAGGGCCAAACATAGAATGGATGACGTGTTAGCTGAAAGTTCTGCTGGCAACTTTCAAAAGAGTAAAGACTTTGATTCAGAGTGGTTTGGAAGCATCTGGTCTGGTAGCTAAAAAGTTTTAGGATTTAACTTCTCCATTGTAACCTAGAGCAAGTAACCAAACCCCAGGTTATTCCCTAAGGGAACTGGCCCTATGATATTCTTGTGCTACTAAGACAACTTCTACCAGCTCAACCAGGATTTTCTAGAGGGGATCAAAACAAGGTGCAGCTCTGGCCTTCCCAAACACAAAATGGGTGCTGCCAACACTTTGCTGTATCCTATATTTTGCTGTAAACTTGCATCAGTTATTTGGATGTAAACAAAGGATGGCATTGTTAAACAAGATTTAAGGCGTTAATCTGGTGATTCCCCTCTTGAAGGATGCCCTCATAACTCACAAGGATTGTTAACGTACACTCTTCGTTCCAAGGTTTGAAAATGCCATTGTGCACCAGTGACCCATCGTGGCTTTTGATTGCAATCTGATGAAATGTTCTTTACCAAAGCCACTTTAATCAATTTCCCTATTCAGGGTTTGCAGATCGATGTGCCCCGCTAACAAAAGGTTACAGCTGACTGAACACAGTTGCACCGCCGTTGAAGACACCCATTGATTTTTATGAACAAATTAAACGATATTTACCCACCTGTCATCCGCACTTGTCTCTATCAAGATGTGACATGCATTCGCAAGGTATGAAAACAAAAGGCTAATAAAAAGCTTAGCTTTTCAGACATTTACTGAATGTCTGAATAAGACAAGTTGTAGGAACCTCTTTATGGTGTTATTTTGTGACCTTTTAGATATTCTCCCTTTCTGACACATTTTTACTCACCCCGATGTCATCCAAGATGTTCATGTCTTTCATTCTGTAGTCGAAAAGAAATTTAGGTTTTTGAAGAAAACATTCTAGGATTTTTCTCCATATAGTGGACTTCAACAGAGATCAACAGGTTGAAGGTCCAAACTGCAGTTTCAGTGCAGCTTCAAAGCTTCACGATCCCAGCCGAGGAATAAGGTCTTATCTAGCAATAAAATTGGTAATTTTTTAAAAAAAAGTTACATTTATATACTTTTTAACCACAAATGCTCATCTTGCACTAGCTTGACTACGTGAAGTACCTTCCAAGTGTTTACAAAGTGGATATATATATATATATATATATATATATATATATATATTTTTTTTTTTTTTTTTCATTAATTTCAATAGATAAGACCTCTATTCCTCGGCTGGGATTGCCCTTTGAAGTTGCATTGAAACTGCAATTTAGACTCTCCATATTAAACTATATGGAGAAGGACCCTGGAATGTTTTCCTCGAAAACCTTTGGTTTCTTTAAAGACAGAAAGACATTAACATCTTTGATAGGGGTGAGTAAATTATCAGGAATTTTAAATCTGGGGTGAAATAATCCTTTAAGGTACACTCTCTCATTAAGTACAGGAGGACAAATAGCGTTCCAATCTCATATTCCTGCCACTAAAAGAAATCAGCTTCAGCTTCCATTATTCACCCAGTGCAGATTCAGAGGCTTTCTCTTTAATTAAACCAGGTAATAAATATCAGCCCGAATCATGGCCCACCACTGCTGCAATCAATTAGGGGGGAGCAGGAATCTTGCCGGGTTTGAAATGTAAATAGCGTGTGCTGTCTCTCTGCCCATCAACCCAGACCTCACCTACGTGAGCTGAATGAATACGCCTCGAGTGGCGTCTCGGAAAGTAGAGCTAGTGAGTCTTTTTCTTCTCTGTTTAGTGTTTCCATCAGCGCTAGGGGTTTGGAGACACTGTTGTTGTGCTCTTTCAACGTCTCGCCCCGAATCCTCCAGAGAACGAAGGGGAGGTGGAAAAAAAGAAAACTGTGCATCTTTTCTTGCCGATGTCTGACTGAAATCATATTCTCTATTTCTTTCTCTTCCTAGTACCTCTTTGTGGCCCTGTGTAGTCTTTTCTCGGTGGAATTAGGAGTGATATTAATATGCCTCGGTCTTAATAGCGATGACTAAAGGATGTCCACTCCCCTGATTCATTCTTGATGTAGGACATCTCACAAAGCCTTTACCCCTCATCCCTCTCGTCTCATTTAACAACCCTCCTGGATAATAAAATATCAATTTAGATATTACTCTCAACAGATTGACTCTGTCTTATTTGCATATTAGCTGTTGAGTAAAGGGGTCTTGGCGCAGAATTTATGACAATTTGCAAGCGCTCTTGATCTGATGTAACTAAGGAGCTGTTTTAGAGCTGCGATCTAAAGCATATGCAACAATAACTCAGGGTTGACAGCATGCGGGTGAAGTCAAATACAATTTCTGATGCAAAGCAAGACATGTTTAACGCCATTCAAGTGCCTTCTGCTGTTCCAGTTCCACATACCAATAACACCAATCTAACCTTCTAAAAATAATAATTTGTAATTATTTTACAATTAATTACAATTTCTTACTGAAATATGTAGTAGGAAACCCATACAAGATTTACGTTATTTAAAAATATTTTGATGGCGTCAAATGGAGGCACCCGTGAGCTACAGGCGCTACCTACTGCTATTTTTTATTTTAAAACTTCCTAAAGACCTGCTACTTCGTTCTCTCCACTTTAGCCCTGATGCCTTTGAGGTTTTTAGTAGACCACAGCTACTGAAAGAGCTCATAAATGGCACAGACAAGAAATGCTAGATGCCATCCTGGCAGGATGTAAACATGCCAACGCTTGTCATGAAGCTGTGGCCACTGAGGGAGTTTCTCCACATGGATTTCACTCGATATCCAAGGGCGTTTAGACTTCTATTAGTTTCAAACTTGTGTATTCTGTATTGTGTATTTTTCACTAAGAGACATAATTTACGTTATATTAAGCCAAACATGTCATAATACCCAGGGTTTCCTTTAAAAACCCCACATTGTTTTTTTATGAATATTTTGGACTATGGGAGGCCCAATTATTTCTGACGTCAAATGTCCCTTTTTTTACAGAAATTCACAACTCAAAAATAAAATACTGATACAATGCCACATTGTGCGGCTTTTGGTTATAACTTTCAGTCAAAGGGCAACAAGAGAAGCAATGCAAGTCTTCACTGCTTTCCTAGCAATAAGAAAAGGAGGCAAGAATGGGAAGATGCCTGTAGACGAATAAAACTTCTTAAAGACCTGCGTCTTTGATCTCTCCACTTTAGCCCTGATGCCTTTGAGGCTTTTAGTAGACCACAGCTACTGAAAGAGCTTACAAATGGCAGAGACAAGAAACGCTAGATGCCCCCCCCCCCCCCCCCCATAGTCCTAAATATGAATAAAACAATGTGGATTTTTTAAATAACGTAAGTCTTTCATGAGTTTTCTATTGCATATTTCAGTAAGAGGCATAACATGATTATTCAATGATTTAAACTTGTTTTTTTTTTAATGACTAGCCTTACGTTCACATAAAAATGCATAAACTCAACACAATACAATGACACAAATATTACGTTTGCACATATAAACCATGTGCAGTTATTACTGAATGGGACCTTGTATCTTAGTGTCTCATGACATGTCTTGTGGATTTTTATCTTCAAAAAAACAAGACTCGTTTCTAGTCTAGACTTTCTCCCTAAGCTCTGAAATTCTTAGTCTATTCTGTCACATATCATCCGAAACTCTGACACATGGCTTTTAGATGTCCTCCATGTTCTCAGCTGACTGAAAGAGCGGGTGAAAACATTCTGGATCAAAGCCGGGCCAGACCTCAATAGAGCTCCTTGTAAAATTCAACCAGCAATGCTCATCATATGCTCGGCATAAACGAACCCCGCCACCACCTCAGGGGTTTCTATGGTGACTCTTCCGTTATGGGTACTGAAACGCGGTTGTGCGAAGGACAGGGAGATTCCTAACAGATGTTTAATGAATGGCACCCTGCCTGCTATGAAAGGATATCAAATACATAATGGATTTAGCAGGAGTGAGAAGATTCATTATTGCTTGGTGGGGGCAGAGCTGACATGCTGCAGGCAGACAGACACACCTCATTGACTGGCAGTTATATAACTCTACTGATGCCATTAATAAATATACGGATGTGTGTCGCGTACGCATGTATGTTTCTATAAACGACTGTGTACTTTTAGTAGCTAGCTAAGGAGTACCATTGCTCGGAAATACAGTTAATGTTGCTGTCAGGCAAGAAGGTATTTGAAATACATGACACACATCAGCTTCAAAAGTCCCATCGTGATTTGGGAAGTCTAGCACATTTTTTTTTTTTTTTTTTTTGAGAGCTGTATGTCTCTTTCAGCAATCGTTCACTGGCATCACCAAGGGAATGTAACGTGTAGGGGCTCAAATGATATTTCTGAGGTTATCCTACAACAGATAGGCACCCCGCTGCTATGGGAGCGACGGACGATATATGAAAACTACCCACGAATCTTTCATCCAGCTGTTTTTACAAACCATGTCTCGAAATTGCTGAAATTCTAAGCACGCAGAGTTAAAGGCTGTTCATGCGTTTGTCCTGACAACTTTATTGCTGCAAATCATCTGGAAACCATTTAGTTTCAGCCGAAGTCAGTTATTTGCAGTCTGTCGACGATGCGATAAATTTCAAAAGGTTTTAAATAGCATTAAGTAATCAGTGGTGTTAGCTAATTTAAAATCTAGGACTAGGAACATGTTTTAACTTCATAAATGTTCATTTTTGATTCAGCCATCCAAGATGTAAACAATGCATTAAGAGCCAGGGAGTGTAAACTTTTGAACGGAATGGGATGTGTACGTTTTTCTTGTTTTGCCTAAATATCATATTGCCCTTCAGACGCTACAGAAGATAGGTACATGTTCCATAGAAGACAAAATATTAAAGCGTAATTTAGCCTGATCTTGAAATTTCAAAAGTTTTCACCCCTGGTTCTTAATGCATTGCGTTTCCTTCTGGAGCATCAGTGAGTGTTTGAACCTTCTGTAATCGTTGCATATGAGTCCCTCAGTTGTCCTCAGTGTGAAAAGATGGATCTCAAAATCATACGGTCATTGGAAAGGGTTCAAATAAACTAAAATACTGAAAAACCAAAGAATTTGTGGTACCTGAAGGACTTTTCTGAACTGTTCAGGACAAACAAGGGACTCATGAACAACTATCACTAAACAAAAACGCACAGTCATGGATCATTCATATAACAACACAGTATTAAGAATCAAGTGTATGTAAACTTTTGAACGGGGTTATTATGGGGGGTACTATTTTCTCTTATGGACTATGTAAATGTCTTTTATGTTAAATATCTTATTCAGGTCAGTACTAAATAATTAAAAATAACATACATTTTGTATGGTCCCTCTTGTTTTGGTCAAATAATTAACATTTGGCAGATTCTGCAAGGTGTATGTAAACTTTTGACTTCAACTGTATATGCAAGAGCGGTTGTTTTGCTGTACTTACCTCCTCCAGTTTGATTGTGATCATAGTAAAGGCTCTAAACACACATTCTGTGGCGCCCGTGATGGTGATGATTCTCTCCGGGCATGAGCCTTCTGAGATATTGATACGTGCACTGCTCTGTAAAGATGGAATAGTAAATAAATGGGAGGTTGATAATGAGAAAGAGAAAAAATAGACTAGACAGAGTAGACAGAGTAAACATCATGCATTTATTCTAGTAGCAGTTTTGCTCAAATGCATCAAAATAATGGCATTGCATTTTTTATTTTTTAACCTCAGAATTGTGCATGTTTAGGCACATAAATTAATAAAAATGTATTATTTTTCTACATCAGGTAGGATGCCAGCAGTACTTGAACACCTTAATCCATAATGAAGGCGCACAAGACACCGCGACAAAAAAATTCTGTTTAGTTAATGTATTCAACGTTGTGAAAAAATAATACACCGCAAGACATTTCTATTCAGGCAGGATAAGATTTCTCAGAGGACGCTCGGGAAAATACTAGGCAATTTGTTCTGGAATTTTTAAACCGGGGTTTTGCGAGGAAAACACAGGCATGTTTGATTCAGATGAGATTAAAATCACAATGTACGCCTGCGAAACACGAATTTACCTGACCTCCTCAGGGAAACTAGTTCCGCCCGCATAGGCCTTATGTTAGGTGTGCGGATCGTGTGTGTTCTGTCCAAATGTGTGGATGTCTCCAGCAGAGATCTGGACGGAGCTGCGTGATTCATTCTACTGCAGGGCTCTGACTGTCAGGTTCATTTAAACTGAGCTCTCTATCAATCATGCAGCAAAGCATGCAAATTCAAGCGAGTTTTAGTCAACGGTCTATGGAAGCTATAGTATACTAACATATTTTATACAATTTATACATTATTATTATTATTTATAAAATGCATGTCTTTCTTTCTTCAGTTGAAAAGAAATGAAGGTTTTTGAGGAAAATTTTCAGGAATTTTCTCCATATTGTGGACTTCAATGGTGGCCAATGGGTTAAAGGTCCAATTTGCAGTTTCAATGCAGCTTTAAAGTGCTCTACACGATCCCAACCGAGGAATATGTCTTGTCTAATGAAATGACCTGTCATTTTATAAAATAAAACTAACATTTCTATACCTTTTGTAGTTTCAATGCAGCTTCAATGGACTCTACACGAACGTTCAAAGAAAGTCAAACACTTACAAAAAAAGGTAAAACAACAATGTTGGATGATTTTGAAATTGGAGTTGGAGTATTGGAGTATTGAAGTACAACTAACCACAAACCATGAGGTCATGGACGTGCATCGCAGAGCTACCCTCTTAAAAATAAAGGTGCTTTAAAAGGTTCTTTAAGTGATGCCATAGAGCAGAGGTTCTCAACTCTGGCCCTTGAGGTCCACTTTCCTGCAGAGTTTACCTCCAACCTTGATCAAACCTTGATCCAACCTTGATCTGCCTGTAACTTTCTAGTAATGACGAAGAGCTTGATTAGCTTGTTCAGGTGTGTTTGATTAGGGTTGGAGCTAAACTCTGCAGGAAAATGGACCTCGAGGGCCAGAGTTGAGAACTCCTGCCATAGAAGAACCATTTTTGGTTCCACAACGAACGTTCTTTAAAGAACCGTCTCTTTCTTACCTTTTTATAATCTGAAGAACCTTCTTTTGCCACAAAGAACCTTTTGTGAAACAGAAAGGTTCTTCAGATGTTTAAGGTTCTTTATGGAACCATTTAGACAAAAAAGGTTCTTCTATGGCATCGTGAACTTTATTTTTAAGAGTGTAGTGCTAGACGAGGAAAAATCCTGGAATGTTTTCCTTGAAAAAACTTCAGTGACATGGGGGTTAGTAAATTATCAGGAATTTGTTTTAAAATTAGAAAATTAGTTTTTCGCCCATACCCTACCCTTTTGAACCGAAGTATAACTAACTGCACATGACCTTTCCAACAGGATTACCTAAGGCATGAAGTCATGGACGCACATCGCAGAACTAGTGCTAGACAAGCATTTGTGGTTAAAAAGTATATAGATGTTAATTTTATTTTTTTTTTTTTTTAGAAAATGACCAGTTGTTTCACTAGATAAGACCTTATTTCTCTGCTGGGATTGTGTAGAGCCATTTGAAGCTGCAATGAAACTTTGGACCTTCAACCTACTGGTTCCCACTGAAGTCCACTATATGGAGAAAAACCCTGGAATGTTTTCCTCAAAAAATTTAATTTTTAAATTTGACTGAAGAAAAAAAGACATGAACATCAAGTTTTAGGTGAAAATGAGAATTTTGAAAATGAGTTTTTCGCCCTATGACCTTTCACACATGACCTTTCCAATGTGATTACTTAAGGCGTGAAGTCACAGACGTGCACTGCAGAACTAGTGCAAAATGGGCATTTGTGGTTAAAAAGTAAATACTTTTCTTTTCTTTTTTTTTTTTTTTTTTTAGCTGGGATCCCTTTGAAGCTAGCCTGGCTAACGCCAGACCACGTTATGACTTCGTCATGATTCGTGGTCTGGGAACCACATGTTCATTTTCTCGTATTTGAGGCGTGGTTTACGAATGTCCAGAGCCGTTTATTGGGCGATACGAATGTCTATCAAATGTGCGTAGTTCATCATAGCCAATCGTTTCAATTATACCGGATGACGTAGGTAGAGCGAACGCCAAAAGTTGCTCTTTTTTCAAAATAAACTTGCGTTCTAAACTACTACGAACACTACACCGTGTCTACACCGGACGCGACAGTTGCCGCGCCGCAACAGCTGAAGTCTGTCTACACTGGACGCGACAAGGCGACCGTTGCAAATCATTTAAACTTTTGTGTGAGCACGTCATAAATAGAACGCGGCAGCAGATTACTGTCGGGATTTGCCATGTCTCGCCGCATCCAGTGTAGACAGCATAATAGGTTCTAATGTCATTTGTCGCGTCGGGTCACGCCGCTCGCGTCCGGTGTAGACACGAAAGATAACTTCGCGGCTGCTGCCATGCTGGATCCATAGTAACAAACTGCTTCGGTGAGTCGCATAGAAGGCGTCATCGTCTTGCTGCTCCCTCCCCGTTCTGTGATTGGTTCCCTATCTTAGGTGAAAATTAGGTCCATGGTTTCCAGACTAGACTAGAAGCGTGAATAAAATCGCGCTGCGCAAGGCAGGATGGGGAAACCCAGGCTACTTTGAAGCTGCATTGAATCTACAATTTGGACCTTCAACTTGTTGGCCACCACTGAAGTCCATTTTATGGAGAACAATCCTGGAATGTTTTCGTCAAAAACCTTCATTTCTTTTGGACTGAAGAAAGAAACCCATTAACATCTTGGATGAAATGGTGGTGAGTGAATTATCAGAATTTTTATTCTGGAAGTGGGTTACCCAAACCCTAGTCTTTAAATGACATATTTTTAAAATATTTTACCCCCAAAATTGCGGTTTTCATGTTTTTCTCATTTCAAACCCATTTGTGACCCTGGACCACAAAACCAAGTAGCATGGATATACTTGTAGCTTATAGCCAAAAATACATTGTATGGGTCAAAATGATCAATTTTTCTTTTATGCCAAAAATCATTAGGATATTAAGTAAAGATCATGTTCCATGAACATATTTTGTAAATTTTCTACCGTAAATATATCAAAACTTAATTTTTGATTAGTAATATGCATTGCTAAGAACTTCATTTGGACAACTTTAAAGGCGATTTTCTCAGCATTTAGATTTTTTTGCACCCTTAGATTCTAACAAACCATACACCAATGGAAAGCTTATTTATTCAGCTTTCAGATGACGTATAAATTGTATTTTTACAAAATTGACCGGTTTTGACCGGGTTTGTGGTCCAGGGTCGCATTTTTCTTCAAATGATTTGGATTAGGGTGTACTTTTTCTTCACTTTGCTTTTATTGTGAGCCTATATACTTTTGTTGTATGGGAAAGTGCAGCATGAACATTCTTCCAAATATCTCATAAGGATTTGATGTGACACAGGGTGAGTACATGACAGCTTTTTCCCCGGGAAGAACTCTTTCTATAAGCTCCCACTGCTAATAATAGCACAGAACAACATAGAGAAAAACATCCAGTGGCAATTCCTTCTTTTTATGACATCTATCGGGCCCAGGATTGACCCCTGCGGTGTCCCAACTAATGCAATAGAGAATGCCTCATGCGCAAGCTCGCGTTCACAGTTGCCACCCCCCGAAACTGTTAATTAGGTTGAAAAAACACAATCATTTTGACATTTTATGTTGTTAGGAAGCAAAAACCATTAGGTAGAGGTTGAGGCGAGCTAGTGAACAAGAGCTGAGGAAGAATTTCTACTGATCATCAGTGTCGAACAACATTATTATAATTTTTTTTATTCTCAGAGGGACATGCTCACCCACTCCAGGGTTTTTCTCCTTGGTAACCCACTTCTCTATCCGGAAGCTATTGTTATTAGCAACTACCTTGAAAATACCAACGCATTCATAGCAAACTAATGAACTAGAGTTGGCCGCGTGTGTGCGTTATGCGCCCTTCAGATGAAAGGCTTCATTTAAATATTCATGTCTTCTGCAGTCTTTCAGCTTTAATGTGGCGGGCATCGACTGTTTTGAGGACGTATGTAGCCTATGTGGGACGCTCCAGTGTCTTTATACCACATTTATGTGCTGTAGCGCCATGCTAGCTTCAAAGAAATATCTGTTCTGAGAAAGACAACATTTATAAGTGTTATGTGGCTTACCTCTTCTCGTATCCTTTTCACCGTCTCTCCTTTCTGTAAGAAGAGAAAAAAAGAAGATCATAAAGCGCTTATTGCCTTTGTCTCGCGTTTGTTTGCGTGATATGTTGTTTTCCCGGAGTGACTGTCTTATAGCGGAGGATAAAGTGAGTTTGACTAGTTGAACAGATAGCTCAAATTAATATCAATTCTGCTTCGCTACACAGCAATATGGCATCTGCATGGATAGGCCTCTGGGGAACAGGTTTTCCAATCGAAGTCCCCGCAATTGGACTGACTAGGGAATCAATAGTCCATGAATCACTTAGATAGCCTCAGATAGTGTCTCGCTATCTCCGACACAGAAGAAGCTAACGTGACTGCAGATCCCGAAACCTGCTTTTGCACGCTCGACTGGCGTTTCATTGTCTTTAGATGGACTAAAAGGGCGATTGGATG
>NC_133367.1:38930073-38969345 GCF_049309525.1 Garra rufa | reverse complement strand
GTCCGTTCTTCCACAATTAAAAAAAAAAACCCTTTTAACAATATATTTATAAATTATTTATTAAAGTCATGATCAATAAAAGTAAATGAATAGAACTTAGAAAAGGGCCTAAAAGCTAAAAAAAAAAATAGTAAAAATGAACTTAGGTATCAGTGTAGCACACAAACCTGATAGGCTATTGGATAAAGATAAAATAGACTAAATGATAACCACCAAAATGGTTTGAGACTGATAGATGACCTTAAACTGCCCCACATAGTTATTTCTTTTATATATTTATTATTTTATTACCAGTAGTACAGTACTCAGATAAGTTTTCTGTCATACTTTTGGCTCCACCTGAACAGCTGGAGAGGTTGATAAGTAATAACATGGTTGAACTATGTCTACATTAATCCAGATAAGATAAGACTTTTAGACACTTTACATCCACACTAGTGCTAATCAAGCAATGCATTTCAGCAGCTTAACAGTAGGATTGTGAGTTGCAAAAGTCTTGTACTGTGTTCTTATACAGTAAGGGGAAAATATTTGATCCCCTGCTGATTGTGTGTGTTTGCCCACTGACAAAGAAATAATCATCCTATAATTTTAATGATAGTTTTATTTTAACAGTGAGACAGAATAATAAAAAAAAACATAAAAAATGCATTTCAAAAACATTATAAATTCATTTGCATTTTAATAAGTGAAATAAGTATTTGATCCCCTATCAATCAGCAATATTTCTGGCTCCCAGGTTTCTTTTATACAGGTAACAAGCTGAGATTAGGAGCACTCTCTTAAAGGTAATGCTCCTAATCTCAGTTTGTTACCTGTATAAAGGACACCTGTCCACAGTAGCAATCAATCAGATTCCTAACTGTCCACCATGGCAAGACCAAAGAGCTGTCCAAGTATGTCAGGGACAAGATTGTAGACCTACACAAGGCTGAAATGGGCTACAAGACCATCACCAAGCAGCTTGGTAAGAAGGTGACAACAGTTGGTGCGATTTATTCCCAATTTAAAAACACACACACACACACACACACACAAAATAGCTGTCAAATAGCTGTCAAACACACAAAATCTCACCTTGTGAAGTTTCAATGATCATGAGAACGGTGTGGAAATCAGCCCAGAACTACACAGGAGGATCTTGTCAATGATCTCAAGGCAGCTGGGACCATAGTCACCAAGAAAACAATTGGTAACACACTACGCCATAAATGACTGAAATCCTGCAGCACCTGCAAGTTCCCCATGCTCAAGAGAGCACATGTACAGGCCAGGGATGGAAATTAGCACCCGCCACCAGCCAAATGTGGGTGATTTTGTGTTGTGGCGGGTAAACTCGCTTCACCCACCGGCCACCGTGGCGGGTAAATAAAAATAACATACCTCAACCGGACGACGTGAGGCGGTAATGCACCTTAACGTTGGTTGCGAACTGCCGTTAAAATACACGAAGAAGAAGAAGAAGACGGCGGACACTTTTAGCGGAGGCACACCTTCAAAAAAATGTGGCGATACATCACAGGCGTTCAGAGGTCTGTTAAAATATCTTTACAATCTGCTTTTGAAGAAATATATTGTATTTCGTGCTACAGCACACATTCTGTCAGATGCAATTCATGGCGCGTCTTTCTCAATATACTGTACAACGCGGCATTCATTCACATCGGATGATAACTCGGCGGCAGAGTTCCACTCACACAGGGGCGTAGTTTCCACTGGGGACACGCTTTTCAAAATCCCGTTGGTGTCCACCCAAATGGTTTTGTTAAGTAATCTCTTGTATTTTAGAATGCACGCTCTACGCTGCCGAGAGTTTTGCGCTATAGTAAAAACGAAACCAAAAGTAAAACGCGCACACGCATTCAAAAGCAACTTTAATACCCTGCGTTTAGAGAGCGACTCCCCAATGCGCGCAAATTAGGCTACATAAAATATCTAGGCTGTTATAGTATGTGGGCTATAAGTTGTGTATTTGTGAAGATAGCTCTGTATCATGATAGAAAAATTAGGTGAAAATGTCAGTATTTTATTGAGACTTGATATTAAATAAACTGCTCAAGTATAGTAGATCTTGTAGTATTAATTTTCACATGCAGCTACACATTGTCGGTTAAAAACATAAAGTGGCTGGTAAAAACATTAAGTGGCTGGTAGATTTTGAAATCCACCAGCCACACTGGCCGGTGGACAAAAAAGTTCATTTCCATCCCTGGTACAGGCCCATCTAAAGTTTGCCAATGAACATCTAAAAGATTTAGAGGAGGACTGAGTGGAAGTGTTGTGGTCAGATGAGACCAAAATCGAGCTCTTTGGCATCAACTCAGCTTGCCATGTTTGGAGGAGGAGGAGGAATGCTGCCTATGACCTCAACACCATCCCCACCGTCAAACATGGAGGTGGAAACATTATGCTTTTCTGATAAGGGGACAGGACACTGCACTGCATCAAAGAGACGATGGCCGGGGCCATGTACCATCAAATATTGGGTAAGATCCTCCTTCCCTCAGCCAGGTCATTGAAAATGGGTTGTGGATGGGTATTCCAGCATGACAGTGACCCAAAACACATGCCCAAGGCAACAAAGGAGTAGCTCAAAAAGAAGTGCATTAAGGTCCTGGAGTGGCCTAGCCAGTCTCCAGACCTTCACCTAATAGAAAATCTGTGGAGGGAGCTGAAGGTTCGAGTTGCCAAACATCAGCCTCGAAACCTTAATAAATTAGAGAGGATCTGCAAAGAGTGGGACAAAATCCCTATTGAGATGTGTGCAAACCTGGTGGCCAACTACAATGTCTATAAATACCTTTATATTATACCTTAAGTATAAATACCTTTTCGACCGACAAAAGCGAAAACAAAAGGCTGTGTCTGAAGAAATAACCGGGAGGACCGTTAACTGTCACTAAGCAGCTGAGCGTTTCCATGGATACATGCGCGTAACCCTAAAGTGATGTCACTCAATCACGCGCTCATTCGATCTACACTTGCTTGTAGCCCATCTCCCAATGTGGCTATATTGTATCACACATTTAAATGCAAAAATAATAATTTTCCTAAGTATCTTTTCTTATTGGTTTACCAACAGTTTAATATGTAAATAGGTAGAATACATTTATTTGTCTTACCTGTGTTATTTTCCACTTTCTTTTCCATTCTTCATTTTCTTGGCTGCATTCATCATTATAACATACTGTTAGCGCAACCTAATTTTCTTCATGCATGGGGAATGCATAGAGCCTAATTGTAGCCTATGTTCAATTATATTATTGAAGGGTATCATGTTTTTGATGTTTAAATGACAGCCTAACTGCTAAAAACAGACTCATGATTTGATGACATCTTTAATTACAGAAGTCACTCCTATTTTCTTTTTCCAGAAATTAAAGTTATTACATTTTAACATTAACTTCATTATACAATTAATTCAAATCTATTACATTTACAATTAATTTAGCAGACGCTTTTTTATGATATGGAATTGATATGAGGGTTTCAGTCAGGTTTGTTTTTTTATTTTTTTTGCTAATTATATAATAAATAGAAAACAGATAGAATAGAAAAAGAATAGAGCAAGCTTAGATGCCTTTTTGTTTAATATATAATAAATAGAAAACAAATAAAAAGAATGCAAAAATAGACATCCCCCGAATGTCTGCCAGCGAACGTCAAAACGAGGACCAAATGCGGACGTCCTCAGAAAGTCCGCCAGCGAACGTCAAAACGAGGACCAAATGCGGACGTCCTCAGAAAGTCCGCCAGCGAACGTCAAAACGAGGACCAAATGCGGACGTCCTCAGAAAGTCCGCCAGCGAACGTCAAAACGAGGACCAAATGCGGGCGTCCTCAGAAAGTCCGCCAGCGAACGTCAAAACGAGGACCAAATGCGGACGTCCTCAGAAAGTCCGCCAGCGAACGTCAAAACGAGGACCAAATGCAGACGTCCCCAAAACGTCCGCCAGAAAATAAAGGAGACATTTATTTTTATTTATCGTGCCAGCGCCGCCCACCCGAGAAGTGCAGTGTTACGCATTATATGAGATGTATATTTGCAAGAAATATAGCCAACTATTATGAAGAAACGTTATTGTGACTAATTTGCAGAGCGGGACATCAGACGAACATTTATTCTGCATGATGGTACAGACAGTAAAGACGAAAATTCTGGCTTAATTTTTTCCCATTTTAAAACAGAACGAAATCATCATCATCATCATTCATAGAATTCTGACTTTTCTCGCAATTGCGACTTTATATCTCACAATTCTGACTTTATATCTCGCAATTGCGACTTTATATCTCGCAATTCTGACTTTATATCTCGAAATTGCGACTTTATATCTCACAATTCTGACTTTATATCTCACAATTGCGACTTTATATCTCGCAATTCTGACTTTTTATCTCGCAATTGCGACTTTATATCTCGCAATTCTGACTTTATATCTCGCAATTGCGACTTTATAACTCGTAATTCTGACTTTATAACTCGCAATTCTGACTTTATAACTCGTAATTCTGACTTTATAACTCGCAATTGCGACTTTATAACTCGTAATTCTGACTTTATAACTCGTAATTCTGACTTTATAACTCGTAATTCTGACTTTATAACTCGTAATTCTGACTTTATAACTCGCAATTCTGACTTTATAACTCGCAATTGTGACTTTATATCTCGCAATTCTGACTTTATATCTCACAATTGCGACTTTATATCTCGCAATTCTGACTTTATAACTCGCAATTCTGACTTTATAACTCACAATTCTGACTTTATAACTCGCAATTGCGACTTTATAACTCGCAATTGCGACTTTATATCTCGCAATTCTGACTTTATATCTCGCAATTCTGACTTTATAACTCGCAATTGCGACTTTATAACTCACAATTCTGAGAAAATTTTTTGCAATATTTTATTTATTTTTTTATTCAGTGGCGGAAACGGGATTCCATAAAAATCAGCAGGGAATCAAAAAAACACATATATAATTAAGTTGTGATGAAACTGAAACTTTATTTCTTAAACAGCTATTTATTGCAATTTCAACTATCTATTGAAGTTACAATTTCAAGAAAGAAATGTCATGATAACCATACAATGAATGAACCATACATTTTGAAAATGCCTATTTTGAGTGGAAGCAGAAGCACGCTGTTTTTGTGCATTTCTCTTAAAATGCTAATGAGCGGCTGCTCCCCGCCCCCTTTTCCAGAATAAAGCTCCGCCATCACCGCTCTTAACTCAGATACTCTGATTAAAAAAACATCTGTTGCATATTGATTATCATGTCTACCATGCTGAAATCTTGTTTTAAACTATATTAGTTTAAACTTTTGATATAGGGTTTTCTGAGCACACACATCCAAATCACATACACAAAAAGTGGCTGTCACATGGCAAGTGAGTACTAAACAAAGTTCTCTGTCATGTCTTATTGTGCTTAAACCATCAAATACACACAAGTTTATGTTAAAAACACAGGAGTTACAAATACAATCAGTTATGTCTGTGAACAGTTGTGTACACACACTGCCAACACATATTTATGTTCAAACAACATGTAAAAGTGAATTTTGTATAATAGGTAGCCTTTAAATCTGGCACAGAGACACTGAAGAATCAGGATACAATCTAAATCCAGCATAGAGGCGTTCAGTGAATGTGGTGTTGAATGTGTATATGTGTGTGATTGTGTGTGCATTAGAAATGCTGAAGAAGGACAGAATGCCGGCCGACCAGTCCAGATAGACTCCTACTCTATTAGATGGGGATGAAGAGGAAGGAATGTTTGTGCTCACATTATTGTGCCAAGCAGTATAAATCGTATCAGAAAAGTACAGACACCACGACTTTTCATTGAGTCCAAACCGAGAGTCAATCCCACCCTTCCGGTTGATTCCCTTATATGTCACTGCTACATGACCCCATCCACTCCAATCAGCCTCCCAGTAACAGCGTCCAGTCAGACTCTCTTTACACAGAACCTGTTCAAGACTCTTAAATCTCTCTGGATGATCAGGATGAGGCTGCTGTTCTTTCACACATGATGTTGTTTTTGTCTTTACAGAGCGTGAGTTGAGCATGTGCCGTGTTTGGATCCAGTGTGAGATCACAGGCATCTGAACACAGAAAAACAAATCAGAACATCTATGACATCAATAAATAGGTGCACATGTGTGTCTGTGTATCTGAAGGCTTACATTTTTGCAGTCCTGGAGTAATCCTGAAATCTCTTCCATGGTCCACACTAATAGAGACACAAGCATACACAAACAATTTTCAGTGAACTGATTAATAATGTCCAAATAAATGGTTTTACTATTGTGTAAAAATACATATACAGCAGTACCACCATTTGTGGAAAAAGAAATCACTCACTGGTCTTCGCTGATGATTTTTTGTAGCTTTAATAAAGATTAATTATTTTAGTTTGCTGTTCTCCTGTATTCTGTTCAGATTTAGTTCTTGTGTGCCCATTTTTGGTTATGTTCCTGGTCTCGTTTAGTCATTATTAGTTAACCACCATCACCTGTGTTTTTCTCATTTACCCATGTACTTAAGCCCCACTTTGTCAGAAATTTAGTTGCCAGTTATTGTATGTTGTTACCCTAAATGTGTGGTTTCCTTCATCATTCCTTGTGGATTTATTCAAAGAATTAAGATGATCATCTTTGTTGTGCACTCTCTGTCTTCGCTCCGACATGTACCGTGACAATTAATCTATATCAGGGGTGTCACACTCAGTTTCTAGAGAGCCACACTGCCCTACAAAGCAAAAAGGCAATAACTGCATTTTTGGTCAAAAATTAGTTATTATCATTTTCATGACATTCAAGGCATCCTTTGTTATGTGACAAAATATCTTATCTCAAATGTGTGTGATTTCGCGGCATCCTCACGGGACGGTTTTAACATTGGATAACAGGCTGGATGACAGGATAACTTTAAAGTCATTTTTCTCAGTTCTGCACTCGGCGTAGTTATTGCCTTTTTGCTTTGTAGGGCAGCACAGCCCTGTACAGTTTAGATTCAACCCTAATTAAACACTAATTAATTCAAATGTACTATCCTTATGTTGTTTCTGAATTAATTTAGAGGTTCACTGTGAAATGATGACAATATAAATGTTATATTACATGCAATTAATTGTTATTAATTACAGATTGTTTTTTTTTTTCATTAATTTCTTAATCAATTAGCAGCACTAATGTTAATCTTTTTATTGAGGTTACTGTTGGTTATATTAGTTAATTTTTTTATTTGATAATCCGGCCCTCAAATGAAGCAAATTGGATAGCCCTGTCTTATATAGTATAACAACAAATGTAATACAACAAGAGATTCATAAGCAATTTTTGTAGGCTGTTCATTTTAACCGTAAGTGTAACAAGGTGGGGGGAAAGTCAAGTACAACAACATTTTTTGGAAAGTAATTTGTGTTTTAACGCTTATTAACACCCACCCAAACATGAATGAAACATGGGCAATTGTAGTGTTTACAGATTGCCTCCTTTTGCTTTCACTATTGCAAATGTCTCACTGTAATGTTCAAAAAAGGTCTAAATTATGAGAACTTGCATGCCTGACCTCGCGTTGTTTCCATGTCACTTCTCGCGTGTGTTTGGTTGTGAGACGTAGTTTGCGGACCGGGACAAAGTTGTCGGCGATTCTTCCTATTGTAAAGTCATGCAGTGTGAAACCCCCTGTCGCCAATCAATCGTGCTGTGTGAACACAGCAGTGACGGAATGCTACCCAAGATAGTCATGCAGTGTGAAAAGATCTGTGACGCGATTGCTTTGAAAATCGTGCAGTCTGAACTCGGCATTAGGTGACTCCAATCCCAAATAGAGACATATTTATGAGTCATAATTGTATCACATACTTGAGTTTATTCAGTTTATAGTTTGGATCCTTTAGTTTGTCTTTGAGCAGCTGGACCCCTGATTGTCCTGGGTGATTGTAGCTCAGATCCAGCTCTCTCAGGTGTGAGGGGTTTGAACTCAGAGCTGAAGACAAATATCCACAGCCTTTCTCTGTTACCATACAGCCAGACAACCTGCAAAAGTATAAATCATAAATGAGGTGGAAATGTGAAATTTTGAAAGAAAAAATAATTAGATAAAACATTATTGAACTGATTACCATTTATTCATTAGAACTATTATAAACATCAAGTATTTTTTCAGTTTTTAAAAATCACTGATGTTCTTACACACCTCAGTATCTCCAGCTGACAGTTTGGACTCTTCAGTTCATCAGAGAGCAGCTTTACTCTTGAATCATGCAGGTCATTGTTACTTAGATCCAGCTCTCTACAATTTGAGTATTGTAAAGCTGATGATACAATTACAATGCTCAGCAATAAGATTACAGCCAGCAAGACTGAAAGAGAGTAAAACAAAATTTTAATCAATTTTTGTAAGCTAAAAATAGTCAGTAAAGGTTACTGTATTCTCATACAGTGTCTCTACAGTTAGGGATGGGGGGTGATGCTTGTCATTAGGCAATAATTTTTCTAAAATGCACTTATATTAAATTTATCTCTCTATAAATCTTGATTCAATTGTAGCTTCACGCAATTGGTCACAACAGCAAAATTTAAGTAGTCAGTGCAATATGAGTGAAATGAAATTTTCCAAACCCATTTTAGTACCACAGCATAAACTCCTCACTCTATATAACTATTTAAATAATTTAAGTAATTGAAAATAAAATACAATTATTATTATTAATAATGCTACAGTAATAAGTAAGACAAATTTTGCATATACCATTCAAATGTTGTTGTTTTTTAAATTAGTCTATTAATCTACATGTACAATGAAAGACATACAGAGATTTAATTTGAAATGTCCATGATTTGTCTTATCTGTTGCTACAGCTATCACTGTCAGTCATCACAATTTTGGCAATTCAACAGAAAGAAAAACAAAACTTTTAGTCATTTGTGAATGGGATATATACATAAAGTGAGCAAAAAAATAGTCTTTTTATAATAATGTGGGTACAAATCCTAATGTTTAAGCATATAATGATATTTTAGGGGGTTATGTTTTTCTAATTTGATAGCAACAGCTTTGACATGACCCTTTTCTATTCTAACATGACCATGCCTCTGTGTATAAGGCAAGGTTCAAAAAGAAATGATTGATTGTGGAAGAACTTGACTGGTCTGTAGAAAACAAAGTCCTAATCCCAGCTGAGCACCTCTGCAGCGACTTTAAATGCAGACTTTGAGCCAAAACTCATCACCAAACACCAATGACTTGTAACTATGGGTACAGTCATTTTTGACACTTCCAAAATGGTTGCAACAAAGATGGAAATACAATTTACAAATACATGAATTGTTTCCATCTTTGTTGTCATAGTTTTGGAAGTGCCTTTTTTTCTGTTCTAAAGAAGGGGTGTCACAATACTTTTGTCAATATAGTGTATGTACAAGTCATTGGTGTTTGGTGATGAGTTTTTGGCTCAAGGTCCATATCACACCAGAGGTGTTTAGCAGATATGTGGACTTTGCTTTCTGCAGACCTGTCAAGTTCTTTCACACTGGCTGAAATTAAAATTACTAAATTAGTCAAACCTGTTCAGTAGAAGGGGGTGTCCCAATACTTTTGCCAATATAATGTATGCAAATATAAACAAATTTACTTACAGAGCTTTACTGCAGTTGCTCACAGCTGGTATCAGTCTCCTTCTACCCTCATCTGATGTGTTGTATTTTTTAAGGTCCAGCTCATCCAGCACCTCCTCTGACATTTGAAGAATATAGGCAATTGTTGAGCAGTGAGCAGGAGAGAGTTTCTTCTCTGAGTGTTTGTCTGATTTCACAAACTCCTGAATCTCTTTGGACAGAGTCTGATCTTTTACTTCCAGCAGACAGAGGAACAGATTTATGGATCTTTCAGTGGAAAGTCCATGTCCGTCTTTGATCTTCTCTTTAATGTACTGTATGGTTCTCGTGATGCTCTCTGAGCTGTTCTCTGTGTGTGTCAGTAGATCCTGTAAGAGTCTCTGATTGGACTCCAGTGGGATGCCCAGCAGGAACCGCAGGAACAGATCAAGGTGGCCATTTTCACTCTCAAGAGCTTTATCTACAGCACCTTTAAGCAAATTTTGTACAGAAGCAAAATCCTTCAGTTCCTCCATAGTTCTATTCACATGGTAGTAGAACACATGGAAAGCAGCGAGAAACTCCGGAACACTCAGATGAATAAAACTGTAGATTTTCTTTTGAAGAATGACAGATTCCTCCTTAAAGATCTGAGTGCAAATCCCAGAGTACACTGTGTCAGTGATGTCTAAGCCGCTCTCAATCAGGTCCTCCTGATAAAACATCACATTGCCCTTCATCAGCTGTTTGAAAGCCACCTCACCAAGTTTCACAATCACTTCTTTGTTGAACTGCAGGAGTTTCTCTGGATCTCTCTCCTCATACTTTTGGTTCCTCATTTTGATCTGAATCAGCAGAAAGTGGATATACATTTCAGTCAGAGTTTGTGGAATTTCTGCACCTTCATCTTCTTCCAGGAGCTTCTGAATCACAGTGGATGAGATCCAACAGAAGACAGGGATGTGGCACATGATGTGGAGGCTTCTTGCTTTTTTGATGTGTGAGATGATTTTGCTGGCTTGATGTTGGTCACTTATTCTCTTCTTGAAATATTTCTCCTTCTGAGGCTCATTGAATCCCTGAATTTCTGTCAGACGGTTGATGTATTTGGAGGGGATCTGATTGGCTGCTGCTGGTCTAGAGGTGATCCAGATAAGAGCAGAGGGAAGCAGCTCTCCTCTGATGAGGTTTGACATTAACACACCCACTGATGAAGTCACATCACAAACTTTTTGTGTGTCAGAAAACAGTTTGATTCTGCTTTCATCCAGACCATCAAAGATGAACACAACTTTACACTCCTCATAAATCTTTGGATCCAGAACTTGAAGTTCAGGATGAAAGTCCAGCAGAAGTCTGTCAAGACTGTACTGGTGATCTTTAATCAAGTTCAGCTCTCGAAATGGAAGCACAAACACGAAATCCACATCCTGATTGGCTTTTCCCTCCGCCCAATCCAGAATGAACTTCTGCACAGAGACAGTTTTTCCAATTCCAGCGATGCCTTTAGTAAGAACAGTTTTGATTTGGACTTTCTCCTCACATCCTGGTTCAGATGAGGCTTTAAAGATGTCATTGCAGTCAATTGGAGTGTCTTGTGACTGTTTTGTTCTGGCTGTTTTCTCCATCTGTAAAACCTCATGTTCTTTATTCACTCCTTCACTCTCGCCCTCTATGATGTAAAGCTGCGTGTAGATCTTTTTCAGAAGGGTTTGATTCCCATGGAGTTTGTTTCCCTCATATAATTTCTCATTCTTGTTCTTCATGCTGGTTTTGTGCTGGTCTTTGACTGTTTGCAGGTCCCCAGGCTCCATTGAGTGTCTCTGCAGCACTGCTACAGTGTTGTCCTGCCTGATGTGAGTCTGATAGTGGGGTGTAGAGGATGGTACAGATCTGATTGGCCCACATACATCCATCCTGCTGCATTTTCAAGTTGTACCCATTTGCACTGCAAATTTTGAAGTGTATTTAGTGTTGTTTCATTGAAATTCTTAAATAATTATTTATCTGAGATACACTACAGTATGTTAGCAAGTAAATATTTATACTAACAGTGGGTCAAAGATCACTGGTCCTTTACTAAATGCCAGGGGTTTCTCCATGGAAATGGCACTCTTCACAGACACACCACTGGGAACTGGAGACTCTGATCTGACACTCTTCCTGTTTGTGATACTGACAAAATACAAGAAAACAACATTTTTTACATACAATCATATGAAATTGGCACTTTTTTAGCATTTCAAAAGAGCATGCTTTTCCAAGTTGTGCCCCTTTGAACTGCATATTTTGAAGTGTATTTAGTGTTATTTCATTGAGGTTTCTTAAATAATTAATAACATGAGATACACTACAGTGCATTAGCAAGTAAATAGTTATACTAACAAAGAGTCAGGGATCACTGGTCCATCACTGTATACAAAAGGATTCTCCATGGAACTGTCACTCTTCACAGACACACCACTGGGTTCTGGAGACTCCGACCTGTCACTTTTCCTGTTTCTAATACTGACAAAACAAAAAATTGTGTTCCAAAAAAAAAAAATCTGTTCATCATAAAAGCAATATTATCTCTTCACAAGACTTGGATAAACCATGCAATTCATATGGATTGGTTTTATAATGCCTTTATGACCCTTTTGAATCTTCAAAATTTTGGTAACATGAAATTCCAATGGAGGGACAGAAATCTCCTTAGGGTTTTAAATATAATTAGTGTTTTAAATATGAACGAAAGTTTGGAACAGCTTGAGGGTGAGTTAATGATGACAGCCCTTACGAAAAAGAAGTTTATTCATTATACTTCTCTTAAACTAAAAATAGGAAAGTATACTTTCAGTCTACTTCTCATAAATGTGTTTAATGTACTTTCCCAAAAATATTACATTAAAATTACATTTAAGTATACTTGACTTATACTTCATACTATACTTAATTTATTTGAGCTTTACTTGTGCTAAAAGTATTCTTTCATTATTATATGGCAGGGGTTCTATTACACTTTTTCTGTATATCATTTCTAAAACACAAGCAAAGAAGAAACCGGAAAACAACAGATGCTTAACCCTTAAAAGGCATACCTCTGGGCTTTAGTTACCAGAGACGTGATTCACCAGACATGATTAATGTGTATATAACCATACTGTAGTGTTCCCTACAGACTGTAATGGTTCAGGGAAGTTATGTCTGGGATCAAAGTGCACACCAAGGTACTGAAATGCGCTGTAATTACAGATGTCCGTCAAATGCAAAAAAAAAAAAAAACTATAGTGTGTTACCTGGGTTCAGAAGTTTCATCAGTGAATTCAAAGGGATGATTCCCCATAGGTTGATCGCAGCTTGATCCAGGAGATGAAGAACTCATTTTACAGCCAATGTCTTCCTATACTTTAATTTATTAAAGTGTTTATTTTCTGTGGAAACACATAAAAAATAAAATTCTGGATTGAATAAAATATTAAGTGACATTAATGGAAAAATAAAATATTTATGTAATTTCACAAACGCTTTATCATTTTAGTGGATAGTTAGTGTTGTGCTAATACGATGCGTAAAGACAAGATGACAGTGTCCTGCACAGTCAATAGGCTACTGTTTAAATACTTCTTGCTGCACGCCTGTAAAAATGTGTCCTTGTGGATAAATATATTCAAACTCACAATTTATGTCAAACTTCTACTTGACGCCACAGTATACATATCTAAAAAAAAAAAAAGAAAAAGAAAGGAAAATTATACACGACGGTGTTTAGTCGTAATGCATGCTGTATAAAATAAACAACCTATTAAAAACTAAGCACTTTAGTCAATGCTTCAGGCATTTTGATGTTTAACTGTCGAAACATAATCAAAATCATAAACCCAAATATGTATGATTACAAAGTTACATACATGTATGAAGTTATGAACTTACCACAAAATATGCAATAGGCGTTTTTTTAAACGACTATAGCCTCAAAATGGTGTCGCTTATTTTTTTTTACTTTCGTTTTTAAGTTGTGGCGCACATATTTAAAAAAAAAAAATCACGCTCCCTCTAGTGACGTGCAGTGGCATCTCATTGGAATCTAAAATATGGTCTTGCAGAATAAGGCATTAATATATAGCCAATATGCTTGTAATTTGCATGTTCATAGTGAAAATTGGTCTTATAAACTGTTAACTTTGTAACATTTAAATTTGTAAAATGTGTAGTTTATAGTTTTGGGTTCTTTGCAGTCAGATGGTGTGCTTACAACAGTTTTATGTCCTACTGAAATATTTGTTTGGTTTAAAAGATTTTATGGAAATGAATAAGCTAAACATAATAAGATGTGTGAAACTCAGTAGCAAAATAAGTTCAAGTGTACATTTGTTCACAGTGTTTTGTTTTCATGCTGACTTGGTCAAAGTTAACCACCTGCTGCATGCGTCATCTATCAAGTGACCAAACCAGTGGAAAACTTCATTTGTATGAAACCATGTGTGTAAACCACAAACAAGAGCTGTGCGGAAGATAGATGTTTCAATATGTACAAAAACATTCAAAACAGTTAGTATGCAAGCCAAAAATATATATATATATCTTTAGTACATTTATTGAGGTTTGTGTCCTTGATTTTCAACGGTATGTCAAATAATGAAACTTAAAACTGCAGAACTAGCAGAAAATTCCAAGATTTCATGAAGTTACATGAATTGATACATACATTTTAGTTTGTCATAAAAATCTTATAATGTATATTATATCATACATTGGCTGTAGACAGTAATGCTCTGCTCTTGGATCAGCCTGGTGTTACTGGGACACATGGAACAATCTATTTCAGCCGACTGAAAGAGAAAAATATGGCTAAATACAGTGTAAAACATGATGTACAGTCGGTCATTAATAAAAGTTCTCAGCCGATGAAGGGGTTTACTTTGCATAAATGAGAAGCTGAGTGTGCAGCATTAGTCTAGTCCTCAAATTTTATTTGTATTTAACAAACAACACAGCATACTTATCTTAAACTTTTCAGATCATTCAAATAATGAATCTTGTTCATGCTATTTGAAGTTGGATGGATTCACTGCAAAAATCACTAGGACAGGTAAAAATAGGATAACATTTAATAAAGATGTATCTTACCTGTAGATTATTTGAGTTTTTCGATCTTCCAGTTACGTCAATGTAGCTTCTCACCATACCTGAAACAATGAGGAAAACAACACTGAATTCACATAAGAGTTGAAACAAATATGATTATGATATGATTACATTAGATGTAGATCTAGAGTTTCTTTTAGTGAGTTCATTGAGAGCTGAACATACAAGTACAAACCTATCAATGCAATGATCAAAAGCACATTGATCAGGACAGATGTGGTCACAGTTCTCCATGGAGTCTGTTGTTGTGGAGCATCACTTGATTCTGTCTGATTCCTGTGAACTGAGTCTGTTATATTCTTTTGGACAAAGTCTGTGATAGGTTTGTAGTTCAATCTTCATTCAGTTAAAATGTAAAAAAACAGTGCAATGAAACAGCAAAAATATTAGGCCTAGCTCTTCATAAAAGTATAAAGTATATTCAATATGGAAATCCATAATGTGGATTAAAAACACATCTGAAATGAGAAAATAACTCACTGCTGACGTAGATTTTGATGCCGTTGCCTAATTTTTGTGGTTCTTTAGTTTTCCCACAATAATAAACTCCTAATTCATCAGTGCTGATATTTCTGATGAACAGACGACTGTTAGTTTTCACTGAGTATTTGTGTTTGAAGAGGCTGTTTTCATATTTTGCTTTCTCATATGTGCTATCAAAAGTGCGTAAGATCAACACTGGAGGATCCGGTGGTTTCTGTTTGTACCAGTAAATCTCCTTTATATATAGATCACAGCATATATTCACATCAGCTCCTAAAGTTACTGCTATGTTTGTTAGGCTCTCTGTGACTTGAGACCACATCAACAGAACTATGAGAAAAAGAAAAACACATTTAGTAAGACATTAAACCTAAAGAAACATAGTTCAATCAAATATAATGTGATAAACTCACAGATGTGAAGCTGTATGATCTCCATCGTCTGATCCAGATGAATATCTTCTATACTGTGATCATTCAAACATCTTTTACTGAGAACAAACACTATGAAACCTCGACCACACAGACAAGAGAGGAAGTCAGAGCTGGGCTTCTGTGATAGGCCTTCTTTAGCCTTCTTAGCAATTTTTAGCTGCGTAACCTGAATGTGCATTCATTTTCATTTAGATCTACTGAATATTTCTAAAACTAAAAATTTCTAAAACTAAAAATATTCTAAAAATATTTTAAAAATACAAAAAAAAAATGTAAATTATGTGATGCAAAAAATATGAAACTGCTTACATTTTTATAAATGTATTTATTTATAAAAAACAAACAAACAAACAGCATATGCTGGTTAGGTATGTTTTAAAGCATGGCAGCTGGTTAGAGCTGTTTATAGCTGGTTATGAGCTGGTTTAAGATGGTCCTAAGCAACTAGCTCCTGCTCAGGACCAGTTTATAACCAGCTCAGGACCAGCTTAAACCAGCTGCAACTTTTTCAACAGGGTATTTTTTTTTTTTGACGTGTACTGTACACCCTATTTCAGGAAAAGAAAAAAAAATCTAAAAATATCTATCGGCGTAAGTATTCAGACCCTATGACATTTGAAATGTACCAGAGGTGCAATAAAGACAGATCATATATTGCAAAATAATATGAAGCTATTTGGTATACACACACACACAAAAAAAACAAAAAAAAACCACTGTGTTAAAGCTAAAATTATATTTGATCAGGCATTACACATTGCATTCTTTTGTCAGATAAACTGAGACAGCGCCCACACACCATTGACTATTAGTGTGTGTTTGTGTTCCTCATCCACAAGTGGGACAAAGCAGGAGAACTGGCCTTCATTGGTAAATTTCAGCTGTTTTCATTCGCTTGCTCTGAGGTATGACCTCTGAACATTGTGTCATGGCCTTTTGTTGAGGGATTATACATTTGCATACAGTATGAGTGCCTCCTTTTGTTGCTATTCATTCATTCATTTTTTGTCACGGTGCACACATCAATCGTCTTCTCATGTCTTGTGATCTGTGGGTTTGTCATGTGATCGTGTGCTCACTCAGCTGAGCTGCCAATCAGTCCGGCACAGGTGTTCATCATTACCTTCAGCCCATAAATACTCACCTCATTCTCTCTTTCCCCGTCCGATAGTTCTACTGGATGTTTGCAGTGTTGGTTTGTCTTCGTGTGCGTCGATCATCGTGTGGATTGTTTCCTGTCTGAGTTCGTCTTGTCTTCGTTGGATCTGCACTCTGGATATCACCACCACGGGACTCACGCCACCACACTGCCTGCCATCTCACCCCTGCCTCACCCAGCCGGGAGACCCATCATCACGGACTGTGTTCACTATCTGTCTTCAATAAATATTCATTCACCTGCAATTGCTTCCTCTCTCTCATTTCAGTACGTTACAGAACTATCGGACCGGGAAAGAGAGAATGAGGTGAGTATTTATGGGCTGAAGGTAATGATGAACACCTGTGCCGGACTGATTGGCAGCTCAGCTGAGTGAGCACACGATCACATGACAAACCCACAGATCACAAGACATGAGAAGACGATTGATGTGTGCACCGTGACATTTTTAACAATAACTTGTAAACCTTTAAAGAAGCACATACTGTTCATAGGTTGTTAATCGATGATATGTGCTTTTGTTGAAGCTACAGGTTTGCATTATTTCAGCTTATTTTTTAAATAATTGTGTTTAATAGCTGCATTTCTGGGGTAAAAACTACATTACCCATGATGCTGTGCAGATAATTCCACCAATCAGAGTAGAGACAAGCAAATTGTGTGACTACCTACTGAACTGCCACTGAAATCTAGTCCTACATGGCAGATTATACGCAAAAACCATCTGCAGGGAAGAGGTAAGATCATATTCCCTCAAATTTCATTTTCTCATGTACCTACTGCATTATTAGAATTATTAAAGTAATATAGCTCAAGCAAGTTGTTCAATAAATATGCCTTTAGGTGTCCTCCAGTCAGTGAGCCAATGTCCTCTGGTGGTCACAAACAGTAATACTACAATATGCTGGAATGACTAATAATGACTAATGTCCACTCCTTTTATGAACATAGGAATTAAACAGGATGTTGTTCCTGCTGTGCCTTTAAGAGACCAAAACGAGTTTCATGTTTGTTCAGTGTTGGAGAAAGAGTGAGTTTACCGCTGAACATATACATAAAAAACATGATAAAAGTCTTTAAGTCAGTTTTAATATGATCTTAATAATAACAAATAGTCAAAATCCACATTCTTAGTTGTAGTCCTTATAAAGACCTTAAATAGGACCTGTTGTGTTGTGAACCTTGCATATTGAAATGCACATATGATGTGTGTTTTTTTTAGTACCAGTTTAGTCTAAATCCAGTTCTCTTACGAGAGGTCTCTCGTACTGCGTAAGTATGCTCGGGGAAAATCCTTTTCCGCGAGAGATATTGAAGCCAAAAAATTATCCTTAATTTTGTATTAATGTAAAACGCGTTGCAGCAATGTACAGACATAGGCGAAACAGCTTGCGCGCCTATTGGCTGCTCTGCGGCAACTGCAGCAGCCTATTAGAGCGAGGCCTGACGCGACGCCAGATCCAATGGGGGCATTTCGCGCCCTTTTCGTAGCTTCCCGCCTAAAAGGGCGTGGTCTAGACCTATAAGGATCGCTCGTAGACAACTATTATCTGATTTTTCATCCTTCAAGCGAAGCACACGCATCGCTGGAGCCGGAGAAGAAGCCGCCGTCGACTGCAAGCATCTCAGCGGGACGAGCCATTGGAGCTGCTGGCCACGCCGCCTTCCGTGCCTTCCTGCTGCGCTTTCCAGCGCCTATATCCTTTATAATCTACAGTGTGTGTCGCCGCTGCGATACACACTGTTTCTCTAAAATAGCAAAGCGTCTTTTTAAAGATGCTTTCATACGGCTCGTGCAGATGCCAATGGCGACTCTGAGGACTTGCCTTGCCTTCTTCACTGAGACTGCTCCCCCGCCCGCCGCGGTGTCGCGCCGTAAAAAGCGCCGTGCCCAGCGGGCCCCGGATCCTTCCCCCAGCCGACAAAGCTCGCCGGTTCGCCCGCCTGCTTCATCGACCTCGTCAGCCTCTGTTCCGGACGTAAAGCGGCCGCTGTCTGCCACCGCTTCAATCGACGCCGCTGACGAGGGGGGCCATGAAGGAGGAAAGGATTTCCGTTTCCCGTCAAAGCGGGAACGCGCATGCTGCTCAGAAGAGGCGATAGCAGCCCACTTATGTCTGCCCTCCGCTGGACGGCGTGCTAAGTCGGCCCTCCCCTCTAAAGCTTGCCGTCAGACGTCAAACCTGCTCCGCCGCGCTTTCGCCGCCGCCTAGCCGCGTCAGCGCTGCGTAACATGGCCTCTCACCGTTGCTGAGAGGCACCCGTGGCTAACGCTTTCTGACGTTTTATTCGTCTGGCCGCCGCCCCGCCAGACGCGGCCCGCGGCCCAGGATTGAGTTGAAACCTGAGCCTCCGAAATCGTCCTAGCACAACTAGGAAAACGACGGTGTACGAGTCCCGCTGTTGCCGGACCCCCACCAAAGTTATTCGCTCGTCCAGTTCCAGGAAATGTGACTGTTCCAGTGTTTTCTGCAGCCAACAAACCGGCTCCGTCGCCCGTTTGCCTGCACACAAAAGTCGTTCCCACGGCTACACAGATAAACCCCCAATAAAGTGTATTGTCTGGTGTCCCGGCCACGGCCGATGGTGTTTCACGTGTCGTAAGAATGCCCACTAACCAGTGCTCATCTCTACACACGAGCACAGCGCACATAAAATCGACTCGGATCGATTGCGCTTCACATGTGGTAAACGTGCCCACTTCTCAGTGCCCACAGACATCACATTATGCACGCCCCAAGGTTTCTGTAAAAACGAAACTAACGTGCATGCAGGCGAACGGTGTTTGCAGTGTGTTAAATGTGCCTGTTGCCACACAACCACATCCACACACAGACATAATAGTTCCCGCTATCAGCGTGCCCCGCGCCCCGAATGTCACGAGCACGTCTCTGGTGCCACAGCACACCGAAACCACTCTGTTACTGAAAGAATGGAGCGCGCTTCGTATTCAACCTCTAGCTATTCATGCAAACGCATGGGAAAAGCTTCCAGGGGTTTCGAAATGGGTGCTGGACATTATAAAAGGAGGCTATTCGCTACAGTTTCACCGACGCCCGCGCCGCTATACAGCGCGCGTCGAGACCACAATGCAGACAGAAGCAGCACACCTGCTTCGAGCCGAAGTGGCGAAACTATTGAGCAAAGGGGTCATAGAGCCCCTTTCTCAAGCTCAAAGCGATGGAGGGCTGTACAGCAGATATTTCCTGGTACCGAAAAAAGACGGTGGTCACAGACCCATATTAGATCTAAGGCAACTGAACAAAGCGCTGGTGAAGCGTCGGTTCAGGATGCTCACGACCAGAAAAATCCTCGCGCAAGTTCGCCAAGGAGACTGGTTCGTGTCAGTGGATCTGAAAGACGCGTATTTTCAAATACAGATAGCGTCACGTCACAGGCGATTTTTGAGATTCGCCTTCGAGGGCCAGGCATATCAGTACACAGTCCTGCCGTTCGGTTTGTCCCAGGCACCCCGTACATTTACGAAGTGCATGGATGCAGCGCTCGTTCCTCTCAGACTGAAAGGCGTGCGCATACTGAACTATTTGGTCGATCGCTGTCAATGATAGCGCGGCTGTCACCACAGCGCGCAGCAGACATTCAGCGCACAGCGGGCTCGTTCCGCTGCGGCGCGTCTGTCCCGCTCAAAAAATTTCAGAAAATGCTGGGTCTCATGGCCTCAGCGTCATCAGTTCTGCAGCTGGGTCTGCTATGTATGCGCCCACTGCAGTTCTGGCTGAAAGTGCGCGTCCCGCGTCAAGCATGGGCGTCCGGTCGGCTTCGTCTCACGGTCAATCAGAAATGTGTCACAGCCCTGAAACCGTGGAGAGCAGTCGACTGGTACCAGTTAGGTGTAAGCCTGGAGACTTCCTCGAGAATAAAAGTGGTGTCTACGGACGTGTCCACCTCGGGATGGGGGGCTCTGCTCGAGGGCAGACCGTCTTTTGGCCAGTGGCCAGAACGGGAAAAGCTCCTGCATATCAACTGCCTCGAAATGCTGGCAGTACAGAACGCGCTGACGCGCTTCTGTCCCCAAATAAAAGGAAACCATGTACTAGTCCGCTCGGACAACATGTCAGTGGTTTCCTATATAAATCGCCAGGGCAGTCTCAGGTCCAAAAACCTAAACAGACTTGCAGGACGCCTCCTGGTATGAAAGCAGCGCATGTGCCGGGGCTTCTAAACATAGGGCCAGACAGACTGTCCAGGAACAATGTTCCAGCAGGCGAATGGTCTCTACACCCACAGACAGAACAACTACTGTAAAAAAAAAAAAAAAAAAAAAATTCGCCAGAGCGGAAGTAGACCTGTTTGCGTCTCCGAACAACGCTCACTGTCTGGAATTTTACTTAAAAGCAGAGACGCGCTGGCCCACGAATGGCCCCGCCGTCATCTCTATGCTTTCCCCCCCGTCTCTCTCCTACCTCAGGTGATAGAGAGGGTCAGGGAAAAAAGGATGTTCAATACTGCGGATAGCGCCGTTTTGGGAAAACCAGCCCTGGTTCCCAGCGCTGATGCAGCTGACGAGCACTGCCCCGTGGCCGATACCAGTGAGGAGAGACCTTCTCTCTCAGGCCAGCGGCTCGATTTGGCATCCTCACCCAGAGCTGTGGTCCCTTCATGTCTGGGCCACCAGCGAATATATGATGAACTCCCTAAAGGAGTATTGAACACGATCACGCAGGCTAGAGCCCCTTCTACGAGACGGCTCTATTCCTCAAAATGGTCAGTGTTTTCGGGCTGGTGCGCAGCCCGCGGCTCGTCACCTACTAACTGTGGTGTGATGGAAGTGCTTTCCTTTCTACAAGAGCTGCTGGACAAGGGCAGAACCCCGTCCACGCTCAAAGTCTATGTGGCGGCTATAACAGCGTTTTCGAGCACAACGCTAGGTCAGTCAATAGGAAGGAACGATTTAGTTATTCGCTTCCTGAGGGGAGCTAGAAAACTGAATCCCCCCAGACCTCCCTCAGTCCCCGTATGGGACCTTTTCTGTGGTACTAGAGGCCATGAAAGGTGGACCATTCGAGCCTCTGCAGACGATTGATTTGAAATACCTGTCTCTTAAGACTGTGTTTCTGCTGGCTCTCGCTTCAGTGAAGCGCATAGGGGATTTGCACGCACTCTCGGTGAGCGCGACGTGCAGGGAATTTGGACCTAATGACTCTAAAGTCATACTCAAACCCAAACATGGTTACGTTCCAAAATCACTCAACACACCGTTTAGGGCGCAGGTCATCGCGCTGTCAGCCCTACCGGTCAACGATGAGGAAACGGACGCGAGCCTCCTATGCCCAGCTAGGGCATTACAAGCTTACATGTCTCGCTCGTCTGCTTTAAGACAGAGCAGCTTTTTGTTTCGTTTTACGGGCATCCCAAGGGACTGGCCGCGGCGAAACAGAGCTTATCCAGTTGGATAGTTGATGCTATTGCGTTGGCATATGCTTCCAAAGGCATGCAGTGCCCGCTAGGTGTCAGAGCACATTCCACGAGGGGCGTGGCCTCATTGTGGGCTTGGTCAAGTGGATTGCCTTGCAAGATATTTGTACGGCGGCGGGCTGGGCCTCTCCGTCTACATTTATAAGGTTGTACAACCTGGAGGTTCCCGCCTTACAGGCCAGATTACTGTCAGTCTAGATGTTCAGTGTTGTCTGACCTGATGTTATCAGCTCGGGATGCTGCGTCTACTGAGCACAGCTCTAGGGTCGACAGTGAAAGTAATAGCACAAGATGTGTCTGGGCAAACTGTGTGAAGACCCTTATTCTTACGTCAGCTCAGGCCGTAACCCCGCCCTGTATGTACGTTTACTTAGCGTCTGAGTGACGCTGCACTATGTGGAAGAGTGCGGCGTTGCCCCTCCCTCTTCCCCGGACTCCCTGTGAGTTCTATAGGTGATTATGAACTGTATGAACCCCGGGCTTTCGCCCTTGGGTCTTTGGTGTCAGATCTCAGCATGCACGGCGTTTTACACTGGGTCCCCTAGCGTAAGATACTTACGCAGTACGAGAGACCTCTCGTAAGAGAACGTACTCGGTTACTAACGTAACCTCGGTTCTCTCTAGAGAGGGAACGAGTACTGCGTATCTTGCCGTGCATGCGCACGCTCTGGTTGCTTCGATGATGAAAAACCAGATAATAGTTGCCTACGAGCGATCCTTATAGGTCTAGACCATGCCCTTTTAGGCGGGAAGCTACGAAAAGGGCGCGAAGCGACGCAAAGGGCGCGAAATGCCCCCATTGGATCTGGCGTCGCGTCAGGCCTCGCTCTAATAGGCTGCTGCAGTTGCCGCAGAGCAGCCAATAGGCGCGCAAGCTGTTTCGCCTATGTCTGTATGCTGCTGCAACGCGTTTTACATTAATACAAAAGTAAGGATAATTTTTTGGCTTCAATATCTCTCGCGGAAAAGGATTTTCCCCGAGCGTAAGATACTTACGCAGTACGAGAGACCTCTCTAGAGAGAACCGAGGTTACGTTAGTAACCGAGTACGTTTTCCTAGCTCAACACTGCTCTCTTGTGGTCTGCACTGTTGTGGTGTTTTGACAGTAATAAAAAAAAATGACCAAGGCACAAAACAAGACCAACAGAAAACATTATTTCTGCTCACATATTCCAGATTTTAGGACAGATTATGAAAATAGTTAAAGTGTTACATAATTAAGTGTTTTAGATGTATTTCATATTTACTTGCCCCCTATAGCACATACAGTAAATTGTCTTATAAAAGCAATATCACTCTTGCAGCAGTGCTATAGGCCTGAATTTCAACACACACATGCTTAATATAACCATTTTTAGGTTTTAAACATTGAGCGAGACACAACCGACTTTATATTTTCCTGTAACATCTGTGTTTGAGCTGAGTCTTGTGGTTGTCCAAGATCCAGAACCTGAAGCTGCTGTAGATTTATATCTTGAAACCGTTTTAAGTTCTCTTTGGTTCTGTTAATTCTGTAATGTATTCATTTACAAAGCACATTAAAAATATTCATAATGTACAATAAACTCAGTTAAAACACTGCAGTCTTGTTTCTTTCAGATGACTTAACACCTCAGACTTAGTCTCGCGTAGCCAGACCTTCAGACTGACGGCTGAAGGTCTGGAATTCATGGCAGCGTTTATTGGCCAAGGCCCGCCCATAAGACCGTTTGACCGACATGTCAAACAACCAATGACAGTTCGTTTCGTTCAGCGTCACGATTCGGTGCGTGGAAATGCCCCCACAACAACAGACTGGAATGCAACAAGTCAGTCATTGAAATAACCAGCATTGAAAGATAACGAAGAAGAGGGAGCACAAGCAGTAAGTCAGTAATTTGTTCCCGAACGTCGCAAATGTGTATAACAACAATGGCGTCTGCATAAGCACCTTTTAGCAAAACGCTGAGTAAATCAGTCTGCGCTTTGTTTCCCGGCGGACCGAAAATAAAAGCGACACTCGTGTCTCCTGGAAATACAGTCAAATTCAACTAATCAGATCATGACTTCGACATTCCTGAAGTGTTTCCAGTTAAGCGTACCATATGCATCAGACGTTTAGCCAACGTTGAGACTACCTCAGACTTAACACTTAACACCTTTTACCGCAGAGCCATCAAAATAACAGGCTGATTTTAACCACAATCAAGAGGAAGTTAAGGCAGGTTTGCTCTGACCATGTCATCTCTAATGTCATACTTTCCCACACTTTAAGGTCAAATTATCATTTAAGAATCAATTCTGACGTTTTAATATATACAAAAACTTTTTAAAAAATTAGTATGCAAGCCAAAAAAATGTGTTTAGTACTGTTACGACCCCGAAGTGGCTAGGGGTACTGGGGTCGAACATTTAAAAGATAGACATTAATAAACATACACACAAGCAACGTGCAGACAAATATATCGTGCAATGAAAGTGGTTTATTAAAGTAAGTGCTGAGCAAAACATACAGGTGGATTAAATATAAACAAAGAAAAATGGAATATGTACAGTACGGGAAGAAGGGACGTGGGCGGCACTAAATCAAAGAAAATAACAAAACCAAAAACCTGCTAACTTACCTGTATCCTCTAATCCTGCCTACGAAAATAAAAGGTGAAAATGAATAGTCTTCGGCATCTGAGACGCCCTAACTAAACTGCTCTTTCTAACCAAAAACCAGAAGTACAAGAGGTGGCACTCGCCCCTAACCTAGTGTACTAGACAGGGTCAGTTACTACGTGTTGCAGTGTATGTCACGTAACGTTCTTACCAGTCCGCTTCTTCCCAGCCTCGTAACATATAACACGCTCAACTATGTACAGTGAGGGGGAGAGGGAACAAAATATGTAACAAATGTAGAACGTACACAACGGGGACAACAACACAATCAAAAATGGGGTACAATATCAAACGATGGCAACAAAAATAACAAGCACAAAACAGCAACAACATGGGGGGCTTGCGAGTGGTCTGGCGTGCTCTTTTAAGTGGGAGGGTCTTTTCGGATTGGGGGATTGCAGCGTGATGACATCAGCGGTAATGATGATTGACAGGTGACAGGTGACAGGACCAATGACCAGGTAACTGGGAAAGTGAAAGTGAAAGAGAGAAAAGACAGCGGAGACACACATAAAACAGCACAGGCACGTAACAAGTACATGTATTGAGGTTTGTTTCCTTAATTTTTCAGTAGTATGTCAAATCTATGTAAAATATAAAACTGCAGAACTAGCAGAAAATTCCATAATTTTATATTTCAGTTTTGTCAAGTTTTATCAAGTTCACTTTCAGAACCAGACTGTTGCACACAGAAGGAGAAAAAGAAGTTCCTTAAAGAAGGCCTGCATTTCAGCACATATGCTTAATTATATTAATATTTCTAAGCTTTAAACTTAAGCATTGACAGAGACAAAACCAACTTTATATTTTCTTGTAACATATCTGTGTTTGCATTGAGTCTTGTCGTTGTTCTTGAACCAGAACTTTTAACTGCTGTAGATTCATATCTTGAAACAGTTTCAAATTGTCTCTGTTGTTTCCACGAACAAGAAGATTTAATAGTCCTTAAAAGTGACAAAATGAATTTGGATTTAACATTAAAGCAATAGTTCATCCAAAACATAACTGTCTTTTGTTTTGTCTATTGTATACATATAGTTTTATCAAGTTACTCACCTATGATCACAATGATCAGAAGAGCATTTATGAGGGCAGATATGATGATAATAATCTGGCAGTGTGTCTGATTCTTCTCAATGTACTTCACCACTGTATGATTCTTGCTCTCTAGATTTGGAGTTGGTTCTGTGCAATCATTGAAAGAGTTTAATATTAATATCTAACAGTGGTTTAACTCGGTGATCAGTGAATGTTCACTCACCAGTGTTGTGTAGTCTGGTGCCGTCGCTGTATTTTGGGGGAGAGTCTGTTGTCACACAGTAATAAAGTCCTAAATCACCAAGAGTGACATTATTTATGAACAGGTGATGATTATTTTGCACTGAATATTTGTGTTTAAATGTTTTATTGTAGTGAAAAGCAGCTGATGTTTTTGAAGATTGTAATATCATAAATGGAGGATCTGCTAGTTTCAGTAATAACCAGTCAACCTCCTGTACATCAAAATCACAGTTTATAGTCACATTTTGACCCAAATCTATTAGTTGATCTGTTAAAGTCTCTGCAGTTTGACACCATATGAGCAGATCTGTGAAATAAAGCACACACATACAAAACAATTTGGAAGATAATTGTGTCATAAAAACACTAAATAAATGTATTAATTTACGGAGCACATTAAACATATTCATTAAGTACAATAAACTCACAGAGAAGAAGGTGCATGATCTTCATTACGCTAAAACACTTGATACAGTCTTGTTTCTTTCACACGACTTTAGAGAAGAAACTTCACCTCAGAGCTGTCAAAATAACAGAGTGATTTTACCACAATCGAGAGGAAGTTAGGCAGGTTTGCTTTGACCACACATGTAGTGTTTTCTTTTATTTGTTCAACAATCAACCATTAACCCAACTCTGTTTGTTTTCTTTGTTTATTTGAAGTATCCTTAAAATAAAGTGTGATCATTAAAGGTATTAAATTAAGGTCCAATTCTCTCAATAAACTAACTATTATCTTTGCCTTTTGCCTCAATAGACTCCTAATTTGCTGCTTATTATAATAAGTACACTAGTATACTAGTTACTAATTTAGGTATAGCGATCTAAAATATGGTCATGCAGAATAAGACAATGTTATGTGCTTTATAAGTGATATTAAACAGCCAGTATGCTAATATACATGCTAGTTAATCGTGAAATTTGGTCCTTAAAAAGAAAAAAAATGTGTTACCTCTTTAACATTTAAATTTGTGAGTTGTGTGTAGTGGAGTTTTGTACATATTGTTTGTTCGTCGGTGAGATGATGTTACTACTTTTGCTTTGTTTCCTACTTTAATTTTCCGTTTGACAGTTTTATGAAAATAAATAAGATGAACAGAATAAGATGTGTGAAACTCAGTAGCAAAAGTGTACACTGTAAAAAAAAATGTTGAATCAACTTAAAAAAAATGTGTTACCTGGCTGCCTTATCATTTTAAGTTTAGTCAACTAAAAAAAAAGTTTAGTCAACTTAAAATGTTAAGTTGTAATAAGTGACAACTTAAGATATTTGAATTGATGCAACTTAAAATTTTAAGGCCGCAAGGTAACAAATGATTTTAAGTTTACTCAACAAATTTTTATTTTATTTTTTTACAGTGTGCATTTGTTCATAGCGTTTTGTGTTCATGTCCACACGTTCACCACCTGTTGCATGCAAGTGTATGTGAATGTGTCATCTATCAAGTGACCAAACCAGTGGAAAACTTCATTTGTATGAAACCATGTGTGTAAACCACAAACAAGAGCTGTGCAGAGCAAAAAAATCATGCAATTAGTATGCTAGCAAAAAAAAAAACTTTATTGAGGTTTGCTTCCTTGATTTCCAGTGGTATGTCAAATGTATGTAAAATACAAAACTGCAGAACTAGCAGAAAATTCCATAATTTCATAAAATGGTTGCATAAATTGGGAAAAAAAGGTGCAAATGTATGTACAGAAATGTTTAATGAAAAACGCTGATTCATATATCAACCACAATGCTTATTTTTATATAACAAACTCAAAGATATTAAATATAATTCATGAAAAAGACTCTTGTCCTGAAACAAAGTGTCCGACTGTTTAAAATAACCCATTTTAAAAGTAATATCAATACATTTTACTTTGTTAAGAATTTTTTTTTTTTTATTTTTTTTTTTATGTTGCCACAATTTCTACATATAATGTAAATTACATCATACATTGTCTGTATAAGACAGTCTTGCTCTGCTCCTGGATCAGCCTTGACATGGAAAAATCAATTTCCGCACACTAAAAGAGAAATATAAATCATCAGTGGCCATACAGTGCAAAAAAATGCTTTTCTTGCTTAGATTTTTTGTCTTGTTTCTAGCCAAAATATCTAGAAATTCTTAAAGGTGCCATGGAATTGAAAACTGTATTTACCTTGGCATAGTTGAATAATAACAGTTCTGTACATGGGCATGACATACCGTGAGTCTCAAACACCATTGTTTCCTCCTTCTTATATTAATCTGGTGTTTGCAAAAGACCACTGAAAAATAGGTCAATTCCAACATAACATCGACTATTACGCAATAGTCGCAATCGTTAATAGTTAGACATTCTGTGGGTAGGCTATTGTGGAAAAAGAAACTAATCGAGGACAATAGTGAAGGAAAACAAACAATGCGTTCTAATAAATTAAGGCGAGCCACTAAAGGGACATGGTTAGCTATTGCTAGCGCTAGCCTGTTACATTGCTGTACATAAGATTTCACTTACCACATAAACAGAGTAAGGAGAGATGACTGCGCGGACGAAGGCGAATGATTTGCAGATCCTGATCACCACTGACAGCATCTGAACTTGTCAAATGTGGTAAGTACTGCAGCTGTAGTATAACGTTACACACAGCATGTGCGATGCAAATATCAAAAGTGAAACTAAAACGTTATTGTGCATTTAAAACAGGAGTTTCAATGCCCCGCACATTAATAGCAGCTCGAGCTCTGTAATTAAATAAATATTTTCCTCCATGTGTTTTCTTTATGCTGTGTGAGAGTGAGCCGCTCTGTGAAACAGCCAATCAGAACAGAGCTCCTCATTATTATTCAGAAACCTTTCAAATAAGGCAATAACAGAGCATTTCATTCTAGGGACAAATCCTAGGGTTGTAAATGGACCTGTAAACTGTTTCTGGAGTATTTTTGCACTTTCATATGCCATATACCTTCTATGTAGATATCAGTGAACAATTCAAAATATTGTATCGATGCATTCTATGGCACCTTTAAATCAAGAAGGATTTTCTAGACAAGTAAAAATTGTTGCCTTGTTTTCAGACAAAATAAGTCTGAAAATTAAGTGAGTTTTTGCTTGAAACAAGCAAAATAATCTGCAATGGGGTAAGCAAAATACGATTGAATTTATTTTGCTTGTTCTAAGCAAAAACTCACTTAATTTTGACTTGTTTTGTCTGTAAACAAGACGATACTTTTTACTTGTCTAGAAAATCCTTCTCACTTTAAGAATTTCTAGATATTCTGGCTGGAAGCAAGACTAAAATCTAAGTAAAGAAAAAAATTTTTTTACAGTGTATACAGTATATACTACCAGTCGTGAATTAATTATTATTTCACACAGATAATTAAGAGGTATTTTTTGCATAAATGAGAGGCTGACTGTGCAGTATTGGTCTAGTTCTCAAATTATTAAGTATTTAATTCACATTTTTTAATGTTTTTGATCACAATCCAAAATTTCAGTGAGTCGCGTAACAACACAACATACAAAATGTAGGATAACACTTATTGAAGACATATCTTACCTGTACATTATTTGAGTTTTTAGCTTCAGTGGAATTTATTGATCTTCCAGTTGCGTCAATGTAGCTCTTCACCATACCTGGAAAAAAATATAGAGTTTAGAGTAGAGTTTGTCTTATTGTAGTTATAGTTTATTGAGGCCTAAACAAACAAGTACAAACCTATTAATGCGATGATCAGAAGCACATTGAGCAGGACAGAAGTGATGATGATCAGGTTTCTCCATCGTATCTCATGTGATGGAGCATCATCTGATTCTATCTGATTCCTGCAGTCTGAGTCTGTAAAAGGTTTGTAGCTCAATCTTCATTCAATTTCATTTTTTAACAAGGTAATGAAACTGCAAAAATAGTAACTCTTTATAAAAGTATAAAGTATATTTAATATGGAAATCCATAATATGGAATGACAATACAAAAACTTACTGCTGATGTAGATTTTGGTGCCATTACCTAATTTTTGTGGTTCACTAGTTTTGACACAATAATAAACTCCTAATTCATCAGTGCTGATATTTCTGATGAACAGACGACTGTTAGTTTTCACTGAGTATTTGTCTTCATATATGCTGTTTTCATATTCAGCTCCTTCATATGTGCTATCAAAAGTGCGTAAGATCAACACTGGAGGATCCGGTGATTTCTGTTTGTACCAGCAAATATCTTTTATATCAAGATCACAGCTTATAATCACATCAGCTCCTAAACTTATTGCTATGTTTGTTAGACTCTCTGTGGCTTGAGACCACATCAACAGATCTACGAGAGAAAGAAAAAGACATTTAGTAAGACATTAAATCTTAAGAAACATGGTTCAATGAAATGAGATATGATAAACTCACAGATGTGAAGCTGTATGATCTTCATCGTCTGATCCAGATGAATATCTTCTATACAGTGAACAACTAAACACCTCTTACTGAGAGCGGAAACACTATGAAACCTCAAACACACAGACAAGAGAGGAAGTCAGAGCTGGGCTTCTTTTACATGCAGGACTTCAGCCATCTTTAGTCCACTAACCTGAAAGTGCATTTGGAATGGACTAAATACACTTTCTAAAAACTGTTTAACATACAAAAATGCCAATGCATTGATGCAAAAATAACATAACTTTCAAATAACAACAGTCCTGCACGTAATTCAAAGTACTGTGAATTTCATTGTTTACATTTTGTCGAAAACAAACAAATCAGTGCATTCAGAAACTATTCAGACCCATTTATTTAAACATTTATTGTATCAAACCAAACAATAATGACAACTGCTGAACTTGTTTTAAATATAGGCTACTGTGTGGTTTGCTTATATTGTTCATAAATATTGTTTATAATATTGTGTTGTAAACAATAGTGTGCAAGTTCATTTTTAGGATCTCAAACATAGCTGTACGATTAAATGCAAGTGTTTGATCACACAAGTACTGTCAGTGCTAAATATTAAAAATAAGTTCTATTGACACATTTGTATCGCAATTCATATCTCTACCACATGATGTCACTATAAACTTTGGTAAAAAATTTACATTTAAAGAAAGTGTCATTTACCTGAAATATGTCCAGGGCAACCTTTTGTAAAAGATCAATCAATTTAGCATTTATTTGCCAGGATTTATGTGTTTGTTTATCTGTCAAGTTTTACTTTGTTTTTCATATTTATTTAGATTAATTTATTAGTTGTTTATTATTTGCTTATCTGTCATGTTTTAGCAGTTTTTTTTTTCCTATATATATGACAATGGACCACAAAACCAGTCTTAAGCAGCATTGGTATATTTGTAGCAATAGCCAAAATGCATTGTATTGGTCAAAATCATCGATTTTTCTTTTATGCCAAAAATCATTAGGATATTAAGTAAAGATCATGTTCCATGAAGAAATTTTGTAAATTTACTACCATAAATAAATCCAAACTTAATTTTTGATTAGTAAAATGCATTGCTACACCCTTAAAAATAAAGGAGCTTCACGATGCCATAGAAGAACCCTTTTGTCTAAATGGTTCCATAAAGAACCTTTAACATCTGAAGAACCTTTCTGTTTCACAAAAGGTTCTTTGTGGCGAAAGGTTATCCACATTATAAAAAGGTAAGAAATAGGTAGTTCTTTAAAGAATCTTTGACTGAACGGTTCTTTGTGGAACCAAAAATGACTCCACTACGGTATCGCTGTGAAGAACCTTTTAAAGCACCTTTATTTTTTAAGCGTGTAAGAACTTCATCTGAACAACTTTAAAGGCGATTTTCTCAAAATTTAGATTCCTCAGATTCCAGATTTTCATAGCTCGACCAAATATTGTCCTATTCTAACAAACCATACATCAACAGAAAGCTTATTTATTCCGCCTTCAGATTAATAATAAGAATTAATTTATGATTAATAAATCTCAGTTTCAAAAAACTGACCCTTATGACTGGCTTTGTGGTCCTGAGCAGAGGTCGCCTTAAAGGATAACTATTGCCAAAATGCAACCTGGGCTGTTTTTTTTTTTTTTTTTTTTTACTGTAAACGAGACAAACTTATATCTAAAAGCATAATTACAACTAACGAGTCATTTTTGAGATTGACCGTGATTTCGTTTTGTGGTCAATGGCCAGTGAATGGGAGTACTAGGGGCATACATTTGAGCGCATCAAAATCGATATTTTTACAACACTAAGAAGGCTCGACGCACCATGAAACTTTGCTCGAAGTATCGCCTGGCTCTCTACACATGAACTCGAGCATTGAGAACACTGTTCGTGTACACAGAGTTTACTAAAATGAAAGGTTTTGAACAACTCACTTGCACTGTTTGAGTTTCCGCTTGCGGACGTCTTGCCAGTCAAGAGATGTCGATCTCCAAATGCGAGGATGGATAGCTCTTAAAAACCTTCTAGTTGTAAAAAGAGCCTCATATAAGCCTAATATTTCGTCCTATGGAGTCCATTCATTCGCATTCGGAGATCGACACTTCTTGACTGGCAAGACGGCCGCGAGCGGAAACCCAAACAGTGTAAGTGAGTTGTTCAAAACCTTTCTTTTTAGTAAACTCTGTGTACACAAACAATGTTCTCAATGCTCAAGTTCATGTGTAGAGACCCAGGCGATACTTCGAGCAAAGTTTCATGGTGTGTCGAGCCTTCTTTGTGTTGATTTTGATGCGCTCAAATTTATGCCCCTAGTATTCCCATTCACCGGCCATTGACCACAAAACGAAATCACGGTCAATCTCAAAAACGGCTCGTTTGTCGTAATTATGCTTTTAGATATAAGTTTGTCTCGTTTACAGTAAAAAAAACAGCCCAGGTTGCATTTTGGCAATAGTTATCCTTTAACCGAAAATTGTCCGTCACGGAATTTTTGTCGCAATGATGGAAAAATTTGAAGGCCGTCTGTCACTTGAAGATTTCACTGAGGGAGATCTATTGTAATTTGTAGCTGTAATTCTTAAACCTGTCCAGTTGGTGACGAGCTCGCTCCAGTGTGGCAGCAGAGCACTGGATCCAGAACAAAAACGAAACTGTCACGAATCTTTGCTATACGTTTGATCTATCATGCCACATTAAAGAGCGCAACAACTGTATTTATTGCTTGAATTTCCTAATGAATTCGACAGAATTTCACATTTGAGTCTTTGTTTTATTGCGTTTTATTAGATGGGAGGCGCACTATGTAGCTACTGTTCATTCATCAACTGCAAACAGCATAGACCAAACGATTGACTGGGATTTACGAATCGATTTTTATAATAAAATAGCTGTCATTGCGGGGTGTGGTGTCCAACATGAAAAGTTACACAGTCTCATCTGTTCATCTGTTCTCTTCAAAATAAATGCATAAACCTATACCCCAGCAAACACAGAACGTTCCTCTAACGTTATTTTTTGGGAACCAAATGAGAACGTTCTAGGAACGTTCCCTGTAGGTTCTCTATTTAATAACCTATAAAGAACGTTCCCTGCAGGTTATTTTTTGGTTTTATTTTATAACCTACAGAGAACATTCCCAGAACATTCCCTGCTGGTTATTTTTAGGTTTTATTTTATGACCTACAGAGAACGTTCCCGGAATTCCCATGCAGATTATTTTTAGGTTTAATTTTATAACCTAAAAAGAACCTTCTCAGAATGTTACCTGCAGGTTATTTTAAAGGTTTATTATTATAACCTAGAGAGAACGTTCGGAGTGAAGAGGTTAGGAGAACGTTATGGGAACCTTCAGAGAATTTTAAGGGAACCTTCTAGGAACATAAATAGAACGTTTCCTGCTGGTTAACCAGGAAAGTTTTCTTAACGTAAATAGAACATTCCCTTTAGGTTAGGGGAACTTTCTGGGAACCTAATGGGAATGTTCCGGGAACATTCTCAGAACGTTATGGGAACGTTCCCGGAAGGTTCCCCTAACCTAAAAGCCTTGTTCAGACTGTCAGCCCAAATCCGATTTGTATGCAAATCCAATTGAAATTCGATCATATTTAGGTAGTCAGAACAGCAACAAACTACATGAAATCCGATTTGGTCAAATCCGTTTCGAGCTACATTTGTGTGTGGTTTGGAATCCTATTCAAATCGGATTTCTGCTTTTTCACGTTTTAATGCTACGTAAAACGTAAACACGTCAGACGTTTTTGTGGAAAACATAAAAAATGTCTTTGCAGAAACAAGCTTGTGGTGTTGCAAACTGCAAATCAAGTGGGAAAAAACAATATACAGCTAGTATACGCAGCTTTTGAGTTTTAAAACCAGCAGAGAAGGCAGCACAGAATAAAGTCGCACATTCCAGCTTCCTGCGTTTCTACCCCTGCTAATGTAATCCAGCGCGACGGCAACGTTGTCATATCGCAAGACAGCATCTAAATTGCAAACTGTTGTTTTTAGCATTGGCATAATAACGCGACGGCATTGCCATAGAAACCAACGCACATTCCGTGAAATGAAAGAGCGCTTATGGACACACAAATCGGATTTGGACAGTTGTGATATGACTGTGTGGACGGTCAGTTATTCAAATCCGATTCCATCCAGATATGTACAAAATCGGATTTAGGCTGGCAGTCTGAACGAGGCTAAAGAGAACATTCTGGAAACGTTCCTGCAACGTTCTAAGAATGATCCCGGAACATTCCCAGTAGGTTCCAAGAATGTTCCCCTAACCTAAAGGAAACGTTCTATTTACGTTAGAAAACTTTTCTGGCTAACCAATAGGGAATGTTCTTGGGAACGTTCTGGGAACCAAAAGCTAACGTTCCTAGAACGTTCTGGGAACCAAAATTTTTTTAGCTGGGACTGTCCTGTAGGTTTATAATTAAAAATGAAGACGTGAACAATTAATTAAAATATGAAACTTAAAATGACGGGTAATAATGGATTATGACAGAATTTTTATGACCCTGTCCATCAAAATGACGGACAATGTTAAAGTCGAACGCAGTCTCTGGTCCTGAGTCACATATTTATCCCGGTTTTATTCATTATTTATAACATATTTGTGTTTAGAACAACTCTTGGTGAATATTTAAACTCACATTCTTGTGCACTTTCGTCAAAGCACTGACTGCAAAGACTGCATTGTTGAATTACATGCTGTGTGGAATCCATGCAAAAATCTCTTTGATTGAACATCCTTCGAATCTGAAATCTCATTTTCAAAACAAACCTAATCTAAGCTTTGAAGATTTACCAGAAAGCAAAACAAACAAACAAACTATCTACAAGGTCCCGTATGCAACCGCAGACACGACTCCTCGTGACACAGCGAAGAGAGGGATGATAGTTTTAACTCACAGACTGAGCAAACTGCTTTCATCTGGAGAATTCTCAGCTGAATCGCGATGACTCAGTGTTGTTCGTGTTTCACTGCCTCTCTTAAGTCTTTTGAATCACAGCCAGCCAGAGTAACAAATAGAAATTCCCTGCACTCCATATGCTGTTTTATATATCACACTGGAGGCTGAAAATACAACTATTAAAACAGAATATTTTGGTAGACTTTACCCTTATAGCATCAATATATATATATATATATATATATATATATATATATATATATATATATATGTTAAGATAGGTGAAGATATTCATTGGGTTTGATTGAATTTGCTGCAATAATATATGCATCTGCGATAAACATGGACTTGGAACGAATAGATGAGATTATGAATTTGATTAAGGCAATGCATGGACGACTTGCTCAGCTGGTCAGGAGAATCCGCAACACCCACAATGACCATTAAGCTGCCTGTGAAAATGTGGCAGGTTGCTATTCGCGTCACCATGGTTACCTCATGTCCGGAATGTTTATTCAGTTCCCGCAGGATCGAGGTGTTAGCAGACAATCACCTTTACATCTAAAAATAAACAATGAAATTGAGTTTATGCATCAGCGGCTCGGGAAAAAAACAACTGATTTATAGTGGCTTGTGGAAAATCAGGGTAATCTGAGTTGTGCTTTTTTGAATCTTAGTTAGCCATTGGTAATTTATAATTAATATTTATCATTTTAATTACATTTTTTTGTAATAATTATAATTGTAAACAGCAAATAAAATAAAAATTAAAAAAACAGAAACAACAATTACATATATAAATACATAGATAATATGACATAACATAATACAATATAATGACTTGTGGAACATTATGATAATCTGAGCTGCTTTTTTGAATCGTAGTTGGGTATTTATCATTTATATTCATAATATTAATTATAATTATATGTAATATTTATCATAATTGTAAACTGTAAACTATAAATTGTTAATAATATAATAAAAATGACTTGTGAAACATTGTGGTAATCTTAGTTGAGCTTTTTTTATCTTAGTTGGATATTTATAGTTTATATTCACAATATTAATTATAATTATATTTATCATAGCATTTGTAAATAATATATGAATGACTTATTTTTATATATTTATAATATTAATTATTTTTTGTAATAATTATCATATTGTAAACAGCAAATTGTAAAATAAATAAATAAATAAATAAATATATTAATACATATATATATATAATATAATATAATTTTTGAATCTTAGTTGGGTATTTATCATTTATATTTATATTAATTATAATTGCATTAATCAAAGCAACTGTAAACTATAAATTGTAAATAATATAAAAAAATAAATGACTTGTGTAACATTGTGTTAATATGAGCTTGTTTTAGTTTTATTTGGGTATTTATAATTTAAATGTATAATATTAATTATAATTATATGTAATATTTATATCATAATTGTAAACTGTAAACTATAAATTGTAAATAATATAATAAAAAAGGACTTGTAATATTGTGTGAAGCTGAGCTGGTTGGGTATTTATAATTTATATTTATAATATTAATTAGAATTATATCTATCATGTCAATTGTAAACTGTAAACTATAAATTGTAAATAATATAATAAATAAGTGACGTGTAACATTGTGTTAACTACCAGTCAAAAGTTTGGACACACTTTCCCATCAAAGAGATGGCTGGTAGTGTGTATTAGAGGATGGATACCCGAGCCGAGCCCGACGGGACCCGACGGAACCCGACGGGTCGGGCCGGGTTCGGACAGATATTTAGAAAGGATGCTCGGGTTCGGGTCGGGCTCGGTCACCTCAGCGCGATAGTGCGCCCGTGTTATAACGGCGCTTTTTGCCCAGTGTGCACTGATGCTCTCATCTGTTGACATTTCCGAACGCTTTTTTACAGTGGCTTAATAAAAGCGGGCTTTCCACACAAAAAAGTGCATGTGTCATTAGTATGAGTAAAAAGAGATTTTAACTGTGTCGGGCTGGGATCGGGCTCGGACATAAATATCTTAATGCTTGTCGGGCTCGGGTCGGGTTCGGTTACTGCTCTGTCGGACTCGGGCCGGGCTCGGACAGAAAAATGCGGCCCGATCCGCCCTCTAGTGTGTATATATATATATATATATATATATATATATATATATATATATATAGTGCTGCTTGAAAGTTTGTGAGCCCTTTAGAATTTTCTATATTTCTGCACAATATTTATGTGCATTGCAGTAACTGGAGGTAACTGAAGGTAAATAAATGCTGATCAGTCCTGCACAATAACATGTCGGAGTTTTAGCCCATTCCTATAGTGCAGAACCACTTCAACTCTGTGATGTTGGTGGTTTTCCTCCTATGAACTGCTTGCTTAGGTCCTTCCACAACATTTTAATTGGATAAAGGTCTGGACTTTGACTCAGCCATTCCAAAACATTAACTTTGTTCTTTAAACATTCTTTGTTAGAATGACTTGTGTGCCTGGGGTTGTTGTCTTGCTGCATGACTCACGTTCTCTTGAGACTATGTCCTTAAACAGATGTCCTGATGTTTTCCTTTAGAATTTGCTGGTTTAATTCAGAATTCCTGGCCAAGATGCAGCAAAACAGGCTCAAGCCATGATACTACCACCACCATGTTTCATAGATGGGATACGAGATTCTTAAAATGGAATGGAGTGTGTTCTTTTCTCCAAACATAATAGCTTCTCATTTAAACCAATGAGTTCTGTTTTGGGTTCATCCATCTCGTCCACATGATCAATTTTCTTTTTGGAGAACAGTGGCTTTCTTCTTGCAACTCTGCCATGCACACCATGATTGCTCAGTGTTCTCCTGATGGTGGGCTCATGAACATTAACATTAGCCAATGTGAGAAAGATCTACCCTGAGAAAGTTACCCTGGGAACTTTTGCAACCTCACAGACTATTACACATTCTGCTTTAAGTGATCTTTGTTGGTCAACCACTTCTTGAGAAGGTAACAGTGGTCTTGAGTATCCTCTATTTGTACACAACCTGTCTGACTGTGGGTTTGTGGAGTCCAAACTCTTTACAGATGGTTTTGTAACCTTTTCTAGCCTGATAAGCAACATCTACTCTTTTTCCGAGGGTCTCAGTAATCTCCTTGTCACTGTTTGTGACATGATTCACTTCCACAAACATGATCAGACTTTGATAGATCCCTGTTCTTTGAATAAAACAGGTAACATACTGACATCTGATAGTCATTGCACTGACTGAAAACACATCTGAACAGATTGACTCTAATTTCACCTTTAAATTAACTTCTAATCCAAGAGATTCACATACTTTTGCAATGCACAGATATGTAACACTGGATCATTGTTCTCAATAAATAAATAATAAAGAAAATATTTACTTGTTTGATTGGGTTCTCTTTGTCTGCTTTCAGGATTTATGAAAATCTGACAATGTTTTGGGTCATATTTATGCAGAAATATATCTAAAGGGTTCACAAACTTTCAAGCAGCATTGTATATAAAATTCAAACATTCATGTGAGACTATATGCTAATACACACACTGCTAATGGACTCTGTAATTTCTAAATGAATACTTGAGTAACCTAAATGAGATTTCATGTTTTACCCTTTCACCTGTTCTTTTCCTGATAATATTCCTTTCTGCAGTATCATAGTTGTTTTCTTTCTGCAGGATAGTATGAATTCGAATCTCCTGGATGCACAAGTCTGTAAAGAAGAATAAAGAAAAGAACGACACAAAAATAAGTGAGAGGTTTGCTTTCTAATATAACCTCTGGGGGCT
>NC_133367.1:38662639-38929573 GCF_049309525.1 Garra rufa | reverse complement strand
CAGTCATTCGATAATGGGGCACAAGGAGTAAATATTTAACGTGACAACTAAAAATATTGCCCACCAAAAAACTGCCGGGGCATCTCTTCCCTTGACTTTCATTCAAACAGTGCAGATTCTTTTTTTATCTCCTTGTCGGGTGCCGTCTACATTGGAGAATCCCCTGAGGAGTGGCTCAGATCAACATCACAGAATGACCCTATGCAATGCCATGGGACCCTGCTAAACTTCACACTTCATCCACCCCAATGTTCATACCAAATCAGTGCCCTGGCTTTTCAGGCAAAGGGAAAAACCCTCTGGAATGCCAGATCCAGCCTTGACAAAACATCTTGCTCTTCTTCTAATTTTTCTGTAGATTATTAAAGATACTCTTTAGTGACACTGTCACTTTACACTCCAGTAGGTGGCAGAAATGAACCAAGCTGGCTTCTTGTTATCCACAGAGTGTAGTATATATTATAAAGAATTTTAGCATAAGGCTGCTACTGTCACAGTTCTGTCTGTTTATTCATTGGTTTTTCCCATTTCTATCTGTCTGATTTGGTTGTGCCCTCGTTTGCCCTCATCCCCGTCACCTGTGTGTCATTATTGATCATCTGTGTCACCTGTGCTTAATTATCCAGTCACCCTTTATAAGTCTGTCTTTCTGTTCAGAACACTGTCGGTCTTCGTTTATGTTAGATGTTACGTGTGTGGATTCTCCTGCCTGTTCTTGATTGTTCCTGCTTGTCTATTTGAAGAGTATATTAAAATAGTGTTGATTGTGTATCTCGTCTCGTCTCGTTCCGTCCAGCACCTACACCTTGTGACAGAAAGACCGACCGAAACAGTCTAACCCGGTACCTTCCCCTGCGTTTATTTTTCCGTCTTAAATGATAACATCAAGACGCAGCTGTCCGGGGAGGGTCCTCGAGAGAGCCTTGCCGGATACATCGAGTGGGTGCTGGCGTCCTGTAGATCTTCCTGGACTGTCGGCAGCGTCGAGGAGGACGTCAGCCCCACTCATGACCCAGAGAGCAGCCTACCATCACCCCGACACGCAGAGCATGAACCCGAGCGCACCGCGGATGAGGGACTAGAGCCGCGAGCACCAGAGCCCTCTCCGACTGACCAGGTGCGTGAGCCGGATTCTACATCTGCGACGGTGGATTGCAACGTGGAGCAGATGAGGGAAATGGAGAGCCCTGCCCACTGCAACTCCGCTGGGGGTGAGATAGACAACTCTGGGGACCTTATTGACTTCTTTGCCGAAGTTATGGATTATAAATCATTTGACTTAATAGACTTTTTCTCTGAGCCACTGACCTGCCTAAGCTTCCCTCCCACCCGCCCTCTTCTGTCTGAATCTGCCTGGTCCCCGCTGGTTCCGCCCAGCCGTCCTGAGTCCCCGCTGGTTCCGCCCAGTCGTCCAAAGTCTCCCAGGTCATTGGTCAGTCCCCTTGCTCACCCTCAGCCCACCATCCATGCAGTGGGCTCGCCGCAGGGATGCCAATCAACATCGGTGGCATGGCTGGAGGATACCTCAGCTCCGCCTCCAGCCTCACAGCCCAGATCTCCACCTCGGCCCTCCGACCCTGCGGCTCCACCACGGCTCTCAACGCCCTCAGCTCCACCGTCGGCCCACCAGCTCCACCGGGCTCCATCGTCCCTCCGGCTCCGCCTTGGTCAGTCGTCGACCATCCGCCGCCTCGGGACTCCATTCCTCTGGCTTCGCCTCGTCCCTCTGTCCCTCCGGCTCTGTCAGGCTCCTCCTTCCCGTCAGCATCGCCTTCGTCCTCTGTCGCTCCGGCTCCGCCGCGGACCTCCGGATCTCCGCCTCGGCCGCCAGAGCCTCCTGTTCCACCTTGGCCCTCCGGTTCCGCGGTGTCGCCCTGGTCCGTCGGCTCTCCATCTCCGCCTCGGGTTCCTCTGCCAGCGTCTCTGCCTCTGTCGGTCGGACCCCTGGAGTCGGCGGTCCTCCCTCCTCCATGGCTCCTCCCTCCGTCGGCTCCTCCGTGGGCTGTCATCCTGGCTGCGATCTGGGTCCTGTTCTCCTGCTTCAGGTCCCTCCTGTTTCCTCCCTGGCTCCTCCCACCGTCGTCGCCCCCTTGGACTGTCTTTTTTGTCACATGGACTCTTGTTTTTGTCCCCCTTCCGGGGTTGCGTCCTCCGCCGAAGCCCCCGCCCTCATTGACTCTGTTTTTCTGGTTATCCGCCCCTCTTGTCTGTTTTTGTTTTTCTACGGCGCGAGGACGCGCCTTTCCGGAGGGGGGCGTATTGTCACAGTTCTGTCTGTTTATTCATTGGTTTTTCCCATTTCTATCTGTCTGATTTGGTTGTGCCCTCGTTTGCCCTCATCCCCGTCACCTGTGTGTCATTATTGATCATCTGTGTCACCTGTGCTTAATTATCCAGTCACCCTTTATAAGTCTGTCTTTCTGTTCAGAACACTGTCGGTCTTTGTTTATGTTAGATGTTACGTGTGTGGATTCTCCTGCCTGTTCTTGATTGTTCCTGCTTGTCTATTTGAAGAGTATATTAAAATAGTGTTGATTGTTTATCTCGTCTCGTTCCGTCCAGCACCTACACCTTGTGACAGCTACATACATTATGTGATATAGCAAAATATGAAAATAAATGAAGGAGTCTGAATAATTTCTGAATGAACTTAATTGCTATATTTTGATAAAATATAAGAAGTGAAATTCAGTCCTTAGAATTGTGCATAGGAGTGTTTCAAAATTAATTTAAAGTTGTATCATTTTTGCATAATATATTTTGATGTTCTTTAAACAATATAGTTAATTCAGGTTACGGGCTAAAGAAGGCTAAAGAAGGCCTATCAGAGAATCCCACCTCTTACTTCCTGTCTTGTCTGTGCTTGAGGTTTCATAGTGTTTCCACTCACAGTAAGAGATTGTCTGGATCAGACAATGAAGATCACACAGCTTCACTGTAAGCTTCATCTGTACGTTTATCACATCACATTTGATTCATTAAATGGGTTTTCTTTTGATTTTATGTCTTAAATGTACTTTTCTTTCTCTCATAGATCTGTTGATGTGGTCTCAAGCCACAGAGAGTCTAACAAACATAGCAGTAACTTTAGGAGACGATGTGAATATAACCTGTGATCTTGATAAAAAGGATACAAACAGAAAATCACCGGATCCTCCAGTGTTAATCTTACAGTAGCAGATCTGAAGGAGCTAAATATGAAAACATCATATTTGAAGACAAATACTCAGTGAAAACTAACAGTCGCCTGTTCATCAGAAATATCAGCACTGATGAATTAGGAGTTTATTATTGTGTCAAAACTAATGAACCACTAAAATTCAGCAATGGCACCAAAATCTGCATCACTGGTGAGTTATTTTCTAATTTCAGGTGCTTCACAACATGAGATACCATGGAGTAACCTGGCCATCATCACATTTGTCTTCCTGATGTGCTTTTGATCATTGCATTAATAGGTTTGTTTCACTACAAATGTGTTCAGGACTCATTAAAATAAATACAAGTATCACATGGGCTTTGTTTGTTTTGACTGCTATAATGTGTGAATTGAGTGATGGTATAACATACACATATGTAATAGTAATAATCAGCATTTTTATTTATTATAAATTCGTTGATGTGTTCACACTAAGAGCAGTAAGAGTTGTAAACCACAGGCAAATGAGGTTTCTTGAGGCTAAAACAGCTTTTTACCTTTGCAATTTTTTTTTATTATTTGTCATACAGCTGGAAATAAAAGAAGAAGAAAAAACTCAAGAAATGTACTAAAGAGACTTTTTTGGCTGGCATACTAATTATTTTGCATATTCTTAATACATATTGACGTATCTACCATCTCCTCAGCAACCCCCCCCCCCCCCCTCTTTTTTTTCTCTCCTTAACTCTCTATGCAAATATTCCACTGGTTCAGTCACTTGATAGACAACACAATCTTATACACTCACATGCAGCAAGTGTGACACTCTGTTTTACTATAGAGTGTCACACTTGCTGTTATATTCAACTTCTATTGTTCTTGTTCATTTCCCTAAAACTGTCAAAACGAACAAACATTTCAGTAGGAAACAGAAGAACAAAAACCTATAAACTACACTAAATACAGCTTAGAAAATTATTAATGTTACAGGTATGAAACTATAGATGAACAATTAATCTAATAATAAGAAAGAAAGAAAGAAAGAAAGAAAGAAATAAGAAAGAAAGAAAGAAAGAAAGAAAGAAAGAAAGAAAGAAAGAAAGAAAGAAAAAGAAAGAAAACAAAATAAAACACTATAGGTGTGTTCAGTGCAAACCTACCTTAACTTCCTCCTAATTGTGGTTAAAATCATCCTGCTATTTGAAAGCTATTAAGTTTCATGTCTAAAGTCATGTGAAAGAAACAAGACTGTCATGGTGAAGTGCTTGAACATCCAGAATATCATGCAGCTTCCTATCTGTGAGTGTGTTGTACTTTATGAAAAGTTTTAATGTGCTTAGTAAATTAATACATTGATTTAATGTTTATACATTCCAGATCACATGGATATCTCTTATATAGCAAAGATCTCCTTTTCTATATAATCTGCCTGATCATTCCCTATCACCCGAGTGTGCCCTGGTGCTCAACAGAAAGTGATATTGCAAGCAAACCCAACTCTAAAAAACACACTCAAGATGTCATTTACAATATCAGGGCGAACTTTAGAATTTCCTGCTCTTAAAGTTTCCAGAGCTGCTGCAGAGTCAGAACAGATACAGATCAGAACAGATCTTGGTCTGGCTTCTTCAATCCACCATAAAGCCCATTGCTATTAACTCAGAAGTATTTGAAATACGTAGACCAATTTTCAACCCTAGTTTCTCCACATACACTCACATAGACCCAGCTCACCCATTGACTGGATATTTAGACCCATCTGTAAAAATGATTATACTACTCTGATTCATTTAATTTAGATAATCCACTATTCCATTTTATATTTTCTTAAAGAAAAGCAAGCTCAAATTTCAACTCAGGCATCACCCAATATGGCATAGGTAACCATCGTATATGCTCTGCAATACCTCCATGTTCCAATCCCATTGTTACAGTTGCTGGGGATGAGGAGCCAGAGTGACCCAGGTAAAAAAAAAAAGTGCACTAAAATACACTTTATTTAAGTATACTTAGTACACTTTTCAGTAATGTACTAAAAGTGCTCTATTTTTGCGCACTAATTTTGTACTTATTGTACTAAAAAATAGTATTAAGTATATTTTAAGATAAACTTAATACCATCTAAGTGTACTCAACTGTGCTATTTTGAGACACCATGAAATTGAACTAAAATGTGCTTTTAACATACTATATCTGTATTTTAAAAAACAGATTTAGTTACAACTAGAAGTACACTTGAACCCTCATTTTAAACATTTATAAATATATTTATGACTAATTTAATGTATAACAATAATATATTAAAAGAATATACAAATTGTGAAAAAATGTGCTAAAATACAATTTAAGTACACTTAGTGCACTTCTCTAATGTACTAAAAGTGCTCTATTTTCGCGCACTAATTTTGTACTTATTGTACTAAAAAATAGTATTAAGTATATTTTAAGATAAACTTAATACCATCTAAGTGTATTCAACTGTGCTATTTTGAGACACCATGAAGATGAACTAAAATGTGCTTTTAACATACTATCTCAGCATTTCCAAAAATGTATTTTGTTACCACTTAAAATAGAATTGAAACATATTTCATAAACCTTTAAATATACTAATTAAACATAAAAAATAAACTTATTGATTATTTAAAATACATGAATAATATATAACAAATGTATACAAAGCATATTTATAATGTATTGCCACATATTTTTATTAATAAAAAATACATTTGTTGATTATTTAAAATACATGAATAATATATAACAAATGTATACAAAGCATATTTATAATGTATTGGCCACATATTTTTTTAATAAAAAATACACTTGTTGATTATTTAATACACAAATAATATTTAATAAATGTATACAAAGCGTATTTATAATGTATTTTTTATTAATAAAAATATGTGGGCAGTACATTATAAATACGCTTTGTATACATTTATGATATATTATTCATATATTTTAATTAATTAGTGTATTATAATGAATAAAAATGTGTGGGCAATACATTATAAATACGTTGTCACGAAGCGTGTAGGAAAGCGCAAAATAACGTCTTCAATAAAAAGTCTTCAATAAATCCTCAGGCAGAGTAACAATAGACAGGAATGGCGGGAGAAGACGTGCACACAACGAAGGAACATAGGTGTAACGCTTGTAGTCAGACAAAGAAACATTGGAAATCAAACTAACTTATAAAGGGGAGATAATTACAACAACAGGTGGAGGAGATCACACTAATGAGCAGGAAGACCAAAAAAAGGCATGGGAGAAACCAAACAGACAGTCCAATGGGGGAAACACTGGGAAAAACCAAGGCAAACAGTCCAAGGGCGTGGCATACGCTTTGTACACATTTATCATATATTATTCATGTATTTTAAATAATTAAGAAGTGTATTTTTTTATTAATAAAAATATGTGGGCAATACATTATAAATACGCTTTGTATACATTTGTTATATATTATTAATGTATTTTAAATAATCAATAAGTTTATTTTTTATGTATAGTTAGTATATTTAAAGGTTTATGAAATATGTTTCAATTCTATTTTAAGTGGTAACAAAATACATTTTTGGAAATGCTGAGATAGTATGTTAAAAGCACATTCTAGTTCAATTTCATGGTGTCTCAAAATAGCACAGTTGAATACACTTAGATGGTATTAAGCTTATCTTAAAATATACTTAAATACTATTTTTTAGTACATTAAGTACAAAATTAGTGTGCGAAAATAGAGCACTTTTAGTACAGTACTAAAAAGTATACTTGCTATACTTAAAATGTATTTTAGCACTTTTTTTACATTTTGTATTTTTTTAACATATTACTATTATACTTTAAATATATTTGTAAATGTTTAAAATGAGGGTTCAAGTGTACTTCTAGTTGTAACTAAATATATTTTTTAAAATACAGATATAGTATGTTAAAAGCACATTTTAGTTCAATTTCAGGGTGTCTCAAAATAGCACAGTTGAGTACACTTAGATGGTATTAAGTTTATCTTAACATAAACTTAATACTATTTTTTAGTACAATAACTACAAAATTAGTGTGCGAAAATAGAGCACTTTTAGTACATTACTGAAAAGCGTACTAAGTATACTTACATTAAAGTGTATTTTAGTGCACTTTTTTTACCTGGGTAAATAAAGTGTGTTTTAGTGCACTTTTTTTTTTTTTTTTTACCTGGGGGGACCTCAAGGCAATAACGTTTTGTTAGAATTACCACACTCAAAATCAGTTTAAGTGTTAGTGCTAATAATGCATTCATATTAAGTGTACTTAAGTACAACTTTTGAGAATTTGGACTTCTACTATAATACATTACGAATAGATTTTTAATAAAATCCATTTAATGTAAACTTAAAATTACCACACTCAAAATCAATTTAAGTGTTAATGCTTATAATGCATTCATCTTAAGTGTACTTAAGTACAACTTTTGAGAAAATCTACTTCTACTACAATACATTACTAATAGATTTTTTATATATTGACTTATTTTAAACTTAGGATTAGTAAGTAAACAGTCCACTAATAATCAACTAATGTTTAAAGCATTTAAAGCACACTTTTGAAAAACACACTAATAAAACTCTTTTGTATGTTTTTTTCTGTAGTATACTTTATTTTAGTACACTAAAAATTTATTTAAGTATTACTGGTATTTAGTATACTTTTTTTCAAGTGTACTAAAGTCCTACTGAAGTATAAACATACTTTTAATTAGTATATTTATAGTGTATAAACATCACACTTTTATTTAACACAAAAAAAAAATAACAAAGTACTAAAAATGTATTTGCGGGTATTTAAGTGTATTTTCATTGCATTTAAGTATATTATTTTTTCACCTGGGGAAACTCGAAGAGGCAGGAATATCAGTAGAACAAAGTATTTAATAGATCTAAGCAGGAAACCAGGATTACACAGAACCAAACGAAAGGACATTCGGGAGAGCTCAAAAAAACCTCAAAGATAAATATTTGGAAAAGAATTCATGGTGCTTTGTAAGCACTGAATACGTGGGCTGTGTAAAGTGTAATATTCTAGCTCAGGACTTTGCTCAACGATATTAAAACTTAATTACATTAACTAATATATATTTTACTAAAGCAATTAGTTGTTTGAAAATGTGTCAGAGTAACAAAATGTCAACCCACTTCTCATTTTCATACATAATTAAAACCCTTCTCCACAAAGCAAGTTACACAATATAATACCTGCGTAACTGTTCCTGTCGCTTTACATATTCTACAGGCTGATCTGATCTCAACAGTTTCTGTGGTACCTTTCAGGATCACTTTTCGTTACTGAAGAATGGGTATTGCTGCTCTGAGGGAAAATCTACACTGGACCCAAAAGAAAACCCACAGCATGTAAGTAACCACAGATTATGACAAAGTTATGAGCAGCAGGCTATGTTACAGGGATGAGAAATCATTGAGTTTGCTCTACTGTGTCTGCAAAGCTCACTGAGACGATACAGATGGAACAGACATGATATGTTTGCAAGCAATTCTTCTGGCAGGATCATTTTATTTGGAAAAATATCCCACCCTTCACTGAAACATCAAGATCACACAGAGTAAATTTTAAAGTACTTTAAACACATCTGTGTTGGCTTAATAATAGCTTCTACAGTTAAAACTTAAGGCTTAATGTTTAAGAATGTTATTTTTTTATTATTATTAAATCTCATTTTGCATTATTACTTAACCCTTATGTGTTGTTGGGGACGTTTTCGTCCACCGAGGGGTGCTGTTGAGTCTTAATTTGGCCACAACTTTTTCTCTGAGAGAGCAAATGGAATGATTTTTGGTGACTAATCTTATTTTGATATAGCCTAGAAATCTAGACGCACCCTAGCGGCAGCAAAAATTATTTTGCAGCCAGGTGGGTCTAGACACTCTCAATAGACCTTCTAGCTGCAAAAACCCAAATTGGGTCAGGCCAATCACAACGCGTATAGAGTAGGCGGGGCGGGCTTAACATATGACGACAGAGTTGCGACGGCTGCCACTTGAAAAACAAAGAATGGCGGCTGCAGCTGTCGAACAGCGGTCTTTCGAATCGGCTTTGGCCGCGACTCTGGAGGACTTGGAGTTAAGTTTTTCTTTAAGAAACAAGCAAAGAACGGCACTTAAGTCATTTTTAAAAAAGGAAGATGTGTTTGGAGTTTTGCCGACTGGATACGGAAAAAGCTTAATATACCAATTACTACGTCACCTTCTTCGTTGCTCTGATTGGTTGAAGCGCTATCCTATTGCGTGCATAGGGATTTTGAGAGTTTCCAGACTAAACATCTTGATGTAAGTCTGGCTCGCCAGGCTAATTTTGATACATATTTTGGGAAAATGCTTTGAAATTTTTTTCACAGTACACTGTAGGCAAATATTTTTTTTTCAATTTTTTTTGCATAAATCTATTAATCAACCTCAGTCCTGCTCAAAAATACTAAATGTTTAAAAAGAATTCAGGATTTTAACTCTTTAATTGCCAAATTCCTAAATGATGTCACTGATTTGGGAAAAAACCCACAAAATTACTAATTTTAAATATAAAAGGTAATTGTGGCCTGGATTTATTTATTTTTTTTTTTTTTTTACCTTTTTAACAGTCTTGGACATGTGAAAGATTAGTAAGAAGATTGGCTTTCATGCATTGTTAGTTTTGGCGCAGCATCAGATTTTCATTTTTTCTCCCTCATTTATTGTTTGTGGCTGTTTTTGCCCCATTGACTTCCATTATAACCACATTTTTTGATTGCAAAGCCATGACACCATATAATGCTGAATTCTTGATTGTTTGTGGTTTTCCCTGTTGGGAAGGGGTCAAATTTGTAGATTGTACTGTTGATTATCAGTTGGCCCCATTAACCCTTTAGATAGGCCTTTGCAAAAAAAAAGCTTAATTTTACATAGAGTTCTATGGAGTTTAACGGCATATTATAGTGTGTGTGTGTGTGTGTGTGTGTGTGTGTGTGTGTGTGTGTACCTGGTATTCATCACGTTGTGGGGACCAAATGTCCCCACAAGGATAGGAATACCAGTAGATTTTGACCTTGTGGGGACATTTCTCAGGTCCCCATGAGGAAACAGGCTTATAAATCATGCACAATTAGTTTTTTTGATGAAGTAAAAGTATGCACAATCTCCTGTGAGGGCTAGGTTTAGGTGTAGGGCGATAGAAAGTACGGTTTGTACAGTATAAAAACCATTACGCCTATGGAATGTCCCCATAAAACATGTAAACCCAACATGTGTGTGTGTGTGTGTGTGTGTGTGTGTGTGTGTGTGTGAAAGTGAGTGAGAGTGTGTGAAAGTGAGTGAGAGACCTTTGTGCACCTTGATACCCCTGAGAAAATCTAAATAAGCACCTCAGCTCTCAGAACGACATGGAGTAAACAAAAATAAAGAAAGTATATTTATGTATTTGTTTACCATATAGTTCTGAGAGCTGAGGTGCTTTTTTTGATTTTCTGAGATGTATCAAGGTGCACAGAGGTCTCTCTCACACTCACAGACACTCACACACGCTCACACACACACACACACACACACACACACACACACACACACACACAGCCACATAGATAGTGTGTTCCTCCCTGCCAACGCTTCATTGCTGTTGGGATACACACAGTCTATGTGTGGTCTGCTCACACACACACACACACACACACACACACACACACACACACACACACACACACACACACACACACATGTTTGTTTTTGTGAATTGTGGGGACATTCCATAGACGTAATGGTTTTTATACTGTACAAACGATATTTGCTATCACCCTACACCTTCCCTACACCTAAACCTAGCCCTCACAGGAGACTGTGCATATCTTTACATTCTCAAAAAAACTTATTCTGTATGATTTATAAGCCTTTTGAAAAGTGGGGACATGGGCAATGTCCTCATAAGTCACCCTCTCCTTGTAATACCTATGTCATACCCATGTTATTACACAAATTTGTGTCCTGATATGTCACAAAAACAAACACACACACACACACACACACACACACACACACACACACACACACACACTATAATATGCCGTTATACTCCATAGAACTCTATGTAAAACTAAGCTTTTTTTTGCAAAGGCCTATCTAAAGGGTTAATGGGGCCAACTGATAATCAACAGTAGAATTTACAAATTTGACCCCTTCCCAACAGGGAAAACCACAAACAATCAAGAATTCAGCATTATATGGTGTCATGGCTTTGCAATCAAAAAATGTGGTTATAATGGAAGTCAATGGGGCAAAAACAGCCACAAACAATAAATAAGGAGAAAAAATGAAAATCTGATGCTGCGCCAAAACTAACAATGCATGAAAGCCAATGTTCTTACTAATCTTTCACATGTCCAAGACTGTTAAAAAGGTAAAAAAAAAATCCAGGTCGCAATTACCTTTTATATTGAAAATTAGTAATTTATTATTATTTTTTTTTTCAAAATCAGTGACATCATTTAGGAATTTGGCAATTAAAGAGTTAAAATCCTGATTTTTTTTAAAACATTTAGTATTTTTGAGCAGGACTGAGGTTGATTAATAGATTTATGCAAAAAAAATTGAAAAAAAAAATTATCTGATACATTTTTACAGCAGTTTAAAGTAGTGGCTGTTTTCAGCCATGCAACATAACGAAAGGTTGTAAATTGAAACAATGCACAAGGGTTAATTGTACTTGCTAGGCCTATACTTTATACCTAGGTACAGTAAAATTACAAACATTTGTTATAATAGTCATTTTATAATAAATCCAAAAACAAGACTGAAGTGTCAATATTAGTAACTGCACTACTGAGTGATCCTCTGTTGTCATCTACTGACTGGTCAATTAATGCCTGTAACGTTCCTTGTTTCCAGAAGGAAGAAGACAGGGTCAGCGAGACTGGGACTCGTGCTATTTATTTGCAAACTTGGTTTAAACAAAACAATCGCCAGCTGCGCTCACAATCACATCAAACAATAACTCATAATAGGTCGTAATCCTTGTCACTCTGCATCCGGCTTGCTGCACGAGTTCCCAGTCAGTCTCTCGCCGTTGTCTTGGCACACACTCCTTTTATCCGTCTCTCCCCTCCGATTACTGGAACGAGACACAGGTGTTTGTCATTTGCACTTGACCCACTTACCACTCGTTCACCTGTCTCTCTCTCCCGTTGGAGACCTCAAGGAACCACGCCCCCCTCGCCACAATGCCATTTTCACGTTAAAAGTCTTTGTTTTCCATTAGGATTTTTGCCACATTTTTTCATGTCATCTTCATAAATGAAAAGCAAATCTTTAAAGTAAATTTTACATTACAACTGTAGAGTTAAAATAAATAAAAATAAACTACTGTTTCTACTACTGAATTGTTTGGCCAAAATTCACAAAACTAGCCTTTTTAGATTTAGTGCATCATGCCAAAGCGTACCATACCCACTTTCTCATGTCAGCCATTTTGGGCATCGGCCATTTTTTTTTAGTAAAAAAATGCCATATTTTATGAATGCATTGGCATTTTAAAAAAAGTTTAGGGGCAGTGCCATTGTTACAGAGTACCCTTGAACCCCACTAGAGGGCACTCCAATATGAACTCTCTTTTGTTCCCTTCCGGGAACTCGAGCCACGTCAGAAACGCTATGGGGAACGCCATTGGCGGGCAGCATTCTGAGTCATAGTCTAACAACCAATCGTACGATGGGAGTGACGTCACAGGCGTGGTGACGTCAGCGACCAGGAAGTATAAAGCACGTGCGTTTGAAGCCGGCGGCAGCTTTTGTCATTCAGCGAGAGCGCTCTGTGTCTGTCTGTCTTTAAACATATTGCTTTTTTTTGTGCCAGTTTGCACACCTTTATTTTGAGCAATATGTCAACCAAAGGGGGAAAGAAAGTTAAGAAACTAAGGCGGTACAGCAGCCACATAGATAGTGTGTTCCTCCCTGCCAACGCTTCATTGCTGTTGGGATACACACAGTCTATGTGTGGTCTGCTTGGGTGCGGAGCACGCACAGTCAGCCCTCGAAAAGGCTGACTGTCCACAGTGTGAGCATACTTCCACTGCAGGTGCTCCGTCCCTGGAAGGCTCTCTTCGAGGAGGGAGCCTTCGCTAGCGTACCTCGCAGGTCTGGCCCTGCTTCCGCCGAGGCGGAGCGGTAGCTGCACTCGTGGGGATCGCACCTCTATCTACTAGAGAGAATGGAGACGGGTGATCCCCTATCTCCTTCCCTAACTGATGGATCGGTAAACTTCCCACTGGATAAGGAAGCCCGCAATGCGGTTACTTCCTTCCAGTAAGAGTTTTTAACGCTTCTCCTATCTTCCTCCGAGGAGGTTGATGTGGAGAACGTTGTCAAAAGTATTCAACCGCCCCCCGATCGCCTCAGTGTGAGGAGCTGTTGGACGTGCTGACTAATGCAGTAGCTAAATATAAAATAAAAATGAGCCGCAGAAAAGCAAACTTTATGCTCTCTGCGGACTAAGTTAGCACTTCCAAAGCGGAGCTTTCTGTTCTTCCCCGATCTGCACACTGAACTGTCTAGATCACGGGAAAAACTAGAAAGAAAAGATGATGCTGCGGGTTAAATAGACGCTAGCCAGCTATCTGTCACCCAGCCTGGCATCATCCTTGAAAGTTCCGTCTTTGCTTTCCAGGCCGCCTAAATAACTTCAGGCTTGATGGGCAAATTGCACACGTGTCGGGGTTGCTGGACGGGAGCATAAAACCCCAGCCGTGTACCAGCTCCTCACATAAGAGGCTCATATTAGGAGCATTGCAGCCCGTTTCCCTCCGGTGAGACCTAGAGGGCGGGACTAGCAACACTCCTGACCGGGGGCTTCAATGACTAAGCCCGATCTGAGGGTCGTGCTTTGGTCTAAGAGGTCCTCGGCTAAACGGCCCTGACGGATGTGCCACAGGGCCGATGAGGCCAGCCCCTCTGAAGGGCCCTCAGGAGATCTGTCAGCTAACCCTGCCAGTGTTACAGGGCGCGGCAATCTCCCGCGAACATCATTCTCTAGCCGTTCCGCCCTAGAGAGTTCGCAACCCCCACGGGGGTCCTCAGAGAAACTAGTTCAGGAGCATCCTGCCAGTACGCTGTTACAGGTCACCGAATTAATTCCTCAAATAAATCCAGAAACCAGTCTCGAGAGGCTGGTTCCCTTAGTAGAATTTCTGGCAGCATGGAAACTACTGCCAAATATTTCTACGTGGGTCCTGCGCACTGTAGAGAAAGGTTATTGCATTCAATTCGGCGCCAAGCCGCCACCTCTCAGCGGGTTATTTCCATCTCTGGTGAACCCCTGTCACGGATTGGCCAGGCTCTAACACCAGTCACACCCAACGATCACAATCACCAGCCTACTGATGAGCACCACCTGCACCCAATTATCACCCAGCCTACTCATACACACACCGTAGTTCAGTCATTGTCCGGGCACGTTGATACTACACGGACTCATTGTGTCTCTCGTCTACGAAGCCACAATCCATACTTACCTTCAAGTACTTACCTGTCTCTCTTGTGTTCCAGTCTTATGTTCCCTGTGTCTCCAGTCCAGTCTGCGGTGTGTGTCCATCCAAGTCTCGTCCAGATACATTTCCTGCAAAAGAAAGAACAGTTAAATCATCGGCTGTGCAACAAGTCACCCAAGACTTTGTCTTCATTACTCACCTCTCTGGATCTGCTACCATCTTCGCTGTTTCTGCTCTGCTGTAATTTAAATAAACATCTTGAACTGTACTTACCTGTCTTGTGTGTCTGTGTGCATAACAGATGCCCAGACCGAGACAACAGACAGCATGAGCACAATGGATCCATTCCAAGAGCTGGTAGATGCTCTCATGAGGGCTCTCCAGCGATCTCCAGTCACTGCCACACCTGTCACCACTACCGGATCGTCACCATCACCGAGCACTTCTTCTACGGTTCCTTCCAGTCCCATGGCTAGACCGGCACCCTACTCTGGCCGGGCGGATGAGTGCAATGGATTTCTGCTTCAATGTTCACTGGTATTTGCTATGCAACCCATGTTATATCCCACCGATCAATCCAAAATTGCTTTCATCATTTCATTATTAACAGGAACCGCTCTACAATGGGCAGACACGTTATGGCATCAGAATGGGCCAGCCACACGATCCATCCAAGCTTTCATCGCTCACTTTAAGGAGGTTTTTGGTCAGTCTGACAGCGATATAACAGCAGGAGATCAGTTGTATCATCTAAAACAAGGTACTATGTCCATACAAGAATACTCACTGAAATTCAGAACCCTTGCAGCTGCCAGTGGATGGAACGAGCGGTCACTCATCACTACTTATCGGCTGGGTTTGGAACCGAAACTACGCATGCAACTAGCTGCTTTCGATGATCGAGAAGGATTGGAGAAATTTATACAATTATCCATCAGATGTGCTGACCGAATGAATGCTTATGGACCAGACATTACCGTTGCCACGCCTGCACTCATCCGTCCGCCAGAGAGATTGACCCCTCCAGAACCAGCTCCAGAACCCATGATTTTAGAATCCGGGAAATTATCAGCTGCTGAGCGGCAGAGGAGGTTGACCCGGGGTCTCTGTCTATACTGTGGAGCCAGTGGACATCTACGATTGAACTGTCCTTCCAGACCAACAGTTACCAGGGTGAGTGTATTGCAAACGGATGTTGAGAATTTACACCCTCTGACCACCAATGTAGAATTGTTTACTGCCTCCTTTTCTGTATAATTTCATCTCGGGGTCCCTCTGCCGCCAGCTCAAGCTGCACACTCATCCCACGACAACCAAGTACAAAATACACTCTATAACAGGAGAATCATTATCCCGCAAACAAGTGCAAAGGAAGACAGAGGAAATTCACCTTCAAATTGGCATACTTCACAGAGAGAAGATACAACTACTGGTTCTGGAGGAAGCCACCATCGACATCATTCTAGGGCACCCGTGGCTGGTGAAGCATGATCCCATCCTCTCTTGGGGCACAGGTGAAGTATTGCAATGGGGTGAAAACTGTTTCAAAACATGCTGTCTTGAAGTTCCACGTCCTGTCAAGAAATCCATCCCTGTATATATCACGTCAGTCGAAAGTCCTACAGCCCATCAGTCTGTCAAGATACCGGATATCTATTCACAATTCAGCGATGTCTTTTGCCCCAAGAGAGCTTCCCAGCTGCCTCCTCATCGGCCATGGGACTGTGCTATTGACCTGGTTCCCGATGCACCGTTACCTAGAGGGAGGATCTACCCATTGTCGCTTCCCGAGACCAAAGCCATGGAGGATTACATCAAGGAGGCGTTAAATCAGGGGTACATATGGCCATCCACTTCTCCAGCAGCATCCAGTTTTTTTTTCGTCTCCAAGAAGGATGGAGGCTTGCGGCCATGTATTGATTACAGAGCTCTCAATAAATACACCGTCAAGTTTAAATATCCCCTTCCTCTCGTCCCTGCGGCCCTGGAACAACTCCGTTCAGCACGCATCTTCACGAAGTTGGACCTCCGCAGCGCCTACAATTTGGTAAGGATACGTGAGGGGGACGAGTGGAAGACTGCATTTGTGACCCCTACAGGCCATTATGAATATTTGGTCATGAGCTACGGTTTAGTAAACGCCCCCTCCATATTCCAAAACTTCATACATGAAGTGCTCCGGGAATTCCTCCATCGGTCAGTCATAGTGTACATAGACGACATCTTGATCTATTCCCGGAGCGAGGCCGAACATCGCCACCATGTTGCGGAGGTCCTTCAGCGACTGAGAGAACATCATCTTTACTTGAAGGCCGAGAAATGTTCATTTCATCAACCATCTGTACACTTCCTTGGATACATCATCGATCACCATGGAGTTCGCATGGACGAGGGGAAGGTGGATGCAGTTGTTTCCTAGCCAGAACCCAAAACCATAAAAGAATTACAAAGATTCCTTGGATTTGCAAATTTCTATCGCCGATTTATCAAGAACTACAGTCAGATCACCAGTACACTCACCAATCTCCTCAAGGGTCACCCAAGAAGTCTCGTCTGGACCACAGAAGCATCTACAGCCTTCAACAAATTAAAACAAGCCTTCACTCAAGCTCCACTTCTCACTCATCCGGACCGCGACCTCCCTTTCGTCGTTGAAGTGGATGCCTCTACCACCGGAGTTGGAGCGGTATTATCCCAACATCACGGTACCCCTGCACGCCTCCTTCCATGTGCTTACTTCTCGAGGAAGCTCAGCCCGGCTGAGAAAAATTATGACATCGGAAACCGAGAACTGTTGGCTATCAAGCTTGCCTTAGAGGAGTGGCGACATTGGTTGGAGGGAGCTCAACATCCTTTTCAAGTCCTTACTGACCATAAAAACTTGCAATACCTCCGTGATGCCAAGAGACTATGTCCTCGTCAGGCCAGATGGGCTCTCTTTTTCACCAGATTTCAATTTACCATTTCATATCGCCCCGGATCTAAGAATGCACGTGCTGATGCCCTATCTCGCCTCTTCGAACCTGAGGAAACCACGGACACTCCTACGAACATCATTCCCTCCAAGATCATTGTCAGTCCCATCGAATGGACATCCCCTCCAGCAGTCGCCACTCCTAAACCCAGGACTCAGCCGGGCTGCCCCCCAGGACGCCAATACATTCCACGTTCACAACGGGTAGATCTCATTCATACCACTCACACCTCTCTAGGTACTGGTCATCCAGGGGCCAACAACACTCTCTCGCTATTGTCCGATCGTTTCTGGTGGCCCAACATGGCAAGGGATGTGAGAAGGTATGTGTTAGGATGCAAGGAATGCACCATGGCCAAGAGTCCTCGTCACCTTCCTGCGGGGAAACTCCATCCCTTGCCTGTCCCAAACCGTCCCTGGTCACACCTAGGAGTGGATTTCATGACCGATCTTCCACCCTCTGAAGGAAAGACCTGCATCTTGGTCATCGTCGATCGCTTCTCCAAGTCTTGTTGCCTCATTCCATTGAAGGGTCTTCCTACCGCATTCGAGACAGCCGAATGCCTATTCAACCAAGTGTTCAGGTACTATGGAATCCCTGAAGATATCGTTTCCGACAGAGGCCCACAATTCATATCTCGTGTATGGAAGGCCTTCTTCAGACTCCTAGGTGTGACCGTAAGCCTCTCGTCCGGATATCATCCGCAAACTAACGGGCAAACCGAGAGGAAAATCCAGGAGGTGGGACGGTTCCTTCGGACATTCTGTCACGGTCACCAGAACTCCTGGAGCCAGTTTCTGGGCTGGGCAGAGTACGCCCAGAACTCCTCAGTCCCAGATTTGTTGGTCCCTTTACAATCCTGGAACAGGTCAACCCAGTCACATTCAAATTACAACTACCACCTCAGTATAGGATTCATCCTACATTTCATGTGTCACTTCTCAAACCCTGTCACGATCCTCTGCTTCCCTCCACAGAGCCTGCTGCCTGTATGCTGCTCTGGCTCCTCCCTGACTCCAGGGCATCCGCATACTCGACTGGCTGATCCTGGCCAGCTCGGAACAGTTAGCGGTTCAACATCGAGGTGTTGTTCTCGCTCACATGAAAGAATTGGGGTTGAGACTCAACACCAAGAAGAGTGTGCTTTCTCCACTACTGAGAACCATTTATCTAGGTGTAATTTGGGATTCGACCACGATGCAGGCATGAATGTCACCTTTTCGGATCGAGTCTATCCTTACTGCAGTAAATGCGGTCAAGCTAGGCCTGTCACTCACTGTCAAACAGTTCCAAGTACTTTTAGGTCTTATGGCAGCAGCATCCAACGTGATACTTTTTGGTCTGCTGTACATGAGACCACTGCGGTGGTGGCTCGAAACCAGGGGGGTTCTCCCCGAGGGGAAACCCATTCCGCAAGATCAAGGTCACGCGGTGCTGCCTACGTGCCTTGGCCATGTGGAAGAAATCCTGCTTCCGCTAGCGACAGATGCATCCCTCACTGGGTGGGGAGTGGTCATGTGTGGCCGCTCAGCACAAGGCCTTGGAGCGATCACCATCTCTCCTGGCACATAAACTGCCTAGAGATTCCAGGCCCTGAAGTGTTTCCTTCAAGACCTGAGAAACCGTCACATGCTGGTCCGTACAGACAGCACTGCGGTAGTTTATTACATAAACCACCAAGGAGGTCTCCGCTCACGCCCCTTATACAAGTTGGCATACCGGATCCTCCTATGGTCTCAAGGAAAACTTCTCTCCCTGAGAGCAGTCCAATATCTTTGGACGTGGGAGCGGACGTCCTGTCGAGGCAGGGGCCGAGGCCCGGGGAATGGCTGCTTCACCCAGAAGTGCTGAAGCAGATTTGGAGAGTGTTTGGCCAGGTTCAAGTGGACTTCTTTGCGACTCAAGAGATATCGCAATGTCCCCTCTGTTACTCTCTAGTGCCTCCAGCTCCTGCGGGACTGGACGCTATGGTACAGACGTGGCCAAGGTCCGGTCTGAATGCCCTTTCCCAGATCGCTCTGCTCCCGGGAGTTCTGGAATAAGTGTGACCCCTGATTGGGCACATCTCATAGAGGCCAGTCCCTCAACAAGGTTGCTGAGACCATCCTTCACTCCAGAGCTCCCCCCTATGAGGAAACCCTATGACCTTAAGAGGAAGTGGTCTACTACATGGTGTAACCAGCACCAGTTTGACCCGGTTCACTGCCCGATTGGTACAGTACTGGAGTCTCTGCAGTCTCACCGTCCACAGGGCTAACCCACTCCACCCTGATGGTAGATGTGGCGGCGGTATTGGCCTGCCACTCCCATTTCGGTGACTGTTAGTGGGTAGAGTCCCCTTGGTCATACGTTTTCCTCCACGGTCGGGAAATCAAGGCTTCATCTGGAAGTAATGAAGCATGGAGAATTCTTATCCAGACTCAGTTGGACCTCTTGCGACTCGAGAGATATCGCAATGTTCCCTCTAGTTCTCCTTAGTGCCTCCAGTTCCGCTCGGACTGGACGCCATAGTACAGACGTGGCCAGGGGCTTCGTCCGTACGCATTTCCCTCGATCGCTCTGCGCCCAGGAGTTCTGGAAAGAGCACGCCGGTATCGGTATGGAAAGACCCCCCACCCGGAGAGGTGGAAGTTATGGGTATGGCCCCTGGGGGGGGCGCAACTCATAGAAGCTGGTCTCTCAACCGAGGTTGTTGAGATCCTTCTCCAATCCAGAGCTCCGTCTACGAGGAAACCTTATGGCCTAAGTGGAACCTGTGTGCTTCGTGGTGTCACGAACACCGTTTAGACCAAGTTACTGTCCGTTGTTACAGTACTAGAGTCCCTGCAAACTCACCTGTCCACAAAACCAGCTCACTACACCCTGAAGGCGTTCGTGGCAGCTTACTGGCCTACCATGCCCCTTTCAGTGGCTTGTCGGTGGATAAAAGCCCCTTGGTCATATATTTTCCTCGGCGGTGCACTCAGGTTGAGACCCCGAGGGGTCCCAAGCCTCTATTCTCTCCACTCTTGGAGCGTCGACCAAATTGGAAGTATAACTGCATGTGTCCAGTGTGAACACTGGGCACATACGGCCACAAAAGCATGTGGCATAAACAGAGCTATTAGTAGATCATAGAGGATCGCACTGCCTTTCTTGTCCGTGAAATACTAGACAAAGGCTCATACCTCTCGCGTCCTGGCAGGATTACCAGGCCGAGCTTATTCAGTCCCTCTTGTTCTGGCGTTTCCCAGACAAAGGACTAAGACTCCCAGTGCGCCCGAGGGCCGAGGAGTACCTCCTGCATTGGCTGGCTACCAAGCAGAGGTGAATCAACTCCTCGTGTGCCCAAGGGCCGAGGATCACATTGCCCTCTTGTCCGTGGAATACTAGACAATGGCTTATTCCCCTCGTGTCCTGGCAGGATTACCAGGCCGAGTTTATTCTGTCCCTCTTGTTCTAGCTCCTCCCAGACAAAGGACTGAGACTCCTCGTGTGCCCGAGTGCCGAGAAGTACCTCTTGCGCTGGCTGGCGACCAGGCAGAGGTCCACTACTATCCTCGTGTGCCTGAGGGCCGAGGATCATATTGCCCTCTTGTCCGTGGAATACTAGACAATGGCTTATTCCCCTCGTGTCCTGGCAGGATTTCCAGGCCGAGTTTATTCAGTCCCTCTTGTTCTGGCTTTTCCCAGACAAAGGACTAAAACTCCTCGTGCGCCTAAGAGCCGAGGAGTACCTCCTGCATCGGCTGGCTACCAAGCAGAGGTGAATCAACTCCTTGTGTGCCCAAGGGCCGAGGATCATACCGCCCTCTTGTCCGTGAATACTAGACAAAGGCTCATACTTCTCGCGTCCTGGCAAGGTCACCAGGCCGAGTCATTTCAGTCCCTCTTGTTCTGGCGGTACCCCAGACAAAGGACTACCACTTCTCCTCATGGGCCTGAAGGCTGAGGAGCACTCTAGGAGGTCGAGTACCCTATCCTCGTGTGCCCAAGGGCCGAGGACCACATAACCTTGTCCGTGGAACACTAGACAATGGTTATTTCGGTCCCTCTTGCTCTGGCCTTTCCCAGACAAAGGACTAAGACTCCTCGTGCGCCTAAGGGCCGAGGAGTACCTCTAGCTCTGACTGGCGACCAGACAGAGGTCTACTACCTTCTTCGTGTGCCCGAGGGCCGAGGATCACATTGCCCTCTTGTCCGTGGAATACTAGACAATGGCTCATCCTACTCGCGACCTGGCGATACCTCAGGCCGAGTCTCTTCCTGTGCTCTGGCAAGGTCCACCAGACACAACTTTCTTCCAACCTGGTCCTAGCAGACACTGGGCAGGGCTTGGAAATTATGGGGGCGTTGACATCTCGTTCCCCATAGCGTTTCTGACGCGGCTCGAGTTCCCGGAAGGGAACGTCTCAGGTTACGTATGTAACCTTAGTTCCCTGAGGGAACGAGACGCCGCGTCACAGACCATAATTCTGGCACCCTGCGGCGCTCGCTTCATTCCTAAAAGAGCTGCTGCCGGCTTCAAACGCACGTGCTTTATACTTCCTGGTCGCTGACGTCACCGCGCCTGTGACGTCACTCCCGTCGTATGATTGGTTGTTAGACTATGACTCAGAATGCTGCCCGCCAATGGGCACCCGCCGGTGACTGGCTGCAGTATAGGTCATAAACCCCGCCCTCTCCATGTAATCTAATGGGACGTGAGCCAAACTAAATAATCGAATTTCACTTCAAATGATTTCCATCGTGTGAGGTAGTTCTTATAATGCCGATTCATGTTCAGGTGCTCGTTTTTCTAATAAGTTCGCTTTTAAGTAGTTATTTGATGCTATAAAAACGGGGTGGTGTCATGATTGTGATCGTGCGATTGGGTCTGTGGGAGTTTGGGCGGGACTTTGACACTGCGGCTCCGCCTCACGACACTACTGCGCAGACTCTGCGGCCATATTGAGTCGTTTTGGCTTCACTTTTCTATAGTGGAAAGAAGCGGTGACGCGTTGTCCATCTTTTTTACAGTCTATGGTTTCACTCTTGTCTGTGTGTCATGTTCTAATTGGTTCCACTGTTCAATGTTGAGGAGTCAGTCGACAAAATTCAAGTCACAGCCAACCTTCCTGAATCACATCACAGCAGACTGTCACAAGCCTCAAATCATGTCTGTCAGCCCAGAGCCATTGCACAAGATGTCCGCCAGCCCAGAGTCACTTCACAAGATGGCTGCCATCCCAAAGCCTGTTCACAAAATAGTCACCATCACAAAGCCTGTTCACAAGATGGCCACCATTCCTGAGCCTGTTCAAGCCAAGCCAAGTCACAGCTGTTCCAGCAAAACCAAGTCATGTCACAGTCATTATTTCAAGGTCGAACAAGGTCTCACCCCGAACATCCAGAGCCAAGTCACGTCTCGCCCAAGCGTCCAGTGCCATGTCACGTCTTGCCCGAGCCACGTCAAACCTCGTCTGATCTGCCAGAGCCTCGGCATGTCTTGTTTGCCAGTACAACAGACCCTCCTTTAATGTCAGTCATACCCGCAGAACCAATGCCCCCAAGCCATGCAGAGCTTATGCTCCTAAGCATTACACCCTCAAGCCTGCTGTGCATCCCAATAACCACTGCATTGCCCTCCCTGTCACGGCTATAGAGGGTGTTCCTGAAGTCCCTGTCTGCCCTGTCACGGCTATGGAGGCCGTTCCTGAAGTCCCAGTCTGCCCTGTCACGGCTATGGGGACCGTCCCTGAAGTCTCTGTCGGCCCTGTCACCGCTATGGAGGCCGTTTCTGAAGTTCCTGTCTGCCCTGTCACGGCTATGGAGGCCGTTCCTGGAGTTACTGTCCGCCCTGTTATGGCCATGAAGGCCGCGTGTGAACCGTCTGCACCACCCTGGTGGGCTCCTGCCCCATCGGTGCCGCCCTGATGGGCTCTGGCTCCGTCTCCACCTCTGACCCCTCCGCCGCCCTCCAGGACTGTATGTGCTACACTGTTTGGGAGCGTCTGGAAGCCGCTCTTTGGGGGGGGGGAGGAGGTGGTCTATGTTAAGGAGTGCCCTCCCTTGAACCCCATTAGAGGGCACTCCAATATGATCGAATTTTTATGTACTCTACGTCATGTTGTGCTTCCCTACACGTGTCGTGACAGATAGTAGTGTTTCCCTATATGGTTCCCTTCCTTCATCCTGAATTCCTTCTCCTCTTCTGTGATTCCCGTTTGTCACTCTGCCTGAAGATTTATTAAAGACTTTTTAGGTACTCTGAACATAAGTTGCACATTGTTATTTTTGATCCTTTCAGTTGGGAGATTTTTTGTGTTACTCTTGTTTTTATTAAATATACCTGGTTATGTCCTTGTTAATATGTAACTGCAAACATATTTTGTAATTGGCTTTAATAATAATAAATAAATAAAAATAAATAAATACATTTTAGTTTTCTCAAATGTTTAGTATAGTTAGTACAGTATATATATATATACACACACACACACACACTGTATGTGTGTGTATGTGTGTGTATGTGTGTGTGTGTGTGTGTGTGTGTGTCAAGAGTATGAACAATATGAAAACTACATTAAATTGGCATAACATAAATTCTCAACATAATGTAACAGTAGTAATGTTTTCATCCATTTGTTTTAATGCATAAATTCAAAATGTCCAATAAAATATCTGAATGGAAACACTGCAAATTCATAGGTGGAGGCTCTACCTAGGTAATATTCATTGTGTGACATTTTTCAGATGCATTGGAAATAACAAACAAAAAAAAACAAACAAAAAAAAAAATTCTTATTAATATTGTTAAATTACTAGGGACAATGTGACATTTGCTAGTTATTGTAATGTATATGTCCCTAATTCTACGCCTTGTTTTTTTATTTATCTGCTGTATATACTTCAGCCGCACATGCAGCTTATGTAGAATGTACATGTGTATAAAAGTGGGAGCCCTTAATGAATCAAACATAAAAGCAAAATGAAAAAGACCAAAAAAAAAAAAAAAAAACATGTAACATGTAAAAAACACCCTCACTTGACAGAAATGAATTGCAAAAAGTAGATGTATGTCCTTTTATGGTTGTGAGGGAGGGGTAATACAGTAGGGGACTAAGGTGGTCTCTCTACGACCCTCACTACAGACTGTGTGGAATGATTCAGTTTTCTTATTTAGTTTTTTTTCTATGTGACTATGATGCAGCATTTAGGGATTCACGGATTCCAGAGGTAGGTGCTTTTATTTTTTTAATGCAGTATGCAGAGTTTAACTGTTGCATGTCTAGTTTGGTTTTTTAACACTTAGTATTTGATTTCAGTGTATATTCATTTATCACTAATAAAGCTTGTAAAAGACTCTTAGGCTACTGCTGATTTGCAGGGGGAACATCACAATGGGATGTCAATTAAAACATCTTGAGAGAACATCTGTTTGCATATTTTATTCACTCCAATGCCAGTACACAGAATTTCCACAGGTATAGAAGGCTGATTTCTAAACTTAAATACACAAAATAGGAACAAACAGAGTATAGGTTGAACAATCAATTGCATAACAGAATCCAAACCATAATAAAAAATATCAAACAAAACTTACATCTGTACACAGCCACACAACACCATATGAAAAGAGTCCAGAGCAGCAACAAAGGGAGAACACACTGACTGTTGCTTGCAAGCAAGCCTTTTTAAATGGGCAACAATTAATGTGGTAATGGGGTGCAGCTGCTGACAGTGGGTGGAGCTAGCCACTGGAGAAGTAGGTCGAGCTAGCCACCAGGTCAGAGGGATTTCTAACAGAGCTAATGCTAATACCATATTTGGCTTAAAGTGCCCCTATTATGCCATTTTAAAGGTAGTTAATATTGTTGTAATAGTCTCTTAAAACAGGTTTACATGTATGCAAGTTCAAAAAACACTTTAGTTTTCTCCAAAATTTGATTTATTTTTACCCCGTTTCTAAATGATTCGTAAACGACTCGTTTGAAGCAGTTCGAAGAATCAGTCTCTCTAAACCCCTCCTTTCCTTGAGCCCTCACTGCTGTGATTGGTCAGATGGTGCAGTCCTTTTGGATTGGTCTACCGCTACAGCGCAAAAACGAAACGCCCATTGGCATAACTGAATGACAGCTGCGGAGACCTGTTAATGCATAGAAAAGATAGCCTCGATTTTACCCTATCAATTCGAGCCGGAGTCTGACGATGAAACTGTCGAAGTGTCACATCGACAAGAAACTGTTTTGCAAGCACAACCGGAGCAGGACGTTTCTCAGTGGGTTTCATATGTTACCTGTTAAAAGTGCTTGCAATTTGCTTTTGTAAGCGAACCGGGCACACCTCTACGTTGTGAACTTCAACACTGTACAATCCATAACACTGCGTTAAGCCATCGTTTATCATTATCATTACTTAAACTAATAAGGCAGACAGACAGTCAAGCTGCATCAATCACAATTTTTAGACTACATTGCACTCACAGCTGAACAACAGAACTACAGAAACGCAAGTTAGCCGGTTACCAAGACATGTGCGGGGTTGTTACACACCATAACGTACACAAAGACGTATTTTGAACGATCGCTAGAAAATACAATTATTAATCATACTTACAGGTAGAAGTTCAGAGGAGCAAGCCGGTCCAAATAAACTGGGCACTGATCCATTTTTTAAAACCAAGCGTTTGGTGAATCTCGCGTTGTAACGTTACTCCCCAGGATTGGAAAAGCAGTCATCAGTAAAATGACGCGAACACAACACAAGATTGGCATTGGACTGCTGAGGTGTTGAAAAAATTAATGTTAACCACTCATTCTTGATAGTTTCATCTTTCGGAAGGGCATATAAAACAAATTCACTCTCACAGCGCAGGGCGTCTTCTTGACATGATGTAATCCACGTGAAAATGGTAGGCCTACTGTTTGTGGGCGGGCAAGTTGTTCGCGAAATTGAATGTGGGCGGACATTACGCAAATGTGTAGCTCGTGACGTGTGGCCGTTACAGAAAAAAGATTCGAATTGCTGACGACTCGTTTAGGCGAATGTGAGCCGACTCTTTTTTTGTTAGACAAAAACTTTATTTATAGTGCACTGTCAGCGTCACAACTTTGCAGATAGTTTATGTTCACATACAGCTACATGACACACTACATGAAATATCATATTTGAAAAGGCATAATAGGGGCACTTTAATGTTTGTTTCATGTGTTCAACCGGTAAATCTCACACTTTCATTGTTGTTCACAAATATATATTCTCAAACAATTCTCCTGTTTAACAAAAAAATCCAAGTTGGACTGGTTTATGAAGGCAAATCAATGCCATTAATCAGCGAGCGCAGCACTGATGCTGGCGCGCGCAGTAAACCAGATACGCGAGTGGAAAACAGATTTACACGTGAGGAAACGGGAACCCGCGAGCTCATTTGAAACCTTCTTTCCCACACCCTCGCGCTCGATCTTCTCCCACCTGCTCGCGCGAACACTTTTATTTTTGTCAGTCGTGGGGCGGGACTTGCTGCTTTAATTGTAACGGTGTATTCACATGGGGCGTAAGCGTCAACGCTTAACGGAAGGCGTGGCTGACGTTCATGGTCATAGCAGCGTCAGCCAATGAAATACTGCTCTTGAACAGGATGAACGTGATTGGCTGCCGCCTGGCCACTGTATTTGCATAGAGCGATCTGATTGGCTGATGCGGCGCTTCACTGGCGTTGCTCGCGGCAGAAGTTGAAAATTTCTCAACTACTGCCGCGAGCAACGCTAGTGAAGCGCCGCCGACGGATCCACAATTCTTTTCGGCAACGCTTGACGTCACCCTTTCAAAGTCAATGGGAAGTGTTGACGCCTACGCCCTGTGTGAACACACCATAATCGCAAAAGCCATTGGTTACCTCCTCTATTCCGGAAGTCAGCTATGATTGGACGCCTGTGATTACCAATCAAGCCCTGAAGCTAGGTTCAGCAAGATGGATACTCAAAGAGAGGTATGTAGTGATGACAAATTTTTATTTTTATTTTTAACATGTTGTGTTTAGTATCTTACAAGTTTATAAACTTTATAAAAGTTCAAATTGGCTGGCTGTAGTTAGATTTGTATTGAGTGTTCTATACGTTACTCTATAATATTACTATGCTTAGGCCCGGATTCACAGACAGGGCTTACCCAAAGTCAGGACTAGGCCTTAGTTAAATTAAGAATTTTAAGCATCTTTTATAAATTTCCTTAGAAGAATGCATTGTGGGTGTGCATCTTGAGACAACACTGACATATTTTAAGACATGTCAGTGCAATATTCAGTTGAGACAGCTCAAATGTGCATTTTAGTCTGGGACTTAAGCTAATAAACTATAATGAAACTCTTTGCTAAAATAACATTTTTAGTAGAGAGCAGAACTTTTCAGTTCAGTTATCATCACAATACTGTTTTACTACTATATACATGCTGTTTACTTGATATTTTGTTCTCAAAATTAGGCCTAATAATGCTTTCTCTGTTCACATACAATAGGCTAAGTTGCAGAATGCTGCTAGGCATGTTATGTCCCTTTTACGCAGTGCTCTAGCTACTGAATCATGTTCACCATCACAGATGGGTAGGATAAATGTACTGTGTATTGTGTCATCTGTTTTACATTGTAAAGTCATAATTACCATTGGCCTTATTAATATTGCTATGAGTAGTATATAGCCACAAAGGCTTCAGACATTTAGACAGTTTCGGATTATTTCTGCAGATAAAGGTCAGGTTCAGGGAGAGCAGGTCTCGGCAGGCAGCAGCAGACAGCATGCAACACCACTACAGGGTCGGGCTACCCCTGGCAACAGGGTGCAGTCTGCAGTGAGACCACAGGAGACCCTTAGTGTTGCTGCGTCAAGAAATTCAGTGGACCAAAGTATGGCAAGGTTTGCATCTCTCAAAGAAGCCGGTGTTATAGTTTACATTATAAGAAAGTAAAATACTTGTGCTCGGCCTGACATTTGAAGTATGTGTCACCATAATACTGTAGCAGCATAGTCAAGTAGCATACCTTAGGCATAAGTCTAAAGAATAAATTCATGAACATTTAGAAGTTATTGTCTTGTAATGGGCAGTTTAGGTCAGCCCATTTGGATTATGCTTCAAGACTTAAGTATTATTGACATCAGACTGCCTTTTCTCTCAGAGCATTCCCTGGTCTGTTTAAGGCAAGAAAAGGCTTTATCCCAACTTCCAAAAAAAGGCCTGCCAGGTCAACGCCAATCCAGTTTTTCCTGCTAAATAAAAGCGTTGAAAGGACTCCAAAAACCTACCACAGGCTGGATTAGAACGGAGGACTGTTCTCATCCCTGAGGAAGCTGACCACTCTGAGGTTTGGCATTTCAAGTTTTCCATATTGTATAAAGACAGAGATACACCAGTGCTCCACACAGAGTTTTGATCTGTCTGTCTGATCATCCAGTCTGCAAAGCTACAGTACTGCTAAATGTTTTGTGTAAACTTGTGTAAAAATGCTGTAAAGTGAGGATGCTGTCAAAAATAATGTAATAAGTAGATTTTCTTTATCAATTAACTTCCATGAACCAAATGAAATCAACACTTGGTGTGAGCATCCTTTGTGTTTAAAACAGCTTTTGTCCTCGGTGCATTTAAGCAGAGTTTTTCAGTAGCTTTGCAGGTAGCTTTCTTGAAGTGTCTTGGAAATGTTGTTCTCCACAGTTCTTCTGAATTTAGGTTCCGATTCTTCTTCATCTCAGTTTGTTTTCTTTCTTCATGTCATTCCATGATGATGATGATCAGATCTCTGTGTGGAGCACTGGCTGTTGTCAGACTTAAATCTCACTGGATTATTACAATTAATGGCCAAATGAGTGTTTGGAAATGTAAACTGATATTTCCTCCTCACACAAAAGAATTAAAATCTTTTTTTTAGCTGGGGAAAATACTAGTGTTCTAATCATTTTGATAAGACTTGATTTATTTTTATGTAGCCAGTCTTGTTTGATGAAGTGCTTGAAGTATGTGTTTAATTCCACCAGATATCTAAGCTATTGGTGGAGACATATTCAAAAATGGAATCATTGGAAGGAGCCTGGATGCTCTATAAAGCTGTTGGTAAGTTAGTTTCATTAATTTTTGAAGCTTCATTGACATCAACTTTACACATCATTAGACTGTATTGTTACTTTAAATATGACCCCTGTTTCAGTATTTTTGAGTCTGTCTTTGGTTATCTTGACTGTTCAATGTTGGAGTGAAATGTTATTTCTTTGGCTAAAATTAAATAAATAAGCTGATATGGCTTTTGATCTTTTATACTCAGGTGGATCAGGTCAACGAAAGTTGAATGTCGTTGCACCAGAGGCAGAAGGCTACACAGGGTCCTACCTCATTAAAACAGTAGGAACAAAGGGCTGTCTATATATTATGCCAATACAGAACAGTGTGGACATATCCCCTTTACCCTACTCATCAAAAGAATTTGAAAAAATGCAGAAAGCTCGATGTGCAAAATGTCATACAGACATGCCTGTACAATTGCTGGCTATGCATGTCCAGAATTGTAAGACAGACATATGGATTAACACCAGTGATTGTGAATCGGTAAACTCTTTATTTATTTATTTAGTTTAATGTTTTCATTTAGTAAATAAAATATTTAGCAATCAGTAAAAGTGTTCACTTTTTCTAATATGTACATAATCAGCATTAAATTTGTTACAGGAGTCTGGAGATTTTTTGTCATCTCATACGGAAGAGCCACCCCTTTTCACAGAACTGGATTATGTCAATGTAGTTTGTTCAGTCTCATGCTTAGTCCGGTTTACTTTAACTATGCATAATTTTTCTTCAGTAACTTTTGTATGATTAACACACCAAATACAAGTCAAAATCTGTTACTATAAGACTATTCATTTTATAAATTAGTAACAAAATAATTTTGGGTTACTTATTCTAATAACCACAGTTCATGTCTTTATGTCCAAAACTTGCATAAAAGGACCCTAGAGATCCTTCAGTAAAGCCGTCAGCTTCCAGAAAAACAGATAATTTCAGTGGTAATGTAGGTAATAACTTAATATCATAACTTGCAGGAACTACAAAGTGATTTGTTCTCACTTTAAATCCTATATTTTTTTGTTCACATCCACAGCTGGGGGATGAGTTGGATTCTATGGATTGATCTTTGGCAGTGATTGATGTCAAGGTAAGATGAATGCATGCAGGACTATTTACCACATTCTTGGAGTCCCCCAACAAAAAGCGGGAGGGGGTTTGAGTTGTTGGATTATTTCCAGTGCATTTGAAAATCACTGTAGAAGGAAAAATTATTAAATTTAATTTTAATGTTATTTCATGAATGGTTATTAATGGTAATTCATTTAAATTTCAGTAATTTTAATTAATAATAGTAATGATTTTAAGTTTGCTTGGGATCTTGTTTCTTTCTTTAAGGATTTTTTTAAACATATTTTTCTGCATCTGTAAGGTCTCTTGTCCTGTGTGTTAAGCCATGTACCCAGAAGACTACATTGAAGTACATGCAAGTACTTGTGGGGAAAGGTTAATATTTATTGCTTTATTTATTATTATTTATTAATACTTTGCACTTTCCATTAGGTTTGTTGTGTGTTGTAGTAATTTGTATTCAGCTAATTACATTATTTCTTTCAGATGTGAAGGTACACCAAATATGGATTTGAATATTGCGGAGCAACAGCATGACAAGCCAAACAGGTGCATTTAAGTCTAAGTTTATCTTTTTTTTTTTTTTTTTTTTTTGCCTTGGCCAAAAACTAAATGCATCTTTGTTTGTTTTTCAAGCATTACAGAAGTAATTCAAAAACTTAAAGAGGCAGTAGATGCTACAACTATTTTCAGTGTCTGTGTCACAAGGGAGGACATGTTCAGCCGAGGCTTGACACAGTGGAAACGGCAAAAGAAGTCATCTCCAAAGAACCCCCTCAGAGTCACTTTCATTGGAGAGGCTGGGATAGACAGTGTTACACCAGGCCAGCAGAGGGAGCCCTTACCCTCACTCGCATTTGGATCCAACCAGGCCCGGATTGGCTAATCGGGAGGACCGGGAGAATTCCCGGTGGGCCGGTCCGTTTTTTTGGCCGCGAGGGCCGGTGTCCCTAGCTGCCTGCACTCACAGCAGTCGCCAGGGGCGGACTGTCCATCGGGAGAATTTTTGGCCCGCTACCCTCCAATTTTTATTATTATTATTTAATATTGTTGTTGTTGTTTTTGTTGCCGGCCTAATGTACTAAAGTGGTTATTTCAGAATTAGCCATTCAATAATAAAACTCTAATAAATCATAAATCGGTTAGTCTTGACTGGCACGCGTTTCGTCTCGCGCGCGCTCCGCGCATCCGCGCGTCCGCCGTCCGCCAAAACGACGCGAGACTGAAGTAGAAGTGCCCAGGTGGAGCAGAGAGACAAATCTGTCCTGTTTAGGACCTAAAGCGCAGGTCTGTTACATCTGTAAACAGACTATTGTAGTTTTGTCTTTGTTTACTTAAGTATTGAACTGCTAACAAATGTTAATCTATAAAAAATATCGTTTTAAAACAGGTTTAGGGAGCTACCCTTATAAAAAATTAACGGTGGTTTTACAAAACATGTTTACTATAGTTATACAATAATTATACAATATACAATGGTTTTGCTACACTATACTTTCACCATGGTATAAAATTATGATTATACTAATGGGAATCAATCCTAAAAAAAAAACCCAAAAAACATGGTTACTATGTTTACCATAGGCTCAATAATATCATGGTTAATTTTCCTTAGGGCCAAACATGACCCATGATAATGCAAAACATGTTTAGTTTTAAGATTTTTTAATAAATATATATTCAAGATGTAGCTAATTTTTGTTGTTTTAATTTTAACATTACGACAATAACACATGGTCCTAATGTAGTGGCCCTCTTTTTTCTGTTGCCCTTTTTTCTATCAAATGTTTTAGTAATAATCATAAATTATATATAATTTTGAAAGCTTAGAAGCTCAAGAACCATCCTGGTGGCTGTCTCCTCCCCCTTAGCAGCAATGTCAAGTGTCATTTTACAAAATCACAACTTTTTACAATCTTGACAAAAACATGTCTTTAAAAAGGTCTCAGTATTTCTGCAATAATCTGCTGATTGTCTTCTTTAAAAAAGACCAACCTTAGATCTGTACTGTATAGGTGGTTGTAAAGGTCGAGATGTGTTTATGAAAAAAGTGACAGATACAAGAAAATTTGTTTAAAAAGTAAACACACATGAGAGACAGAGAGATTAAAAGAGATTAAAAGGCAAATTGGAAGTTCAAGAGATAGCATTTAATTATTTTACCCAGTTGATTTCAACTTTTCTTTATGTGATAATGAAAAATATTGTTGTCCAGGGTTTCAAATTTTGGTGTGGGATGGCCTGGATAAGTGTGAGATTTCCCGGCCTGAAATTTTGTCTCAGTCCGCCCCTGGTTAACGTCAAGCTAGTTAGGAGCAGTGCAAAACAACGATGTCTGCAAATCACCGTTCATGTTTATGTATCAAACTTTTTCTTGTACTGTTGCTCTTCAGCAGCAGCAGCAGCCTCTAGTCCAGTTTGCTGCTAAGAGTGAAAAGCCAGGCCCCGTAACATTACCAAGCACCAGTCATGAGCCCAACACACTAGAATGGGCAGGTAGGACAGTGCAATACTTGTTCTATTCTTTATTTGTGTTTAAGGACTCAACAATTTTGCACAGAATATATATTCAGATATTGCAGAAAAGGACATTGTGATGTTTAAAAGAGTAGTGTTAGACATTTACCCTTTAATGTTCTCATTTATGAAAAATATTTGAACTTATAAAGCAGCTGTTTACTTGAAAAAGACATGATAGTGTCATTAGAAAGTTTAATACATTTTATTTTAATCTTTATTTTATACATATAGCTTAATATACATTTGTATTTATTTGATATTTTTTCATTTCAAGGTTTGGATATTTATGAGCACTAATTCTAACAGAAAATACATACTGATACTGTTAAACATTATATTGTGTTAACTGTTCAAATAAATCTTCACTGTGAAGCAACACTTAGGCTACTGTATTTGCACTGAATTGGAAATGACGTCATTTTAATATAGTCAGTCGTGAACTAAAGTGGGCCGGTCTAAGGCTTGAAACTCCAGGGCTGAAAAGGAGTCCCACTCCGGCCCTGGATCCAACCCTCAGCGCCTCTGTAACAGAATACTTCGCCACACTCGGATCCAGCGGCTTTGTTCCACCACCAGCAACAACATGGACCCAGTCATCAGCTTCGCCCTCAAGTCACAAGGTAATCGATCCCTCGAGGACCACATCCAAGATTTCCTGGACATTATCCCATATTCTGATTTCCCGGACTATGCACTGATAGATTTATTTTCCCATGGACTAAATGAACCACTACGCACCATGCTAATAGTTAGTGGTCCTCGGGGGTCGCTTATGGAGTTTTTGGACTTTGCTTTGTTGGTCACCGGCTCCTCATTTACTGTGGGAGCTGTTGAGGAGTCGGAGGACAAAACTCATGTCACAGCTCGCGATCATAAACCACAGCACAAGATGTCTGCTAGCCCTGAGCCACAGCACAAGATGTCTGCTAGCCCTGAGCCACAGCACAAGATGTCTGCTAGCCCTGAGCCACAGCACAAGATGTCTGCTAGCCCAGAGCCACAGCACAAGATGTCTGCTAGCCCAGAGCCACAGCACAAGATGTCTGCTAGCCCAGAGCCACAGCACATGATGTCTGCTAACCCAGAGCCACAGCATAAGATGTCTACCAGCCCAGAGCCCCTTCACAAGATGGCCACCATGTCACAGCCCGTTCACAAGATGGCTGCCTTTCCTGAGCCTGTTCACAAGATGGCCGCCTTTCCAGACCTTGCTCACAAGATGGCCGCCTTTCCAGACCCTGCTCACAAGATGGCCGCCTTTCCTGATCCTGTTCCCAAGATGGCCGGAGGGTTGCTAAGCCTCCTGACCTGCCCTGGAGGGCTCCTGCGCCTCCTATTCCGCCCTGGAGGGCTCCTGCGCCTCCTGATCCGCCCTGGAGGGCTCCTGCGCCTCCTGTTCCGCCCTGGAGGGCTCCTGCGCCTCCTGATCCGCCCTGGAGGGCTCCTGCGCCTCCTGATCCGCCCTGGAGGGCTCCTGCGCCTCCTGTTCCGCCCTGGAGGGCTCCTGCGCCTCCTGTTCCGCCCTGGAGGGCTCCTGCGCCTCCTGCTCCGCCCCGGAGGGCCGCTCCGCCTCCTGCTCTACCCTGGAGGGTCGCTCCGCCTCCTGCTCCGCCCTGGAGGACTCCTGGGCTTCCTGCTCCACCATGGGGGGTTCCTAAGCCTCTTGCTCCTCTCTGGAGGATTTCGGTTGGGCTCTGGTGGTCGTCTGCTCCGCCGTGGATACCCTCGCTCCCACATGTCCTGCTGCGGGGGGCCTCAACTCCCCCAGATCTGCCGGTCCTGCCTCAAGGTCCTCCTCTGCCACATGGACCTGGTCCTCCTTCGTTTGTCTGCTCCACCTCTGCTCCCCCACCGCCCCCCAGGACTGTTATTTCTAGGACTGTTGGGAGCGTCTGGAAGCCGCTCTTTGGGGGGGGGGGCTATGTTACACCAGGCCAGCAGAGGGAGCCCTTACCCTCACTGACTGTTGCTGCTCCCTCTGCTGCCTCTATGGTAGCTTCCTGTCTGTCCTCCATAAAAGCCAGCTCATCACATACACACACTGCGAAGTATTGATTTGCTCTAGCGGACTCTACTAAGCATTTTCCCTGTTTCATAGTTTCCTAGTTTCTTAGTTCTTTCTTGTCTTGTTCCCTAAGTCATAGTTTAGTTCTAGTTTAGCTTGTTTGTTTGATTTGTGTTCTTTTGTTACTTTGGACTGCTCACCTGGCTTTTTGACCCACGTCTGTTTTTACTGGATTACTCTGTCTCTGGATTATCTCTGTTGTTCCTGATTGCTGGTGATCGACCCTGTCTGTTTTTTGACCTCGATTACAATAAAGCTTTGCATTTGGATCCAACCCTCAGCACCTCTGTAACAGACAGTGGTGCTCTTATGAAAGAATTCCTGGCAGGTATGTTTTTGCCTCCCTCAAATGCAGCAATTTATGCAGTTATATAAAATATAGTCATAACTTTCTTATTTTAGGCCTTATTAGTACTGACAGTTTATTTTTTTCTATATAAATGATGGCTGGGATTGAGGCAAAATTCTTTGAGAGTGGGAAGTTTGGGAAAAATCTGAAGTATTCCATCACAGATTTTCAGTTTATGTTTATTTGCATCCTCTACTGGAATTTTCTTCTAATGCATTCTTTGCCAATTTATGTATTGCCCTCTTTTACTTAGGACAATTGGTGAAATAATGGCTGTGAGCATTACACAGGATGGCCCTCCACCTAACTTTTTTCAGGAGTGGATCTACAATTTCATCTCTTCTGGAGAGATTAATAAAGATCAGCTGTCAAAAGCTGATGTTACAGATCCAGACCTTCTAGACCTCATTGATAAGGTTTTCCAATTCATCTGTACTACATAGATGTTCAGTAATTCATGCAGTTCCTTCTCAAAAAATTATCATATTGTGATAAAGTATTTTCTGTAATGTACTGGTAAACATTAGACTTTCATATATTTTAGATTAATTACACGCAACTGAAGTAGTTAAAGCCCTTTATTGTTTTAATATTGATGATTTTGGCATACAGCTCATGAAAACCCAAAATTCCTATCTCAAAAAATTAGCATATCAAGAAAAGGTTCTCTAAACAAGCTGTTAACCTAATCCTCTGAATCAACTAATTAACTCTAAACATCTGCAAAAGATTCCTGAGGCTTTTAAAAACTCCCAGCCTGGTTCATTACTCAAAACCGCAATCATGGGTAAGACTGCCGACCTGACTGCTGTCCAGAAGGCCATCATTGACACCCTCAAGCAAGAGGGTAAGACACAGAAAGAAATTTCTTAACGAATAGGCTGTTCCCAGAGTGCTGTATCAAGGCACCTCAGTGGGAAGTCTGTGGGAAGGAAAAAGTGTGGCAGAAAACGCTGCACAACGAGAAGAGGTGACCGGACCCTGATGAAGATTGTGGAGAAGGAACGATTCCAGACCTTGGGGGACCTGCGGAAGCAGTGGACTGAGTCTGGAGTAGAAACATCCAGAGCCACCGTGTACAGGTGTGTGCAGGAAATGGGCTACAGCGGCAGAAGCTCCTGACCTGGGCTACAGAGAAGCAGCACTGGACTGTTGCTCAGTGGTCCAAAGTATTTTTTTCGGATGAAAGCAAATTTTGCATGTCATTCGGAAATCAAGGTGCCAGAGTCTGGAGGAAGACTGGGGAGAGGGAAATGCCAAAATGCCTGAAGTCCAGTGTCAAGTACCCACAGTCAGTGATGGTCTGGGGTGCCATGTCAGCTGCTGGTATTGGTCCACTGTGTTTTATCAAGGGCAGGGTCAATGCAGCTAGCTATCAGGAGATTTTGGAGCACTTCATGCTTCCATCTGCTGAAAAGCTTTACGGAGATTTTTTCAGCACGACCTGGCACCTGCTCACAGTGCCAAAACCACTGATAAATGGTTTACTGACCATGGTATTACTGTGCTCAATTGGCCTGCCAACTCTCCTGACCTGAACCCCATAGAGAATCTGTGGGATATTGTGAAGAGAAAGTTGAGAGACGCAAGACCCAACACTCTGGATGAGCTTAAGGCCGCTATCGAAGCATCCTGGGCCTCCATAACACCTCAGCAGTGCCACAGGCTGATTGCCTCCATGCCACACCGCATTGAAGCAGTCATTTCTGCAAAAGGATTCCCGACCAAGTATTGAGTGCATAACTGAACATAATTATTTGAAGGTTGACTTTTTTGTATGAAAAACACTTTTCTTTTATTGGTCGGATGAAATATGCTATTTTTTTGAGATAGGAATTTTGCGTTTTCATGAGCTGTATGCCAAAATCATCAATATTAAAACAATAAAAGGCTTGAACTACTTCAGTTGTGTGTAATTAATCTAAAATATATGAAAGTCTAATGTTTACCAGTACATTACAGAAAATAATGAACTTTATCACAATATGCTATTTTTTTTAAAGGACCTGTATATAATGTTATGGTGTTGTGGACATTTCTGAAGAGAGGAATTCATTTGTGATGTTCAGACTGCATTTCATTTGGGCTTTTATTATTTATTTAGTTTAGTTGTGCTGTTTGGATTCAATTAGTGTAAATACTGTTAGCCTACACTGCATATTTAATGACACAAGTGTTGCTAATGCTATTATTCTTTCTTCTTGTTTATTTTATGTTCTATTATACTTATGATATTCCAATCCCACAAGTAAAAATAATGTTGCTTTGTAACTAGAGACAGCTATAGCTACTTAATAGCTAACAAAAGAAAGTTGTTTTGAAATCTACAACTGATCCTTCAAACTGTGAAAATTTGTCAAGAGTGATATTACAACCAACTTATCATCAAATTAACATCATCAATTTTACGAAATTATGGTTATACCAACAAATCCAGTCATTACCTTTCCACATCCCATTTCATTTAAGCAATTGGTACATACATATCCTTTTTTATTCTGCAAGTTTGGAAAATAATTACCCAGAAGTAAATAACTAACTATACTCAAGTTAAATGCTGACCTGTTCTGCTTGCTACATAAGGAGCTTAGGAAAGGAAGGAAAGGAAAGGAAAGGAGGTGAAGTGAGGCCAAGTATGGTGACCCATACTAGGAATTTGTGCTCTGCATTTAACCCATCCAAGTGCACACACACAGTAGTAATCACACACCCGGAGCAGTGGGCAGCCATTGCTGCGGCGCCCGGGGAGCAGTTGGGGGAACGGTGCCTTGCTACGGTGTCTTGCTCAAGGGACTCACCTCAGTCGTGGTATTGAGGGTGAAGAGAAAGCTGGTTATTTACTCCCCCCACCTACAATCCCTGCCGACCTGAGACTCGAACCTGCAACCTTTGGGCCACGGCTGCCCCACAAACCTGGGGAGAGCGCGAACGCAGTCCCACACTACCATAAATTATGCAGTCGAGATTCCCACATTTGGGGAATTCGCAGGGGTCAGCACGGCCGTAGTGCAATAGACGAGCCTCGCCCTGGGTGAACCACCTTCTTGATCATGGTGTCTCCCCTGCCAGGTAAGTAGGAGGACAGATGTCAAGGAATAGTTAAACTTATTTTGAAATAGTGAACAGATTCCAAAACCATTTAACCGAAATACTATAAACTATAATACTATAAACTAAGTATTAGACACGCATAAATAAAATAAATTAGTGGGTTAAATGCCAATGGATGAGGAGTGTCAGCTGTTTTTTCAAGGTTGTGATTGTCTCAGCAGATCAGATTCTGGTTGGTTTTGGTTCTCATATTATTGTATTGAAGGTTGTTTAGTTTTGAGGAAGTAGTCTTAGGGTGTACTCACACTAGGCAGTTTGAATCGTGCCCGAGTGCGTTTGACCACCAAAGCGCGGTTCGTTTGACTAGTGTGAGTGCTCCGAACCGTGCCCGGGCGCGGCTCGATTAGCCGTCCCTGGCCCGCTTGGAAGAGGTGGGCCAGAGCACGGTTCAGTTGGACTCGGGTGCGGTTCGCATGCAGTGTGAGTGCTAACCGTGCTGGAGCACGGAACAGGACGCGTGATGTCGCGTTTTTGCGAGGTAATCAGCGTTTTTATAGTCCATAATCAAAGCTGCAAAGTCCTTGCTGCACTTCAGCTGGTAATTAAAAACCTCCTCGTACGAACAGCAAGATTGCGCGAAAATTTTCGTGCCACAAAGGCGAAAGACCTGTTTAATAATAGGCTGTGAGAGGGCTGTGGACCACCGTGGACCAAACTATTTAAAATAATTATCCACAAAGTAAACTATTTCGTGTTCAGCGCGAGCGTTGCTCTTCCTGTTTATCCTGAAACCATCGCAACATAATGACGTAAGCGTGCTCCGGCACGAATGCTGAAACCCTATGTGAGTGCAGGCCAGAGGGGGAGTGGGGAGGGGGGACAATCGTACTCGAGCCCGGTTCACAGCAACCGTGCCTAGTGTGAGTACACCCTTATATTCCTGGGGAAAGCTTTCAGTTTTGTTCTCATGCTGAATCCTGTTTCTCCACAGAAACTTTACCCTTAACCCTCCTGTTACCCTAAAACACCTGGGGTCACTTTGACCTCCAGAATATGATTTTTTTTTTTTTTTTTTTACTAAAAGGTTTCTGTCAGGTCATTTATGCCTTTGTTGACTACTTGCCTTTTAAATAAACAAAATCTAATTGACAGAAGATCTAAGAGGCCATTTTGAACAGAGAGAGAGAGAGAGAGAGAGAGAGAGAGAGAGAGAGAGAGAGAGAGAGAGAGAGAGCATACACGAAGAACCCACAAAACACAAAGAGAAATGGTTCAGAAAACTTCTATGTAAGCTTGTATGTGTTTGCTCCTCCCCAGTACACTCTGCTGTTGGTTTGTGGACAGTCATGGCTAAGACAAAGGAGCTCACTGAGGACCTGCGGCTGTGCATTGTGGCTGCTCACAAGTCAGGAAAGGGCTATGAGACCATATCTAAATGTTTTGAAGTTCCAGTGGCTACAGTGCAAAGTGTTATTAAAAAATACAAGACGTTATTCACTTTAAATGTGCCATAGAATGCATTGATACAACATTTTACCATACGAGTTTAGATGCTTGTTAGTGATGCTCAGGATCTGTAAATCATTCACCATCATCAGCGCAGTCATCTCTCCTTTTATGTGGTAATTAAAATCTTTGGTAACACTTTAGAATAATGGGCCGTTGTTAACAAGTAACTATGCAGGAAGTAATAGGTAGTTCTACATTAACACTTAACTTAATACTATTAACTAATAGAAAAGCAAGATTAACTAAGCAGTAGGTAATTGCTAATTTTGGACAAAGGTAGTCCCTTATTAGGTATTTGATAATTACTAAAGAAAAAATTGTCATTGAGAACTACTTGTGAACTGTGACCAATTCATAAAGAATAACTAATTAATTATCACAACAGTAACATTTATAAAATCAACAATTAGGTTCTTTGTGCAAACTAATTTATGAAAACCACCACCATCACCGGCTGAAGTACTGGTTGAAATTGTGACTCTGACCAAAATATGAATGGATGTGTTCTCTGTTCATTTCAAACAAACATATAATTTATTTAATTAGGATGTAATGCCAGCAATGATTGGATTCTCATGATTGGATTATTTCACTATTGTGAGCTGCATTTAGTTCAATGTTGTTTTTTTTTTTTTTTTTTTTTAAAGTATTCTGGGGCAGGCTTCTCTTTAGTGTGATAGTAAATATGTTATTTTGCTTCCATAATGAAGACATTAACTGCATTTATTTTGTTAAGCACAAACACAACATTTTCCACATTACAATGTCTGTTAGAATATCAGTATAGTGCTTCAAAGAAATGCATGGCTGTACAGTATGTCATATAAAATATGATAAAAACTGTTTATTGTAAATTACTTGCAAAATCCATCTTAACCCCTCAATAATAACTCAAGTGTAACCTTGTCAGTCCACATGAACTACTACTGTGATCTGGCCCATTATTTTAAAGTGAAAAACATGTTAACCCCTCAATAATAACTCAAGTGTTACCTTGTAAGTCCGCATGAACTACTAGTGTGATCTGGCCTATTATTTTAAAGTGAAAAACATCTTAACCCCTCACCAACATGTCTATATACAATGTGATCTCAGCATCTAAACGTACAAATACTTAGGGCCTGTCCACACGGAGACGCGTTTCGCTGTATACGTATACATTTTTTATCGTATTGGCGTTTCATCCACACGGATCCGGCGTTTTAGGAGACTGAATCCGCTATTTTTTGAAACCGGATCCCAAAGTGGATAAATCTGAAAACGACACCCTCGCGGTTTCGTGTGTACAGCCAATCCGTATATTTTCTGAAACGATGATGTCATCACATCACGTGTCGGCTTCGTCACACGTAACAGCAACAACAATATTGGCAGACTACATGATTGTGTTCGTGTTGCTACTAAGCCTGCTAGCTTTATTACAGCAAAATCTATTGCTTCTATGCAACTGTTATGAGCAACAAGCGATAATGTTCACATCTTCGTCTTCTTCTTCTTAGTTCGAATACAGCGCGCAAGGTTATGCGCATGCTCAAAGTCTTCTTCTCCGTGTATAGTGTATATCTATGGCAGAATTACAGCACCCCATACTGGTCTGGCATATATACTACACCGTTTTCAGTGGTTTCGTGTGTACGGAACTTTTTTTTAGAACGAGGGAAAAAAATGATCGGATAGGGCACGCACCGGCTTCGTGTGGATGGAGCCTTAGTATTTTTAGCATTTTAAGGTCTACAAAATGTTAAACAAGACTACACTTTAAACCATTAAAATAAATGACATTTCTGCAATCGTTTAACCATTCATGTAATATTAGCTTCGTTTGCCGTGGTGGGACACAAAAGGCATTTTCTCCGACATGCTGTGACTAACAATACAACCATAAAATGCACCGAACACGCATCATAATCATAAAATCAAACAATTTTATTTGTACGCTGTAATCCAGATCTTCAGAATTCATACGATTGCGAGGAACAGACCCAAATTCAAGCCTTTATATGACGATCGTTACATCTCCATCCCGAGCAGCGACTCCAGCAGCAACAGCAATAAACCCCTGCGCTGCAGTGCATCATAAGTTCTTTGAGTGCATTTAACAATTCAAATATAAACGCACCAGGAAACTACAGGCTTTACGGCAGGAAAATCGAACGTTCATTGGCTCTTGCCAGCATTCGCTACAGATTACGACATGCCGTGTTTCTGGTGAGATTTGTTTGAACGATGCGCAGGCGCCATCACAGAGAGAGGATCAGGATAATATTTTCAGCCATCAGCATCCTAAATCCTACTCTGTACCTCAAAGAAACCTACTGTCTGTATTCCGAAAAATTTGCATATTTGCTATAAAATTGGTAGGTTTATGTTTGGGGGTATTATGTTTGGGGGACATTTTAAAATTAAAGTAAAATTAAACTCTTAAAATAAATTTGGCACAGTAAATATACCTAGCCACAAGCAAGGTAACACTTGAGTTATTAGTGAAGGGTTAAGATGTTTTTCACTTTAAAATAATGGGCCAGATCACACTAGTAGTTCATACAGACTGACAAGGTAACACTTGAGTTATTATTGAGGGGTTAACATGTTTTTCACTTTAAAATAATGGGCCGGAACACACTAGTAGTTCATGGGAACTGACAAGGTAACACTTGAGTTATTATTGAGGGGTTAAGATGGATTTTACAAGTAATTTACAGTAAACTTGCACTGAAGCACTAGTGATATGAAAAATGTTTTTGTACTTTATAAAATAAATGCAGTTAATGTCTTCATTACGGAAGTAAAAGAACATAATTATTTACTATCACACTAAAGAGAAGCCTGCCCAGGTGAAAAAAAAAATACTTAAATGCAATGAAAATACACTTAAATACCTGCAAATACATTTTTAGTACATTGTTATTTTTTTGTGTTAAAAAAGTGTGATGTTTATACACTATAAATACACTAATTAAAAGTATGTTTATACTTCAGTAGGACTTAAGTACACTTGAAAAAAGTATACTAAATACCAGTAATACTTAAATAAATTTTTAGTGTACTAAAATAAAGTATACTACAGAAAAAACATGCAAAAGAGTTTTATTAGTGTGTTTTTCAAAAGTGTGCTTTAAATGCTTTAAACATTAGTTGATTATTAGTAGACTGTTTACATACTAATCCTAAGTTTAAAATAAGTTAATATATAAAAAATCTATTAGTAATGTATTGTAGTAGAAGTATATTTTCTCAAAAGTTGTACTTAAGTACACTTAATATGAATGCACTATAAGCCTTAACACTTAAATTGATTTTGAGTGTGGTAATTTTAAGTTATATTAAATTGATTTTATTAAAAATCTATTAGTAATGTATTGTAGTAGAAGTACATTTTCTCAAAAGTTGTACTAAAGTACACTTAATATGAATGCATTATTAGCACTAACACTTAAACTGATTTTGAGTGTGGTAATTCTCCCAGGTTAAAAAAAAGTGCACTAAAATACACTTTATTTAAGTATACTTAGTACACTTTTCAGTAATGTACAAAAAGTGCACTATTTTCGCACACTAATTTTGTACTTATTGTACTAAAAAATAGTATTAAGTATATGTTAAGATAAACTTAATACCATCTAAGTGTACTCAACTGTGCTATTTTGAGACACCATGAAATTGAACTAAAATGTGCTTTTAACATACTATATCTGTATTTAAAAAATATATATTTAGTTACAACTAGAAATACACTTGAACCCTACTTTTGAACATTTATAAATATATTTATGACTAATTTAAAGTATAGCAATAATATATTAAAAGAATATACAAAGTGTGAAAAAAAGTGTGCTAAAATACAATTTAAGTACACTTAGTGCACTTCCCTAATGTACTTAAAGTGCTCTATTTTCGGCCACTAATTTTGTACTCAATATACTAAAAGTTATTCTTAAGTATATGTTAAGATAAACTTAAAATCATCTAAGTGTACTCAACTGTGCTATTTTGAGACACCATGAAGATGAACTAAAATGTGCTTTTAACATACTATCTCAGCATTTCCAAAAAAATGTATTTTGTTACCACTTCTAATAGGATTGAAACATATTTCATAAACCTTTAAATATACTAATTATACATAAAAAATATACTTACTGATTATTTAAAATACATGAATAATATATAACAAATGTATACAAAGCGTATTTATAATGTATTGCCCAGATATTTTTATCAATAAAAAATACACTTGTTGATTATTTAAAATACATAAATATATAACAAATGTATGCAAGGCGTATTTATAATGTATTTCCCACATATTTTTATTACAAAAAAAATACACTTGTTGATTATTTAAAATACATGAATAATTTATAATAAATGTATACAAAGCATATTTATAATGTATTGCCCACATATGTTTAATATTAAAAAATACACTTCTTAATTATTTAAAATACATGAATAATATATGATAAATGTATACAAAGTGTATGTCACGCCCTTGGACTGTTTGTCTTGGTTTTTCCCAGTGTTTCCCCCATTGGACTGTCTGTTTGGTTTCTCCCATGCCCTTTTTTGGTCTTCCTGCTCATTAGTGTGATCCCCTCCACCTGTTGTTGTAATTATCTCCCCTTTATAAGTTTGTTTGATTTCCTTGTTTCTTTGTCCGGCTACAAGCGTTACACCTATGTTCCTTCGTTGTGTGCACGTCTTCTCCCGCCATTCCTGTCTATTGTTACTCTGCCTGAGGATTTATTGAAGACTTTTTATTGAAGACGTTATTTTTTGCTTTCCTACACGTTTCGTGACAACGTATTTATAATGTATTGCCCATACATTTTTATTCATTATATTACACTTATTAATTAATTAAAATATATCAATTATATATAATACATTTTTACAAAGCGTAATTATAATGTCTTGCCCACATATTTTTATTAATAAAAAATACATTATAAATACGCTATGTATACATTTATTATATATTATTCATGTATTTTAAATAATCATCAAGTGTATTTTTTATTAATAAAAATATTTGGGCAATACATTATAAATACGCTTTGTATACATTTGTCATATATTATTCATGTATTTTAAATAATCATCAAGTGTATTTTTTATTAATGAATATATGTGGCCAATACATTATAAATACGCTTTGTATACATTTTTTATATATTATTCATTTATTTTAAATAATTAATAAGTGTATTTTTTATTAATAAAAACATGTGGGCAATACATTTGTCACAAGGGCGGACTGAGACGTACGGATCCATTTGCAGCATTTATTTGATACAAAACAAACACAAAGGGGCAGGCAGAAATCGTGGTCAAACACAGGCAGAAGGTCGGGGCTGGCAGCAAGAATCAAACACGGGGGGGAGTCCAGGAATCAAAAACACAGGAAATCAAACACGGGACTAAACGGTCGGAAATAATGACCAGAAGGAACAATAAGACTTCGCAAGGTGGCTGTGTGTGTGAGTGGCTTAAATGCAGTCAGTGTGATGAGGTGCAGCTGTGAGCGGTAATCAGTCAAGTGAGAGCAGGTGAATGCAGTGATTAGTGCAGTGGCTTGTGGGGAATGAAGTCCATGAAGTGTGGTGCAAGAGTTCATGATGACAGGATAGACCAGATACGTGACAACATTATAAATACGCCTTGTATACATTTGTTATATATTATTATTGTATTTTAAATAATCAGTAAGTTTATTTTTTTATGTATAATTAGTATATTTAAAGGTTTATGAAATATGTTTCAATTGTATTATAAGTGGTAACAAAATACATTTTTGGAAATGCTGAGATAGTATGTTAAAAGCACGTTTTAGTTCATCTTCATGGTGTCTCAAAATAGCACAGTTGAGTACACTTAGATGATCTTAAGTTTATCTTAAGGAGTACTTAAGAATAACTTTTAGTATATTAAGTACAAAATCAGTGCCCGAAAATAGAGCACTTTAAGTACATTAGGGAAGTGCACTAAGTGTACTTAAATTGTATTTTAGCACACTTTTTTCACACTTCGTATATTCTTTTAATATATTATTGTTATACTTTAAATTAGTCATAAATATATTTATAAATGTTCAAAAGTAGGGTTCAAGTGTATTTCTAGTTGTAACTAAATATATATTTTTAAATACAGATATAGTATGTTAAAAGCACATTTTAGTTCAATTTCATGGTGTCTCAAAATAGCACAGTTGAGTACACTTAGATGGTATTAAGTTTATCTTAACATATACTTAATACTATTTTTTAGTACAATAAGTACAAAATTAGTGTGCGAAAATAGAGCACTTTTAGTACATTACTGAAAAGTGTACTAAGTATACTTAAATAAAGTGTATTTTAGTGCACTTTTTTTTTTACCTGGGATGCCCCAGAATACTATTAATACTAATACAAAAAAAAAAAAAACATTGAACTAAATGCAGCTCATAATAGTGAAATAATCCAATCATGAGCATCAAATCATTTCTGGCATTACATCCTAATTAAAGAAATTATATTATATGTTTGTTTGAAATGATCAGAGAACACATCCAGTCATATTTTGGTAAGAGTCACAATTTCAGCCGGTGATGGTGGTGGTGTTCATAAATTAGTTTGCACAAATAACCTAATTGTTGATTTTATAAATCTTACTGTTGTGATAGTTAATTAGTTATTCTTTATGAATTGGTCACAGTTCACAAGTAGTTCTCAATGACAATTTTTTCTTTAGTAATTATCAAATACCTAATAAGGGACTACCTTTGTCCAAAATTATCACTTACCTACTGCTTAGTTAATCTTGCTTCTATATTAGTTAATAGTATAAAAAAAGTGTTAATGTAGAACTACCTATTACTTCCTGCATAGTTACTTGTTAACAACGGCCCATTATTCTAAAGTGTTACCAAATCTTTTATACTGCAATGTAACAGGCTACTGCTAGCATTAAGCTAACCATGTCCCTTCAGTGGCTCGCCTTATTTTACTGATGTACTGATGTTATTGATGATTGGGCGATGCAAATGTTGGAGGCGTAACTATTAACGATCCCGGGCCTATTGTGTAACAGTCGGTGTTATGTTGAAATTGACCTATTTTTCAGTGGTCTTTTGCAAACACCAGATTTATATAAGAAGGAGGAAATGGTGGTGTTTGAGACTCATGGTATGTCATGTCTATGTACTGAACAGTTATTATTTAACTATGCCAAGGTAAACACAGTTTTCTTTAATTTAGGACTGGTTTTGTGTTTCTGTTTGCGTCTGAATAATCGTGGGCCTCATTTATCTGAGAGTAGGTACCTTTTTTCTTTTTGAAAAAATATTTTTTTATGAAAAATGTTCACAATATAAAATATTATTATCTTTTTAATGCTTTAATTTTGTACAAAATTGCACAAAATCACACTTGTCAAAAATTTCAAATAGTTTAAGGCAGTAAAAAAGTTGTGTTTCGTGAAATTCACTATAACAGATCTCTTCAGTGTTACATCTAAGATCACTGGAATGTAAACAGTAATTTGCCCTTGTGAGGGAGAGACTGGGTGTACAGTGGGCATAAAGGAAGTGACAGCCTCCTGTGGGAATACAAATATGGTTTGATCGCACTTCTTCCTTTTACAGACAGTGTACGTGATCTGACATGTAGGAACAGATTCCAGTGGAGGTTCGGTAGGCAGTTGTCTTTTCTTGTTTTTGAACATTTTCGCATTTCTCTTTTTCTCTCTTCACATTAACCTTACATTTGACGTTGCAGGTGAGCAGAACATCTGTTTTTAATTGTAAACTATTGTGTTTTTGTGTAGACATAATTCTTTGAAAAAAATTAGAGTTTTCAGTCACACTTTATTTTAAGGTCTAACTCTGACTATTAACAAACCATTAACTACAACTTTTGCCTCCATAAACTCCTAATTTGCTGCTTATCAATAGTTAGAAGGTAGTTGTGAAGTTTGAGTATAGGATTAAGGATCTATCTTTTATTATTTTTCTGTTGCAGTTAGTTTTCAGGACTTGTGTGCTGTTTGGATTCAGTCCATGTAATATGTAGTGTAGTAATAAGTCATAAAGTGGGACATTTTTGCAATTATATAAAGCAGGCTATGAATGAAAAAGATTATCAAAAACAATGTGAGTTTGTCTCAAGACAATGCTATATACCTCACTGTTTTTAACATTATAAGTTTTAACAAAATGATATGCAGTTAAAGTCTGATGATTTAAATAGTAGTTCTGTAAATCATTAATACATTACAGAGACTTACCACCTCTATATTGTCAGTTTAAGAGCATAGTGGTCATGTATTATGGAACATTTCTGTTCTTTTTAAACATAAAACGCCTTCATTTAGTAAACTACACCACAGAACTACACTGAAAATCACAGTTGATGTCATTTTCTAAAATCTCATCCCATCTGAAATGGAATGCAACCAAAGAGTATAATAGAATTTTTGTTGCAATGTTTGCTTAAGGCGAGACACTGCAGGTAAATAGGGAAGTAATAGTTATCACTTTACTAACCCAGTTAATTGATTACATTTATAATTGCAAACCTTTTTTGTATAATTGTTTAATTTTTTTTGACATAGAATCAAAAGTTTTTAGAGGGGATTTTGAGTATATCATATTGTCACTCCATAATTCAGAAAATACTTAATACAAAAAAAAAACAAAAAACAAAAAAAAACATTGTATTTTTTACCTTTTTGGTGAAATAAAATGTATTACATCAAGATAATTATAGTCAGGAATAAAAATGTAAAGTTTGGTGTGTGTAAGTGTTACTGAAATGGAGAAAAAACTGAGAAAACGGCCTTTAAGAATATGCATTGTAATTGAAATCTATTGACACAAATAGATAAAGTACTTTGAAAGAAACACTTAACAGTGTCTTTTGGGTGTTTTCTTTCCACTAGTCTGAAAAAACACAGCAGGAAAAAACTGTGTTTCTTTGATGAAAAGAAAGTTCAGAAGAAAAGCATTTATCGGAAATAGAAATCATTTGTAAATGTCTTTATCGTCAAGTTTGATCAGTTTAAAGCTTAAGTTTAAACTTATTATTAGTAAAAAATATTTTTAAAATGTACTGTTTTTGCTATACTTTGAATCAACTAAATGCTTAGTGAGCAAAAGAGACTTCTTTAAAAAACATTAAAAACCTACTTTTCAAAAACTTTTGACTGGTAGTGTATCTGAGTGAAATGTTTTCTTTAACAAGGGTGGGGCATGATTTCATCCATCAGGATGTGAAATGACTGTTTGTTATAGATGCTAATGAGAGCAAATAAACAAATCATCAGAGAAAATATGTTGTTGCAAGAGGATGGAAAGTTATTTTGATTAAACATCATGAGGGCACATGTATTTTTCAAGACAATAATATAGTGCACGGGTAAATCATTTATTGTTTTGATTTCATAGTGACTTTAGGTGCTAATGGATGATGTGCATCTTTAGCTGTTTCTTGGTCTCAGTAGATGGTTAAAGTGTTTGCAGATCATTCTACAACAAGCTAAGTAAATCATAAGCAGACAAATTTCTTCTCCTGTAAATACTCAAATACACAGCTAAATGAAAACAGAAAGCACAGCCATTAGAGTTACGATCTTCTCTGGTCTTGATTGTGCTCCTTGGTTTCCTTTTTCTTGGATGATTTTATCTTTCTCTGGACATAAAAAATAATATTTAGTACATGACCTTAATGAAAACATTGAGGTAATCAAATGTTTTTGCCACCAACCTTTGACAAGTAGCTCCACACTTTGAATTCCTGATTCGTAGCAGATGTATTTTCCTGTATCATTATGTTGAAGATCACTGAGTTATAGAGATAAATTTACTTTCTCAATATCATCAGAACATGTTTCAACTCTGCCCTTGTAGGCTGAGTGTTGTTCTTCTACAGAGCCTTGACCATTAATAATGTCATACACATTCAGGCTGTCATTGTATCTCCAATAGACTGTAATTTCTTGAAATTTAAGTGGATGTTCTTTAGAAAAACATGGTAAAACAGCAGAGCCTCCTATAAAACCTACAACAGGATCCTGCAGTGACACTGAAAACAGAGAAAAGATTAAATAAACGGAACAATCAGTCAAATGCTTAATATTTTTTTTTTAATATGCAACCACCCTTAGTACTCACCTTTATTTAACATGAACACATGAAGCAAAACAATACAGCACCTGTAAACACAGAGAAGAAAAACAAACAAACAATCAAAAAACAATAATTTATCAACATAAAACTCACATTCCTGTTTTTTGTTGAATGAATTACTGTAAATAAAAGTACAAATCATTTTCTGTGATAACTGGTAATAAATAAACAAATAAAGTAAACAAAACCATAAGCCAACAAAAAATCCAGGAAGCGGTGGGTGCTGTGTGTTAAACATTTTCAAACGTGTTTCAAAATTTCAAATGTGTTCATCATGCAATATTTGAGCCCCTCCAGCAGTCAAAGCAGAGACACGTCTTCCAAATATAAACAATACTGATATGTTATCCTGGACCACAAAACCAGTCGTAAGGGTCAATTTTCTTGAAATTGAGATTTATACATCATATGAAAGCTAAATAAATAAACTGTTGATGAATGGTGTGTAAGGACAGGACAATATTTGGCGAAAATCGAAATATTAAGAAAATCGCCTTTAAAGTTGTCCAAATGAAGTTCTTAGCAATGCGTATTACTAATAAAAAAATAAGTTTTGATATATTTACAGTAGGACATTTACAAAATATCTTCATGACTTTTGGCATCAAGGAAAAATCAATCATTTTTACCCATACAATGTATTTTTGGCTATTGCTACAAATATACCCGTACTAACTAAGACTGGTTTTGTGGTCCAGAGTCACTTATTATTAAGTATTTGGGCATGTGTTTACTATATTAAGACATGAATTTAATCTTATATACTGTGTGTTAGATGGAATAAGGCAGGGGTCGGCAAGTAAGTTTGGCATCAGGCCAAACAAAGATTTTCGCCACTACATGGTGGGCAACAACCTCGGTTGCAAGACTGAACAAATAGAGATCGCTTAGGTCTGGGATGAAGTGCTTCAGTGCCTGAAACATTGCCAGCATCTCCAGGCAGTTGATGTGCCAAGCAAAATGGTGACCACTCCAAAGACCGCGGGTAGGGCGGCCACATGACTGCCCCCCAAACCAGTGAGAGATGCGTCCTTCACGCGGCGACAAGGAGCTCCCAGCACCGGGCCCTGAGTCAAGAACCAAGGTTTCCTCCACATATCTAAGGCACGTAGGCATCGCCACATTGCCCTTGATCATACGAAGTGGGTTTCCCCTTTGGCGAAAATCCCTTGGTCTTGAGCCACCACTGTAGGGGTCATACCCAGCAGTATTTGAAACTGCTTTATAGTGAGTGACCGGCCTTCTTTGGCTCTCTTGACTGCAGTGAGGATTGACTTGATCTGAGCAGGGGACATATGTGCCTGCATCGTGGTGGAATCCCACACCAAGCCCAGATAAATGGTTCTCTGTAATGGAGAAAGCACAGTTTCGTTCACACACAGGCGTTCAGCCTCAACCCCAGTTCTTTCACATAGATGAGGACGACACCTCGATGCCGAGCCGCCAAATGATCAAAATGAGCTAATATCGTTGAAACATCAATATAATTCAATATGCGGATGCCCTGGAGTCACAGCGGAACCAGAGCACTGTCCACATACTTGGAGAAAATGCGGGGTGAGAGTGTAAAGCGAAAAAGAAGAACCCAGTATCAGTAAGCTTTGCCCCTAAAGCAAACCTCAGGAACTTCCTGTGTTGAGGAAGGAGGTAGTGTGCGTCCTTAAATCATGTCCGAGGACAGGTTGTCGCGATAGATCTGAGACACGACCTGCTTGAGCATCAGCATCCTGAACTTGAGGTGCAGATCTAAAATAGGACACCACCCCCATACTTCTTCAGAACAATGAAGTACAGACTGTAGCACCTGGACTACCTGTCTAGAGGAGGGACCACCTCGAAGACCTTCCTCAAGAGAGTGTTACTCCTTGCTCCTTGACCAAAGTCTGCTTGGGGCCTACCGGAGTGGGAAAAACCCTGTTGGTTGGAGGCGAAGAAGAACCCACTGGATTCACTTTGTAGGCAAAAAGGGTGCGGGAATTATGGTCCGTGACGCGGCGTCTCGTTCCCTCAGGGAACTAAGGTTACATACGTAACTTCCGGGAACTCGAGCCGCGTCAGAAACGCTATGGGGAACGAGATGTCAACGCCCCCATAATTTCCACGCCCTCCGCAGTGTCTGCTAGAAACAGGGCGGAAGAAAGTTGTGTCTGGTGGTCCTTTCCAGAGCACGGGAAGAGCCATTGTCTAGTATTCCACGGACAAGAGGGCAGTATGATCCTCGACCCTCGGGCACACGAGGAAGGTAGTAGACCCCTATCTGGTCGCCAGCCAGAGCAAGAGGTACTCCTCGGCCCTCGAACACACGAGGAGTCTTAGTCCTTTGTCTGGGAGTAGCCAGAACAAGAGGGACCGAAATAACCATTGTCTAGTGTTCCAAGGACAAGAGGGTGTATTTGGTCCTCGGCCCTCAGGCACACGAGGACAGTGCACTCGACCTCAAGAGTGCTCCTCGGCCCTCAGGCTCACGAGGAGAAGGTAGTCCTTTGTCTGGGGTTCCGCCAGAACAAGAGGGACTCAAGAACTCGGCCTGGGGTTGTCTGTGGTTCCGCCAGAACAAGTGGGACTCAAGAACTCGGCCTGGTATTCCTGCCAGGACACGAGGGGAATAAGCCATTGTCTAGTATTCCACGGACAAGAGGGCTGTATGATCCTCGGCTCTCGGGAACACGAGGACAGTAGTGGACCTCTGCCTGGTCACCAGCCAGCGCGAGAGGTACTCCTCGGCCCTCGGGCACACGAGGAGTCTTAGTCCTTTGTCTGGGGTTTCGCCAGAACAAGAGGGACTGAATAAACTTGGCCTGGTATTCCTGCCAGGACACAAGGGGAATAAGCCATTGTCTAGTATTCCACAGACAAGAGGGCTGTTTAATCCTTGGCCATCGGGCACACAAGGACAGTAGTGTACCTCTGCCTGGTCGCCAGCCAGCGCGAGAGGTACACCTCGGCCCTCGGGCACACGAGGAGTCTTAATCCTTTGTCTGGGGTTCCGCCAGAACAAGTGGGACTGAATAAACTCGGCCTGGTATTCCTGCCAGGACACGAGGGGAATAAGCCATTGTCTAGTATTCCACGGACAAGAGGGCTGTATGATCCTCGGCCCTCAGGCACACGAGGATGCAGTTCTCTACCGCTGCTTGTCATTTTTGTCCACTAGCAGAGGGAAAAACACTCCTCGGCCCTCAGGCACACGAGGAGAGGATGGCGAAATGGACTTCTCTGCGCCTTGAGAAGTCTCCTCCTGGCTAAGGAGGTGACTCTCTCAGACTTAGCCTTGCTAGGTCGAGAGGACGAAGGAGCCTGGAGTGGCTCGGAGGTCGAGTTCATAGAACCTGACAAATGTCAGGGGCGAGGACCAACCCGCAGCACTGCAGATGTCCTGGATTGGGACACCTGCCATGAGAGCTTTAGAGGCAGACAAGCCTCGAGTAGAGTGAGCCTTGACTCCCAGTGGAGATGGGAGACCAGAGGACTCATAAGCAGTAGAAATTGCGTCTACGATCCATCTGCTGATAGTAGGCTTTGAAGCCGGATGCCCCCTTTTTGGGGGGCCGAAACAGACAAACAATTGCTCTGTCTTACGCCACATGGCAGCTCTGTGGACGTATGCGTCCAGCGCTCTAACTGGACACATACAATTATACTTCCTATGGTCGGCCTCCATGAATGGAGGAGGATAAAACGTCTGAAGCGTAATAGGCTGAGGTGCTAGGGACGGGACCTTGGGTACGTACCCAACTCTCGGGTAGAGAAATGCTTTAGCCATACCGGGAGCAAACTCAATATGAGAGGGGGCCACCGAAAGGTCTCATGTACTGCAGACCAAAAGGTATCACGTTGGATGCTGCTGCCATAAGACCTAACAGTACTTGGAACTGTTTGACAGTGAGTGACAGGCCTAGCTTGACCGCATTTACTGCAGTAAGGATCGACTCGATCCGAGCAGGTGACATTCGTGCTTGCATCGTGGTCGAATCCCAAATTACACCTAGATAAGTGGTCTTCTGTAGTGGAGAGAGCACACTTTTCTTGACGTTGAGTCTCAACCCCAAATCTTTCATGTGAGCGAGAACAACACCTCGATGTTGAACCGCTAACTGTGCCGAACTGGCCAGGATCAGCCAGTCGTCTATGTAGTTGAGTATGCGGATGCCCTGGAGTCGCAGAGGAGCCAGAGCAGCATCCACACACTTTGTAAAAGTTCGGGGTGAGAGAGCTAGGCCGAACAGAAGTATATGTCTTTTAGATCTATCGTGACAAACCAGTCCTCGGACTTGATCTGAGACACGACCTGTTTTGACTGCATTTTGAACTTCAGTTTTTTGACTGAGCGGTTTAACTGCCTGAGATCTAAAATGGGCCGAAGCCCTCCATCCTTCTTGGGAACAATGAAGTACCAGCTGTAGAACCCGGACTCTCTGTACTGTGGAGGGACCACCTCGATGGCCTCCTTCCTCAGGAGAGTTTCTACTTCCTGTTCCATTACTAGACCCTGCTCGGGGTTCAGAAGAGTTGGAAATACCCCGCTGAAAGGTGGCGGCTTGGCGCCAAATTGAATGTAATAACCTTTTTCTACAGTGCGCAGGACCCACGAAGAAATATTTGGCAGTAGTTTCCACTTCTGGATTTATTTGAGGAACTAATTCGGTGACCTGTAACAGCGCACTGGCAGGATGCACCTGAACTAGTTTCTCTGAGGACCCCCGTAGGGGTTGCGAACTCTCCAGGTCCGCTACGTTTCCGGGCGGAAGGGCTAGAGAATACTGTTCGCGGGAGACTGCCGCGCCCTGTAACACTGGCAGGGTTAGCTGACAAATCTCCTGAGGGATATGGTTTGGTGACCATAAACTGTGGTGCAACGCAAACCCCCTCGAGAGGGGCTGCCCTCATCGGCCCTGAGACACAACCGTCAGGGCCGCTTAGCCGAGGACCTCTTCGATTGGAGGACGACCCTCAGGTCAGGCCTCTTCTTAGAGGCCCCCGACTTAGAGCGTCGCCTGCCGCGCGAGCAGCAACGCTCTGTTTTTGTGCCTCACGGTATGAGGAGCTTGTACACAGCTGAGGCTGCTCCCATCCAGCAGCCTCAGAAGAGTAAAAACGGCGAGGAAGATATGTCCTGAACGCCGCCGCCTGCTTGCGGGCCTCCTGGTGCCTAGCGACAACTGTGTCCACTGAGGCACCGAAGAGGCCGGCGGGCTGCAGGGGAGCGTCCAGGAGCGTGGCCCTGTCCTTTTCTTTTAGGTCGGACAGGGTCAGCCAGAGATGCCTCTCCGCGACCACCAGGGCTGCCATAGACCGCCCAACAGTGGAAGATGCTCACACTGCGGACAGTCAGCCTTTTCGAGGGCTGACTGTGCATGCCCCGCTCCCAAGCAGACTACACATAGACTGTGTGTGTCCCCACCAGCAATAAAACGCTGGCAGGGAGGAGCACACCGTCTATGTGGCTGCTGAACCGCTAAAGAAACTCTCTTTTCTTGTTTTCCCCTGGTTGACATATTGCTCAAATAAAATTGGTACAAACTGGCACCGAAAAACAGCAATATGGGACAGACACAGAGCGCTCTCGCTGAATGACAAAAGCTGCCGCCGGCTTCAAACGCACGTGCTTTATACTTCCTGGTCGCTGACGTCGTACGATTGGTTGTTAGACTATGACTCAGAATGCTGCCCGCCAATGGCGTTCCCCATAGCGTTTCTGACGCGGCTCGAGTTCCCGGAAGGGAACACACCAGTTACACCCCACTCGTGATTTTTTTAAACTGTTACGTTTCTTAAAAATGACGGTTGCTAACAAGTTGCTAAATGGCACTACAGACGCTGTCAGAGACATTGAACGTCACCACGCACAACAGTTTATCAATTTATGTTTTCTAAATGTAGTATAATTTGTAGTACAATTAATTGTAGAATAACCAAACCAAGTTAGTTCCCCGTGTATTATATTATCTTTAGACAGTGTTTTTTTTTTTTTTGTTTGTTTTGCTTTGTCCTGAAATGCAACTAATAGATTTGTATGGAAGATTCTCGTTTTATTACTTTTGTAACGAGGCTCTGGGTTTATACCATGAGGTAAATTAATTTTACTATTATTCTATGTAAACAACACGATTACAGATTTTTTGTGGTCGTGGTGAAACTTTACTGATGCATAGTGCTTGAAGCCACGTTAAAATTAAATGTTCACGGCCACATGAAGCTGTTAGAAAGAAGAAAAATTGAGGATTTTCTAGAAGCACAGATAAAATAAAATTTTGTGTATCCAAAATGATAGCGTGGTACTTTATTCCCAAAATAAATTTAATCTCACCATAATTAAAAACGTGTTCACTCTGCTGTTATTTAATAATTTTATGCAGTAGATTTTTATTGAATGCTACGCGGAGACTCGTTTTGAATTAAAATATTCATATTAATCAAGGATTTATTGACTTTTAATGGACCTTATTTCAAAATGTACAGAAATACGTGCTTTCACATGTGCTTTATGATTATTTAATTTATTCAGTCCTTAATGTTTATTGTTATTGTTTCATTTCAGTTTTATTTTGGCTCTAGTTTTGAATTTATTCCAGTTTTAAATGAAAAGGTTAATGTAACATGGAATAAATTCATGTTTCTAAAAAATAAGATTGAAAAAGGTTGTCGGAAACACAGTGGTGGTGACGTCGAAGGCGAGCGACCGATATAGTTCGTTTACAGCCTATGTTTAGCTTTTTAGTTCTGGCTTTTTTATTTAGGCTTCAAAAGGGAACCAGTGCGATGCTAACAGCCTACAAAGTGATGAAATAGTTTAACTACTCCATTCCGCTACATGGATGTGCGCATGCCCAGTAGCCACATCCATATCCTCTAGCCTTAACCAACATTTGGAGAAACGAGAAAAAGAAAGAGAAGAAATATTAACCACAGATATTGACGATGATAGAAAGGTAGGTCGTATGTTTACAAGTAAACAAATTCCACATGTGACCAGTGGGGAAACTGCGATCTTTGTTTAAAATATGTAGAACTAATAAGGTGTGTTCGTCGTTGGCCTCAACCACTAACGTAAAACGAAACTGAATCTGTTTTGGACAGACATGTCATAATGATAATTGCATGGGTCCGTGTATGTTTTATTATATTTTTTTTCAGTCGCTAACAAGCGTTTGTCCAAGCAGCTGTCACATTTTCAAAACTCTAAAAACAATTAGCACAGCATCGGTCTTTTGTGGCCATACCATTCACACATTTCATGTTGTTTTCAACCAATATGCCGTCAGTGAACACATTTCCACAATGCTTACATTTTCTTAACAGACAAGCTATACCTCCCAACAAAATTATGGATTGTTTTTGTAGTATTTACGAATGTTAACACACAACATCCCACAATAGCAAAAACAATATTCCAAACCTTAGATACAGTATAAAAACCTCTGCTTCTGCAATGATATCAGTTCAAAAACAATATCAATATCAAAAATCTATCTGAGCTGATAATAAACAAACATTTGAATAATTAAAACTTGAAATTGGGCCGACCGCAGCTGATTCCAGTCTGGCTTAGACTCAGTGGCAGTGGCTATTTTTTTTCTATTACAGTTACACTTATACAGTAAAAGGAGGACTTTGAAGAGTGATATTTTGTGCTTTATTTTAGACCCCCCCCCCCCTTTTTTTTTAATCTGGACTTTTGTTATGCTGTTGTTGTTTTTTTTGTTCAGAATGCTCTTGTGCGTTTCATGGATATTTTGTTCACTGTAAGCAATACTGTAAAACTTTTTCTGTTCTATTATACCATGTTTCTACTGTACCTCCTGTAGTAAACAGTAAAGAAAAAAAAAACTTATTTGCTTTTTACTGGAATGCTTTTGAATGTGAGCTTTGCTGTACATGTGGACATACAGTTCCCAACCAAGAAATTTAGTGTCAAAACAGTGGATTGCATTTTTACATGCAAATACATGTAAAACTGAAACATAAAAGTCTATGCAGTTTTTGTAATGTCAACAATAGCCAGTATTTTGAAACCTGGTGTACTTTGATTGACTGCATGCACCTTGTGAAGTGAAAACAAGTGATATTCTTTGACAGAATAATTTAATTTTGAGTCAGATTTCCAGTGTTTTGGTAAAGTTAGTGTGTGCAGAGAAAGATGTGTTCTATTTTGAAATGAAGAGTTAGTATATATTTAACAAAATGTATTTTTGAGAAGAAATAGTCCATTTGGCCAATTGTGTTTCGTATGTGCGAGTCTGTGTTAAGAGTTTTGTAAAAGTATCTGCAGTATGGGTAAGCGCTTGTTAGCGATTGAAAATAAAACTGTAACGTAAACAAATGACGAGAAAGGACAAAACAAATGTTTCCTTTTGTTTAACAATTTTTTTGGCTCGATTTATCTTATGTTTGTGGTTTACAGATAGGTTTAGCTTTCTGATGAAGGCTCAAAGGATGAGCGAAGCGTGACATGTTTCTAACTCATAAAGTGTCCTTTTATTTCTTTACAGTGCTTTAAATATAATAATGAATCGCTAAAGTTTCGAAATCGCTTTTGTTTCACAATGTGAGCGCGTGTCAAAAAATCATGTGATCTTTTTAAAATATTTGAATCATTCGCCGCTAGGGGCTGACTTGGATCTTTGAATCTCGTTCAGCAAAATTAACTTTTTTTTTTTTAAGTCACTTGGTTCATTTCAGCAGAATTTAATTAAAATGTTTCAAGCTTAACAATCAAATTCCCCAACACCTACAGTCGTGGCCAAAAGTTTTGAGAATTACCTAAATGTTGGAAATTGGAAAAGTTGCTGCTTAAGTTTTTATAATAGCAATTTGCATATACTCCAGAATGTTATGAAGAGTGATCAGATGAATTGCATAGTCCTTCTTTGTCATGAAAATTAACTTAATCCCGAAAAAAACTTTCCACTGCATTGTCAAGAAGGCTTCAGGGCGTCCAAGAAAGTCCAGCAAGCGCCAGGATCGTCTCCTAAAGAGGATTCAGCTGCGGGATCAGAGTGCCACCAGTGCAGAGCTTGCTCAGGAATGGCAGCAGGCAGGTATGATCACATCTGCACGCACAGTGAGGCCAAGACTTTTGGAAGATGGCCTGGTGTCAAGAAGGGCGGCAAAGAAGCCACTTCTCTCCAAAAAAACATCAGGGACAGATTGATCTTCTGCAATAAGTATGGTGAATGGACTGCTGAGGACTGGGGCAAAGTCATATTCTCTGATGAAGCCTCTTTCCGATTGTTTGGGGCATCTGGAAAAAGGCTTGTCCGGAGAAGAAAAGGTGAGCGCTACCATCAGTCCTGTGTCACCAACAAAGCATCCTGAGACCACTCATGTGTGGGGTTGCTTCTCATCCAAGGGAGTGGGCTCACTCACAATTTTGCCCAAAAACACAGCCATGAATAAAGAATGGTACCAAAACACCCTCCAACAGCAACTTCTTCCAACAATCCAACAACAGTTTGGTGAAGAACAATGCATTTTCCAGCACGATGGAGCACCATGCCATAAGGCAAAAGTGATAACTAAGTGGCTCGGGGACCAAAAGGTTGAAATTTTGGGTCCATGGCCTGGAAACTTCCCAGATCTTAATCCCATTGAGAACTTGTGGTCAATCCTCAAGAGGCGGGTGGACAAACAAAAACCCACTAATTCTGACAAACTCCAAGAAGTGATTGCGGAAGAATGGGTTGCTATCAGTCATGATTTGGCCCAGAAGTTGATTGAGAGCATGCCCAGTCGAATTGCAGAGGTCCTGAAAAAGAAGGGCCAACACTGCAAATACTGACTTTTTGCATAAATGTCATATAATTGTCGATAAAAGCCTTTGAAATGTATGAAGTGCTTGTAATTATATTCCAGTACATCACAGAAACAACTGAAACAAAGATCTAAAAGCAGTTGAGCAGCAAACTTTGTGAAAACTAATATTTGTGTCATTCTCAAAACTTTTGGCCACGACTGTACATACGCAAACACTGATCACATTTCGAATAAGACAAAACTACATTGAGCCAAAGCCAAGAAGCAGAAATGATTACCCTGCTGAAAAAAAAAAAATAAATAATAAAAACAATAGAAGTCTTCAGAAATTCTGCTGGTTTCCATTTTAAATACCATTACAAACCATCAATTTTCAACCATTAAAACCATTAAAAACAAAAAAAATTCTGTAGTATGTTTTGGGACATATTCCATTAAGATTTAGTGGTGTTAACAAGCCACTAATAGAAGGTAACCAATTACCAGATCAACACGGTCCATTACAGTTTTCATTAAAACCAATAACAGTCATATTATAACTAGTAAAACCATTACAAATTCTGTGATGTTTCTATTAGTTAACTTAATTCACCTCATCCCCCAAGCCCTCTGGACCAAGTTGTTCATTCTTTTGTTTTGGTACATCCGCGTAAGTTGAACTTGTGCAGTCTTTACCAAAACAGCAATGAATAAGTGTTTTTGACTTGAACCACGGCTACTGATGCTGGTCGACCAGATTTTAGCCAAGAGCAGTCAGGGTGGAGTTGCAGCCTGAGTCACCTGTCTTCTCTCGGAGCACTATCGCGGTACTGTGATGCCACACATGACAGTCATATGGCGTCGATGCCATCTCAGGTTGGAAAAATTTCTAACTAACGTGCACTGCTTCAAGTCAGATTTTGGTCGATTTGCATAGACCCATGTTAAGTCGAACACACCTATTAGTTCCCAACTGGGGCAGAGCTAAATGGCAGCCAGGGGTGTCACCAGCTCCGAACTGAAATGTGGTTGTCCCCAGGCATCTGGGTTTCTAACTTTGGCTACATCTACATTAACCTGGATACATTTGAAAATGGAGTTTTCATTTTAAAGCGCTCTCCGTCCATATTTGTTGTCATAGTTGGGTAAACTTCGTGTCATCACAGTCTTAATTTTAAAATTATCTCTGAGAAGTAAAAGTAACTTGAGAGGCCATTCAGGTCCAATTTCCGATTAGGAAACTCGGATTTACGATAATTGACCCGTCACAGGGTCAAACCTTGATTGACAGGCAATCTAACCTGACAATCTGGTCATATCACTGAATCCGTCATTTTGTCCGACAAACTAATCAGACAGCAGAGGAGATTAACCTTGGTGGATTTGAACTGAAAAATGGTGTATTGTCGTCTTTCCGGGGTTGTCACCTGCCTATGTGCTTAATGTATAATAATAATTCTGCACAATATGAGGATGTCACCTTTAGTTTTTCCTTTGGCTTCTATTTGTTTTTCATTTTTTACTGTTCATTCTTTGTTGTAATTGTTTCATTTGAGTTAACCCTTTAAGTTTTGTATTTTTTTTTTTTATTATTATTATTATTGAATATGTACAGTTTCTTATGTGGTCACATCTATTTTAATTGCTTTTATTCAAGCCAAAAAACTATTCTCCTATAATCAACCTTTATTAGGTTACAGTGATAAAATTCCATTTAAGGGTTAGATCAGGTATCTCCCATAAGATTTGCAGGTTACCACTTCTTAAGTGTATCTTTTTCCATTTCATGAACAACGATTTCATGTTGTTATGGATATATTCGGGAAATGAAATGTTGGTGTGTCAGGGGCATTAAGGCTAATTCACAAGTGGCAACCACTGACATGGGTAACAAAACCCTGTCGGTGCAGTGTGAATTGACCCTTTTAGATGTTCTGCTATTGAATAACAAATCATCAGTAATAAAGAACAGAAGGCACTTTTTTGAGGCACTTTATCATTTGAAATTAACTGGTTAGGCTACTTTAGAGCATTAAAGATGAGTGTTTAAAGTTTAAAGTGTACTACTGTTTCAACTTTACCTAACAAGAGAACAAAATGGAACAAAACTACTTGTATTTATGAACTAACTGGAAAATATAAACTGGTGTGAAGTCTGCACTGTATTGTAACTGAAACATCTCCAGAACTGTTAATAATTTTCTCCAGTCCTCATGCAGATTGGGAAGAAGCAAAGTGTGCAGTGCAATCTAAAATCTGTGTGGCCCAATGGTGATGACAAGTGGAATCAAAAAATAGTGTAACTGTATATGTGCTACATAGAAATTTAGTTTGAATAAACATGGCACGTCTCATCCAGTGTGCGACTGTCTTTGTTTTACTAATGTTGTAGTCTCCTGGTCGAAGGACATCATTTATGAATCATATCCTGCCAAACTGCATGGCTAGTGAGTTTTGTTACCCACCATGGTTGGTTATCTCAACTGACATGGGTTAATTAAAAACTCTTTATATTTACCCAGGGTGCCAATGTTTCTGGAGTGCACAGTGTGTGTGTAAAAAAATATCTTCGGCACAAGGATGATTTATGGCTTATGGCTAGTTTTGTGGATTTAGACAAGTGCAAGCTATCTCCGGATCAGCTATCTTCACGTAAAACTGATCAGGCAGACCAAACAGTAAGTCGTAGAGACTTGAAACTTGGAGGGATGCTAGTACTCACACTGTCTACAACGTCACCAAGCCCAATCTGCCTGACGGGTGCGCTACACCAATCAAAAGTACAAAATAGTTCATAACTCCTAAACCATTAGTCGCAGACTCAAGCATCTTATGTAGTTGGAATACTTGGCTCACACCAGACATAATGCATGCCTCGGATTTAATCGCCAGCCTGCAAAATTTTGGGGTATTTTGGATTTTTTTTTTTAAGCTACTTTTGCTAACTTGTTCTTTTTGTTGCTCGATCTAAACCAAACCAGTGCAGAACGTTCAATTCACTGTTGCAAAGGAACACCAAAACATTGTTTTGTTGTTGTTGTTGTTGTTGTTGTTGTTTTAAACTAAAATGGCTATAACTTTTGAACGGAATGAGATATCTTAGCCAAACACAGAACGCTAATGGTGCGTTCACACCGGACGCGAATGAAGCAGCAAGCGCGAGTGATTTACATGTTAAGTCAATGCAAAGACGCGAATAGCAATCCTGCGACGCGAATAGCGCGAATTGAGCGTTTCAAGCGTTCGCCGCACGAAACGCGCGAGTTCAAAAATCTGAACTTTGGCGAAAATTCGCGCCGCGTTAACCAATCAGGAGCTTGCTCTAGTAGTGATGGAGGCAGAAATCCAAAACAATAATGGAGGACAAAATCACCGTTGCTGTCTGTGGTTGCTTGGAGCTGTACGATACATCTTTGTACTTTTATAGAAACAGGAATAAAAAGGATCTTGCTTGGAAGAAAGTGAGTGAAGAGGTCGGACAATCTTTTTAAAAAAACGTGCTTTACTCAATCTGACCTAAATATATATACATATTGAGACTACAAGCAAGCTAAAGCAAGCTAAAGCTGGCAAATTGAGCTCATTCACCTATTTTACAACTGCTTTCCCTCTGACGAGTGGCAGACGGCCCTCCCATGACACAAATTCGCATCTGTTGTGAAGTAAATGTCACGCGCGAATTACGTGAATTTCACGCGCGAATGAAGCGAGTAAACTTAAATGTTCAAGCGCTAAACTACGCGCGAATAGCGCGATTTATTCGCGCAAGTCGCGTCTGGAGTGAATGCACCATAAGAGCTTTTTCTGAGGTCACATAAAAAAAATGTGGAGCTTGGCCACTTGGTGGCGCTATATATGGTGAAAAAAACATAATGGCTATAACTACACAACCATTTGTCTTATTAACATGAAAATTGGTATCCACGCTCTTGCTCCAAAGTGCCAAAAGAGTCTATAAGGACATTTGTGTATCTCAAAAAACATTTGGCCAAGGAAATGAATAAAATCACTACAACACGATTCTCTGGACTCTATAGACCAATAACTTTGAATTTTACTCTTTGGGTAGCTATAATGGGGTCATTTAGACTAAAGGGGCATGGCCAAATATACCCAAAAGCCTATAAATCCTAAATGAAAACTCAACATTTTAAAAAACTGTGTGAGAACATGTGTCAGGTGATTCTTAAAAAGCATACAAAGTTTTATGGAGATCGCATCATAGGTGGCACTATAATCAGCATAAAAGTTAATAAACATCATAGTTCTATGGTAAATTAGCTGGGATTGCCAATGATGCTCTTTTTAATTGCTAAATATTATGAAATGTCTTTTTTCTTATGTGCTTAAATGCCTTAAAGCGCTTGACCATCTGTAATCGCTGCTAGCAGCTATACTTAACTTTGCTTTTGCTCATTTGTGCAGATGCTGGGTCATTTATTTACTTCTGCATCTGGCAGGCAAAGGTTAGTATTCACAGACCTCAGTTAAGATATTTGGTCTCTGTTGATGTATTTTATGTTTGGTTCAGTTTTTGTTGTTTGCTTCCTAAAATAAAGTTGTTACTCTTTCCCCAGTGTCTCTGCAGGACTCTGCATATACATTTGACCGTGTTGTTGGAGACTCTGTCACCTTACCATGCATTCATAAGAATAAATTGCAAAGTACTGATGTATTTTGGCGATACAATGTAAGCAAGAACGTGCTAAGTATTATACGTGGCAAGCCCTCACCAGCCAACCAGGAAGATATATTCAGGAATCGAACAGAAAGTTTCCCTTCAGAGTATTCTGAGGGAAACTTCTCAATTCAGCTGAAAGATCTGAAGTTGAAACACACTGGAAACTACACTTGTTTTTTACTTAAGCCAAATGAGAAAATGAAAATACATCTTTTAGTAAAAGGTACATGCAGTCCTTTTCTGATACAATTTTAAATTACACACCACAGTAATAGCAGTATTTGGTATCTATACAGCAATGATAAATTTACAGAATTGTTTCTCATTATATTATACCTTTTTATCTCTACAGAAAAGCCAGAAAAAACAACAGAAAAGCCTGAAATACAAACTCCAAGCCAGAGAAATGCATACATGGAAACATGTTCATTGAGGATTACAACCTTCCTAATTGCTGTACTGGGACTCACTCTGAGATTTGCTTAACTAAGGATGGGGATTGCTTTTTCATGTTCAATACCAATATCAGTCTTGAGTATTTACCAGTGCTTTTGATGTTGACGGGAGTCATCTACTCATGTTCCCTGAGACATGTTGCATATCACAACACCAAAAATGTTTTATTTTTTAAATCTTTACATATAATGCATAAACTACTTTAGCCAATTGGTTCTAGGCTGCTCACCCAATCCTAAACAAAAACAATGAGATAGAAACCTGGGGGATTTATTTTATTTTATTTATTTATTTATTTATTTATTTTGCCTTTTAATAAACTCCAAAACAAAATTAGGTATTTTTTTATACCAAAATTGAACTCCCCATGTTAATTGTGTCATAAAAGTTTTTTTCATGTCAGTGTTTTTGCCGTTAATGCAGGGCCGCTGCTGGCCAAATGGGTGCCCTAAGCAGAAATTTACTTTTGTGCCCCCTCCCCCAAATATTACAAAAATAAAACTAAAATAATAAAAAAAACACCTACTATAGGGGCCAAAATAGAACTTTATTCAAATAAAAGTAAATACTTAAATAAATTGTATCATTTATAAATTACAATTGTAGCTCTACAGAAAAAAATAAAAACTAAAATTACACTTTAAATAAAAAGTGTAGCTGCTAAGTCCCTCTGGATCAATGCTTGATGGTACCACTTCATCCTCTTTCGTAACAAATTTCAACATTGACCCTGCATTAATGAAGCAGAAGATATTATCTGAAGAATTACTGAGCGCACTTTTAAATAAACAGTTATTTTTGTTCAAAAAGGTAAATAAAGAGCGAAATAGCAAGATCGGTGTAACAAAACAGTTTTATCAACAACAAAGAGTTACCTCCAATGGCTATGATTTTATTAATACAGTTGTCTGATTGATTTAATAGTCTCAGAATCAAAGGAAATTAAGCAGTTTTACTACACTGTAAAAAAAAAAACACGTAAAAAAAAGGTGTATTGCATGGCAGCACAGGGTGCCAAACGTTTGCCATTAACGGGAATAACGGTGATACACCATTAACTGAAGTAACGTGTTTACACAGCAATACGAGAAATGGTATACTGACTATACAATGCCAAAAAATGCTTAAATTGTAATCTGAAATTTCATGTTTTATCTGTGTAATTAAGAAACACGCACAGACCATTAAATTAAATACCATTCTTTGACTGTGAATTTAAATAACATGTTTAAACCCTTATTTCATAAAACATGTTTTAACTGTAGATGTAAAAAAACATGGTTAAACAGTTACTTAACTAACAAAACTTTGACTGTAGATATACATAACATGTAAACCCATTATTTAAGAAAGCATGTTTTGACTGTAAACTTAAATGAAGTTTAAATTGTTGTTTAACAGATTTTGACTGTAAATTGAAATAACTTGTGTCAGCCAATATTTTAAAAAATGAACTGAAATGGACCATAATTTTTAATTACATGTACAGCACTTTATTTTAAAATTCCCACCCCAAGTTTAAAGTAAATGTAAATGACTTTAAATATACATATGATAAACATAAAATGATTTTAAATATAATATACATATGGTATCATGATTTTGGCTGTTATTTTACATGAAGCTATGACAATTTCATTTATCTGTGACATTTTAAGGCTGTTAAAGTGCATCACATAAATGTCACACTAACAAAAATGAATTTATTACAGACAATCTATATTAATTGGTCCCCCTGTATTTTCATGTAATGCAATACATTTTCTGTTGTAAATAACAATTTTAAATATAAAAACAACAATACCAACATTTGCACATTGCTTAAAATTATCACTAGGTTCTAATACATAATAAAATATGAGATAATTTAAAAATTTAAACTTATTCCATTAATAATAAAAAAATAAAATAAAAAAAAGTAGACATCTCAAAACATTATGCTATAAATCTTTGTATAAAACACAACATCAACAAATCCAATTAATATCATCATTGTATTTCAAGTCTTCCACACACAAGGGGTTTGGACAAACCAATGGGTATACAATTCATTCTGCATCTTGGTCCCTTAAAAAGAAAGAGAAAGAGAAAGAGAGAGAGAGAGAGAGAGAGAGAGAGAGAGAGAGAGAGAGAGAGAGAGAGAGAGAGAGAGATTACACATGTCAATTGTAAAAATTTCAATTTTAAGTAAAAGTGGGGTTAAACATGCATACCATTTTCCATGTGTGTCCTCCTCTTTTCCGTTACATTACTCCACGTATCCTTGAGAGATGTGCTTCTTTTTTAAATTAAAAAGGTTTACACAATTAGAGGGTAGCTATATTTGGGTTGCTACAAATAAATTTAGACAGTGTGACACAGACCTCGTTCTGATTTTGGGGACAATTTAAAAATAAAAAAATACAAAATATTTTCCGGTAATTGCGTACCTCTACGTGTTGTGGATTGTTATTGTTCTGTCTTTGATGTAAATGAAGGCCACCGCCATCTTTGATTTAAACAATGCTGTAAGAAAAGCAGCGACAGGCGACAAGTTCATCATTAAGTTCGTCATCAATAACTTCATTATTATAAAGTTCATCAAGATATTACCTGCCAGTGGAGATGAAAATTCAGCCTTTATTCCCGCGCTGGCACAAACATTACGGTAGCTGCTCTGATGGGAAAGCGTGACTGGATGTACACAGCGTTATTGACACCACATGTTGGCTACATTAGGCAACGCACACAAGGTCTCTGTAGGACCTGATTTGCTCACGTCACAGTAAGGTTAGGAGTGAGGTTAAGCCGTCCTTTTCGTTGCATGATTTTAAAACACCCCACTCCTGAGGCCACATTTATAGTTTTTATTGTATGACGTGACAAGTTGAACGGTGCATGTTTTCCATACTGCACGGAGTTGCTCGCTACTTTGCTTGAATTCAGGCGTCAATTCGTTTAAAAAATCTGTAAGTAAAAGTTTCTCTCAAGTAGGCTAAGTAAAGTGTGAACGTGACCGTATTAAGTAACATATTCTGCTGCCAAAAATGACAGAACGACAACAAATTAACACTGGACCTTGATGCCAAGTAAGTGTATTTTTTTATTCAAGTGACCTGTCATTCAGCGTTAGTTTAAACGTTAATGGCAAACAGGTGGAAATGGCTAATTACATAAGATTTAAATTGTAAGCCAATCATCTTGCAGTTTAGATCGTGAAAGTTTCATGCAAGTTGGTAGACTGTTTGTTTTTCAAGGTTTTCAAGTGGTATTTGGGCTACAGAACTGTGTAGTTATTTTTATTTATTTTGTTTTATTGCTGCAGAGTCTGGTTCTGGTTCATTGCTGTATTTATTAGTATTTTTTTTTAGAACTTAAGGAAGCAGACTCATTGGATGGACAAATTATTTTGTATCAGGTGTGTAACCTTCAACTATATTGATGTATTTGTGCAAATTTTGTGATTGCTCTCTTAAGACAGTTAAGGGATATGTTAGTCATCAGATCTTACACAGACATGAAGCGAATGCTCAGTATCCATGTTGTTTTCCAGACTGCAAACTTAAGTTCACAAAATACAATGCTCTCAAAGCTCATGTTTATCGCCATCACAAAAGACAACAACCTCAATTGGATGATTCAGTGGGCACATTTGTTTGCAACAGTTCAAACTGTCAGCAGAAATGCCCAGACATAAACAAAGTCCTTTCTCATCTCAGGTCACATTTAGCAAAGGGAGAGGTGGTATGTTGTCCTTTTGAAAAATGTGACAAAATATTCAGTTTAAGATCAAGCTTTTCGGCCCATGTTTCACGAAAGCACAGGACTTCGACATTTGCTAAATTAAAAATGACTTTTTCTGACCAACGTTTTTCCTCTGCATGTTCTGATATAACTGAGGAAGTTGATGAAAATGAATTCTCAGATTCGCTAACTAAATCTAACACACAGTCATTGTACATGAAAAATCTTTGCCTGTTTTATATCCAGCTGCAAGCCAAATACCTGGTGCCGTCGTCAACCATTCAGATGATTGTAGAGGAATTCAGTAGTTTAAATGATATCGGTCATCAGTACACAAGGAAAATGTTCACAGACATACTTAGGTCAAAAACAACCCTTTCACAGGTTGATATTGATTCTATTGTGCAGGATTTGCAGGGCCATGATTTACATTCAGCTTGTAATGCATTACTTTCCACAGAATACCGAAGAAAGCAGTATTACCAAAAAAATTTTCCGTACATGCATCCAAAGAGTATGTATCTTGGTCGTGATGAGAATAGAAAACCACGTCATGCGCAATATATTCCATTAAAGAACACTTTAAAAACCATGTTGAAAGACCAAGTGGTTTGGGAGCAGTGTGCCAAGCCTCAGCATGTACACTCTGTTGATGTGTTCTGTGACATCTGTGATGGATCTGTGTTCAAGTCCAATGATTTGTTTAGGGAGCCTGAGTTAAAAATCCAACTTATCTTGTACCAGGATGCCTTTGAGATTGTGAACCCCCTTGGTTCAGCTAAAAAGACCCACAAAATGGTTGGAGTGTATTTTACACTTGGCAACTTTGAGCCATTTTACAGGTCATGCATTGACAATATTCAGTTATTACTGTTGTGTTATGAGAGAGACTTTAATTATTTCGGTCAAACCAAGATTTTTTCCAAGTTGTTGGCAGATGTCAAAGAACTTGAAGAGCACGGAATTGTGACATCTTCAGGTGAAGTAGTACGTGCAACAATTGTGGCCATTATCGGTGATAATTTAGGCTCTCACTGCATCGGTGGTTACATACAGAACTTCAGCACTGCTAAGCATTGCTGTAGGTATTGCTTGGTAGAACGCAGTGAATTTCAGAATGTAAATGTAGACTTTCCCAGTCGCACAGTTGATTCCTATAAGGTGGCAGTGGAAACTCTAAAGACGACTGAAGAAAATGTTGTAAATGGGTTGAAGTTTGACTCCATTTTCAACTCTCTGAAATATTTTCATGTTGCTCAGCCCGGCCTTCCTCCCTGCATTGGCCATGACATATTTGAAGGCATCGTGGCTGTTGATCTTGCCATTTTTTTGGCATGCTTTGTAAAAAAGCAGTGGTTTTCATATACACAGTTGAACAGGAGAATTGCACAGTTTAAATATCTGGGTCCTGATGCTGGTTCTACCCCCTCCCAGATATGCAAAAAAGGTGGTAAGTTAGGTGGTCAAGCAGCTGAGAATTGGTGTCTTCTTAGATTTCTTCCTGTGATAATAGGGGACAAAATAGATTCACAAGACCCTGTTTGGCAACTGACTATTAAGTTGAAAGAACTGGTTGAGTTAGTGTGTGCTCCCAGGATTACAACTGCACAAATAGCATATCTCAATGTCTTAATTCCAGAATATCTAGAAACAAGAAGGGAAATGTTTCCGGGGGAAAAACTGAAACCGAAGCATCATTACATGCTTCACTATCCTTTACTTATTCTGAAACTTGAACCATTAATTCGCTTATGGTCATTGAGATTCGAAAGCAAGCACTCCTATTTTAAACGAAGTGTAAGAAGGGCACAGAACTTCAAAAACGTATGCAAGACATTGGCGCACAATCATCAACTCCTTCAAGCATATTTGCACTCACAGTCATTTTTTTCACCAAAGCTTAAAAGCGTTGACTTGACTACATACACGTCTCACTTGTACAGTGATGCTGTGCACAAAGCTGTTGAGACAAGCATGGTAAATGAACCAGACTCTGTTGCAACACGGGTAGAGTACAAGGGTACTATGTATAAGAAAGGAAACTTTATTTGTGTTAAATGCGAAAAGGATTATTCTGTTTTGCAATTTGGACAGATTGAACTGATTTTCGTTAAAGATGATGACGTGACCTTCCTTGTGACTCCCCACTCTGCATTGTATCTGTCTGATTATGGACTTTTTGAGATTTTGCCTGCAACAAAGGAAATGATTTGTGTAAATGCTGAAGATTGTCTGGATTATTATCCCTTGCATGAATATAGTTTTATGGGACTAAAAGTAATTACTCTCAAGCACAGCGTTGTTAATCTGTGAGAAAAAAAAAAAAAAACTATTTCTCCTCTCCCAGCAGCGATGGATGCATTTTTGCAGTTTGTTGCTAATTTGTTCTCAAACCCAACTACTTCAAAACTAGCCATGGAGGGTTTGAAAAGCCTAGGTGTGGAGACCATCGATGACCTACAGTTTCTGAAAGAACAGGATCTAGCTGGCTTCCTAAAACCAATTGAAGCAAGAAAACTAATTGCCCAAATCCCAAGTAAGTTTTGAAATCAGTGGTCTGCATACAAATGTGTATATATATCATGTGTTAACTTGAATTGACAAATAACACACCATTCTTCTTTCATTTTGTATTTTGTAGCTGTATTCTGTGTGTGTTGCACAGTATCTCAGTGTTTATCTCAATGCCAGTTTTGTTATGCCATTTAGATGTTACTTCCACTCAGCAAGACAGTACAAATGAGACATCTGCTCAATACACTTCTGATGCATCAGGTTCACCTGGTCCTGGATGCTCCACTTCATCAAGCACTTCAACTGAGAGATGTGAGTAAACATCTGATCTGACATTAAACTAGCTACAATAATTTTGAAAGCAGGACTTATTATTTGTCAATTCTGTTAATTCGTACACTGTGAGCCATTACATTATGACCACCCTAGCTTAGAGCAGTGAGTGCTGGCGTCACAGGTGCAGTTCACAGAGCAGTATACAAACACACTATCTGAGGACCGGCTTTCAGTCAGTAGAGCGTTTTGTTTCAGAATAGGAAAAACTGCCGAAGTTTCACAAAGGACAAACTGTGATGGTATCGTGCCTCGGATCTTCGGTCTTCAAAGTGGTTCACCCTGTGGGTATGTGAGAATGTTTCAAAAGTGTTGCACGAATGGCCAAACAACAAACCATCATCCTACCAGCAATTACAAAAGTGGTGACCTGGTCAATGTGTCACAGCACATAGTTCATTGCAGCCTTCTGTATTTATCATGGGGCTGCAGCTGGGTAGTCGGCTACACGGGCACAAGCGCAAGATGCTGCAAAAAAACTGTGCTGTGACGCATTGCCCTGGTCACCACTTTTGTAATTGCTGGTAGGATGATGGTTTGTTGTTTGGCCATTCATGCAACACTTTTGAAAAATTCTCACATACCCACAAGGTGAGCCACTTTGAAGACCGAAGATCCGAGGCACGATACCATCACAGTTTGTCCGTTGTAAAACTTCAGCAGTTTTTCCTATTCTGAAACAAAACGCTCTACTGACTGAAAGCCGGTCCTCAGATAGTGTGTTTGTATACTGCTCTGTGAACTGCACCTATGAAATCAGTTATAATGTAATGGCTCAGCAGTGCATTTTCTTTGCAAAAATTATTAATGAAATTATTGTCTCCTTCATCTAAAGCAGGGGTGCCCAGACTCTGTCCTGGAGGGCAGATTTATCCTTTAGGTGACACTAGCTCTGAAACATTGGTTTCTGACAATGACTGGCAGTATGATTTTGTTGTTCCATGGGAAAAAATGCCAGCAAGTTTTATTAAGAAGATTAAAAGTGGGGAAAGACCGAGTTGCTCTGAGAGAAGACAATTGGTACGCATTGTTGCTTTTGATATCCTGGAAGTCAGTAGAAGTCCTACAAAGAAACATGTATCAGAAATAGCTCGAAAAATGATGATTGCATACCCAAAGTCCTTTAGAGATGAGATTAATTCCCAGATTGTAGGAAGTGGATATGACTCTCTCCTTAAACAACTAGTCTGTCGAATTGACAATTTAAAAAGAGGAAAAACTACCACTACACCACTATGTGATATGCCAGAAAAGTCAAAGAAACGGAAATTGGAGTATGGTTGTATAAATTCAGAACCCCTGTTGCCAGTTGGAGAAACGTCAGAATTGCAGCAGGAAAAAAAAGAGAAGTTGCTCGAAATGTTTCAAAATAAGGAAAGCAACGTAAAGGCGATCTACAGCTTGATGACTGTGACCTACACCTCCCAAAGAAATGACATTCAATCTGGAAAGGAAACTGCAGAGTTACTTGATGAGTGGCCATATCTTTTCCAGCCAGCGGGAATGAAAGCACACTTCAAAGAACTCACTGGCATTGACATGAACGACAGCTTTGAAGAAGCCACTACCAGTAAATTCAGAAGAATATCTGAGTACTTTCAGTTTCAGTGCACAGAGAGGGCAAGCAGAGCAGGAAGAATCCTCACCAAGATTCGAACTGGAGGAGATCATGTTTGTGGGGCAGTGATGTTGTTGCTCGCCCATTTCAAAAATGACGAAGACCGGTTTCTTGTGATGGTTGAAGACACTTGTGTTCCAAACGATATATGCCCAGAGCAGCTTCCACCTACTCCATGTATAATAGTGTGTGGTGGGTATCATTTAATATGATCACTTAATTTGACAAGCTTACACCACAATTACTGATTGTGGTTGACTTAATATGAAATCTGCAGAATTCACCTTTTGTAAATCTTGCTTGCTGGTATTTGTTTGTTCACAGGAGAGAACCCACTGACAGCCAGTGTTTACATGGTAGCAGTAGACCAGATGATTGTAAATGAACATCTTTTGAATTTTACTGAGGCCCTGTATCTGATGTTTTCCCTCTATTACATATTGAACATAAGCTACCCTGTTGAACTGGGGGCCACGCTAGAATTCTTGCAAAGGTAAGTCATAGGCTGCATTCACTAGGTTAAGAAATGTGCAGAAATTAAGTTTATTGTAACTATTGTGTGTGTGTGTGTGTGTGTGTGTGTGTGTTTTAAAGGTGCATCTTCAGGATAAATCCTCATAAAGGTACCAAGGTGGAAAAGAGAGAGAAAAAGCGAGTGTACTCTGTCAACCCAAAAGTATTGAGTCTCACATCAAAAATTGCTGCATTTGACTGGGGAGAATAACAGGTATAGTCTTTTATTTTGAGCAGGGAGCTCTATTCTGTTTTGTATACAGAGCAGCACTTGACTTTATTGCCTGTGTTTATCATTCATCACTGACAAAGTACACCAATGTTTTGAGTAACTGAAATAAATGTGAGGAGTGTGTGGCCTCAAATTAGATAATTTTGTAAATGTTCATTTATGTTTCCACTCTTCTTTTGGTTTGTTTTAACTATAACTATTTGTGTCCCCCACAGATGCAAGCATTCAGAAACGTGACATTCGTCTCCACAGTACAGGCCAAACTTTTTGGACTGTAACGCCTTGTTCCTTCAAAACTAGTACTGTTATTAGTATCCAGGCCCGACAGGCTAATTTTTATTTTTATTATTTTTTTTTTTATTTTTTTTTAAATGTAGCTACATTTGTGTCTTGAAGCATGACTTTTGCTGGAAATGATTAGCTATGCCTCCTAAATTGTGAATGCAATGGAATTTACTTTTTGATGTTGAGATAAATACTTGACCTGTGAACTGCCATTGACCATAAAATGTGATTAAGAATACAAAAGCTGTTTTCTGTTTTGGTGTATATTGTGAAGGTGCAATAAAATGTAACTTTCAAAGCATTTTTAAATGAGTTATTTCATTATTTTTAGGGTGTTCATGATCTGAATGAAAAGGCATGGGCAATTATCTTTTTAGCTTGACCTCACTGTATATGTATTTGTAGTACTTTGCCTTTATAAACTTTTTTTTTTTTTTTTTCATATATTTCCTTCATTTTAATTAATGTCTTTTCTATTTGATAGGAAAAGAGAGTACTTTAGCATACATAAGATTTGAACACCGGTCGTTTGTATCAATGGCTTCACGCCGTACACCCTTTGCCAGCCGAAACTTTAGCAATCTCGTTCTAGTTTTGTAGTGTTGTCTATGCCAACCAGACGTGGGTGGAGCTAGTGTAAATGGCCTCTGCCAGAAGTGTTATATAACATTTGTGCAATAACGATTGCAGAAAAAAATAACATGTAGCTACAGAAATCGGTTTCAATCATGGGCGTCGGAACTTACGTGGGTGGGACAGGACCCACCCACTTTTACAATCTCTAATTCAGCAAATATGTAACTTTTCAGAGTGCCGTCAGATTGTATGATGAATGCCCTAATAAATTAAACTCCATTTAGCTACAGCCTTAAATTACACGCTGCCGTTTCCTCAAATCCATTCCACTCGGCTCATTCGGAGTCCATATAAATTAAACTCATTCCGGGTTTTCTCTCGCGTCTGCTGCACTCCCGAGACACAGCAAAGTAAACCAAGCAGAGTACCTTCTGCTCAGATACACCTAACCCTACCCGATACTTTATTTCAACTTTTCGATTATTTCATTCATTTTTACTGAAAACAAATGCCTTTCCGATGTGATATGAGAAGTAAAAAGGGAGACAATTTCGAAAACGACTTCACGGACACGAACTCGGGTCTCTCGCGTCAGAATCTTTAGTTACTCGTTTTATCACTTACGCCACTGAGAATGTTCATTACTATCGTCATTTGTAGTATTTGTAAATATGGCCTATTTTTATTTGCACTGTGTAAAAAGACATTAACTAAAAGGCACCAGACTACAGAAAATGCACTTTAACTACAGTATTTCTTTTTCTGGGGGAGGACCCACCCACATTTATTTTGCTTCCGACGCCCATTGTTTCAATTATATATTTATTTTATTTTATTGACAGATCCTTGGGCGTCAGAAGCAAAATAAATGTGGGTGGGTCCTTCCCCAGAAAACAATATACTGTGGTATATGCCATTTTCTGTAGTCTGGTGCCTTTTATTTAATTTGTCTTTTTACACAATGCAAATAGGCCATCTTTACAAATATTACAAAAGACGACCATTATAAAGCATTTTCAGTGGCGTAAGTGGTAAGACAAGGAACAAATTTGTTTTTGACGCGGGAGACCCGAGTTCGCGTCCGCCTTTTGGTGAAATCGTTTTCGAAATCGTCTTCCTTTTCACTTATCATATCACATCGGAAAGGCATTTGTTTTCAATAAAAATGAATGAAATAATCGAAAAGTTGAAATAAAGTATTAGGTAGGGTTAGGTGTATCTGAGCAGAAGTTAAGCTGCTTTGTTTACTGTCTCGGGAGTGCAGCAGACTTGAGCGACTAGTGAAAACCCAGAATGAGTTTAATTTATATGGACTCTGAATAAGCCAAGTGGAATAATTTTTAGGAAACAGCAGCATGTAATTTAAGGCTAAATGAAATTTAATTTATTAAAGCATTCCTCATACAATGGATTTGACTGAGTCTGATGGCGCTCTGAAAAGTGCACAGACATATTTGTTGAATTAGAGACGTCTTGTCCCACCCACGTACAATGGTTCCGACGCCACAGATCTAATTTTTATCATGTGTGTGACTAGCTTTCCGATGGGCTGGTGGCTGAGTCTTTGTACTGTAGATGCTGCGAGGTGCTTGAAAGTTCGAGTCCAAGGTCGATTGTTTTTTTTTTTTCATTAAATAATCATCATTAAAAACCAAAGATGTTGATCCATGATTGTATATCAAGAATACAAACATGTTTGTGTGCATTTATGTTGTCATTTCACCACAACAAAATCAGGGTCTCTGCAATAGCGTTAAGCGACTGATTAAAGCGCTCGTTTGCGTGAACTGTGAAGACTGCGCACGAGCCACAAGGGAACACTGACTGTTGCCTTCAGCCACTGATAACGGCGGCAACGAGCAGTCAGTATGTTTTCAGAAACAACACATTCCAGCGCCTGATCACCTCTTTAAGAAACGAATTATATGAATTCTCAGCTACCTAAAATCGTTACTGGGTACATCCGTGCAGCGAGGTGTTTGAAAAAGTGGTGGGGACAAAGTCGCTCCTTTGGCAAAAGTGGTGCGGACGTCTCATCCGTGCCGCCGCAAATTACGCTTTCCAGTAACACATATTAAAACCAGTTAAATAGCTGACAACATGTAGGCTACATTTGGTGTCAATGTATGCATTTTTATGGAAATTTACAGTTCTGATCCAAATGTGATTTGACTGTAAAATTCTACGGTTTTTAATTTGTAAAAATACATTTTTCCCAACTCTGAAAAAATATGATATATGAACGTTTTTTTAAGGACATGTAAGGTTACTAATATATAACAATTACTTTTAATTAAAGGAAAATGCCATTTTTTTTCAGTAACACACATAATCAGTTAAACAACAGGTAAAATGTACATTTGGTGTCAATGTATGCATTTTTATGGAAATTCACAGTTCTGATCAAACTGTGATTTGACTGTAAAATTCTACTGTTTTTTCTCTGTAAAAATACATTTATTTTTTACAGTGTATGATAAAACCATGGTTATCTGCTTTTTTATCTATCTTTCTATCATATCCATGCTTGTAAATTGTGTTTTATAGAATATATAATATTTGGAAAGGAAAGGAGGTGACGTGAGGCCAAGTATGGTGACCCATAATAGGAATTTGTGCTCTGCATTTAACCCATCCAAGTGCGCGCACACACAGTAGTGAACACACCCGGAGCAGTGGGCAGCCATTGCTGCGGCGCCCGGGGAGCAGTTGGGGGTTTGGTGCCTTGCTCAAGGATCTCACCTCAGTCGTGGTATTGAGGGTGGAGAGGGTGCTGTACATTCACTCCCCCCACCTACAATCCCTGCCGGACCTGAGACTATTTTTTTAAAATATTTTTATTCTGTGTTTTTACCTGTTTGCACCAAGGATGTGAGAAAAACGAAACTTCAAAACTCTTGTATGCACTGTACATGTGGCAGTTTTGACAATAAAGCAGACTTTGACAATAAAGCAGACAAGGGTTATGATGTCCACATATTTTTGTTGAGGAAATGATAGGAAAGATTATGTGGATATTTTAATTAAATGTTTGGTCAATATTAAACAAGGAATTCGATGATCATGTAAGTGTAACAACTGCATTTACCAGGCCTTTGGTGCCCTTTTCAGGCATTTCTATTAAAATTGTAATGTAAACTGTTCATTTTTTATTAGATTATGTATTTCAACACTGTTATTTAATGACACCATATGGTCATTATTACAGTTTTTTTCAGTGGCTAACAAGCATTTGTCCAAACAGTTGTCACATTTTCAAAACTCTAAACACAATTAGCACAGCATCGGTCTTTTGTGGCCATACCATTCACACATTTCATGTCGTTTTCACCCAATATGCAGTCAGTAAACACATTTCCACAATGCTTACATTTTCTTAACAGACAAGCTATACCTCCCAACAAAATTATGGATTATTTTTGTAGTATTTACGAATGTTAACGCACAACATCCCACTGTAAGGGGAATTTTACAGTAAAAACCCAAGGACCAGATATGATGAACAAAAACCAGGAGTCAAAGATTCAATCAATCGAAGTCATGTTTACTGAAGAAAATAGTTTGCAGTTTCATCAGCAGAAGTCAGCTTCAACACTCTCGATGGAGCTCGTAGGCCGCTCTGCGTACATGTTCAAAACACCAGTAATTATACTCTAACAGAGGTTGCTAATTACGTCAATACAAAGATTAGGAAGATCCGGATTGGTCCAGAACCTAGATAAGTGTGAAATATTCAACACACACATAAAGTCACACACAGAGGTCTTATCTATCGTCAAGGTTGCCTAGCCAGGCAAGACTCTTTATCAGTGTGGCTTGATACACGCACACTTAACAGTTAGCCACTTAGAAAAATAGAACCAAATCAACAGGATTTCACTAATACAAGTCTAAGGGATTCGCATTTGATCAGTTATCAAGAACACATGTCATAGATGTCCCGATCACAGATGTCTTGGTCACAACTGCTCACGTAATCAGGAGGGTCATCCTGACCTCCTGAGGTGTGACCTCGGGTGTCTGAGAAAAGAGAAACTTCAACAAGCACAAATCTCAATCAGAGCACAATTTATTCTAACATCATGTGATTTTCTATTAAGACATCTTTCTAGCCACTACTAATATTAAACAACAAATAATATTAGGAGTTAAACACTGATTTATGAGCTAGATCATCTACTAAAAATGTGTAAGAATTAATAAGGATATTAATTTGTAAAAAGGCCATGATGTCTTCCGACTTCCACTCCTTCAATCCCCCGTTTAGACCAATTGTGGAGTCCAATACTCCACGTCCGGTCTACCAAGTGAGGTCACTACGGAAGGCGGAGGTTTTGAGTCATGCTCCCCTGGCGGGTCACAATCGTCTCTTCACCCCATCATGGACAAGCCGGAACCTAAAAATTCCTGTCCCCATGGCAGGGGCTCTCCCACCTTCCACTCACAACAGGGCGTTGACGTTGTCTTTGGTCAATTGTTGATGTAAGCTGTTTGACAGCTTCAGCAGTCACATCTCTCCTTCCATAGGATTCACTGTCCTGCAGACATATTTAAAAACGTACAAGAAACAACATCGAACCATCATCCAAATAATTAAGACAACTAGTCCTAGATATCCTCCAAGCGTGTACAAAGCATACTTTAACGCTTCCACAAACTCCTCTACCAAATCTGTCACGTCCGTAAAAATGTAACATTCACTTGGTGCTCTCTTCGTCTTAGTTTTTCTGCTAGCAATAATTTCTAAACATAAATTAAACCTATTTAAATGCACCTAGTAGTGACATTATAGACCATTGAATTGGCGCTAAAGCAGTTACCTTTAAGATGGTCATGTAGTTCTTCCGGTCTAGTAATGGACTTGGTATCTGTGACAAAACATCTACAAAATTTGCCCACTTATAGTCAGCCTTAACATATGATAATTAACAAACATCCTTATATATAAACATACTAAAATCAATCCAAACTATTGGCCAAAAGCATACTGCACATTTTGTTTTTCAACTCCAAGTATTATACTTCTTCAATGGAAACAATTCTTTAATTGGTCTGCTGCTTCTCACAACCCCTGTGAGCACAACTGAATATCTTTTCCCTTTGATAACTACACTGGAACTAAAAGTCCTACAGTGCATGTAGTGCATTGTTGGCTGTCATTAGCTTGGACACAATTGTCTTTACCTGTCTTATACAAATATAATGCCTCTTAGTTAATTTGGTAATATCTGAAAATCAAATGATTACAAGAATCACGCTTATTTATTCCATGGAAGCCAAGCTAAATTAATAAGCATTCTCAAGATAGATATCCTATTTTTACAAAAACTATTATTTATAATATATAGTGCAAGAAGAGGGATTGTAAATCCACTCATTCATTCCCTATCATGGACCATTTTGGGGTCCAAAACAATGGCGGTCTAAAATAAACAAACCCAACATAAGTAAGACCCAAATTAAGCCATTGTTAAAAATAGAAAAAGAGAAAACATAATCTTTATTCCACTTAAACCTAGAATAATTCATAATTGTTACTTAACAGCCCTTTTATTATGTTTAGTCCAAATGACATTGTCAGTATCTAACTTGTTATTGCCTTGCATATCATTATATCATGAAATTACTCATTGATACCCAAATGCCTAATTATTGTAATTTCAATCTTCTCAATTATCATACCATATTATTTTACTCCGATTACAGTAAATAATTCAGGACTTTCAGCGAATTCTCAGGGCTTTGTTTAAAGGCAATTTCTCATTGTCTTGTCAGTTAAAAATGGTTACAGGTCAAGCTACCTGATCAACGTCTTAAAACCCCTTCGTTCATATTTGTCATTTGGCAATGATCATTATCATTAATTTCTAAAACTAGAACTGACAGATTTCACAATCCTGTAACCATATAAACAAATCTATTGCTCAGATGTAAACTGGCAAATATTCTTTCCTCAGTTTCTAAAGCTGTTTTAAAACAGTGCACATTATCAACAGGCAATGCCAGTGTTGTTATAATATTAATTTGGTTTGATTTGACAAGTGTTCATAAACTGTTCCAAAGTTCCTATAACAATTTTGTTGTTCATAACATTTATTAAAACTACTTGTCACCAAATTCCTCCATCAGCAGGTTATCCAGCAGATTCAAAATGTTTTGTTAAATTGTCTCTGTTCTACAAAAACCAAACCAACTATTACATCACCTCAGCCTTGAGACACAGACAGCCTACAGCTGTGTTTGCCTTTAACCCATATTACTCTTAGAATGTATTAATTCCTCCTTTGTTTGACCACCAGCTTTTCTTACTATAACTTGAGGGTGCTCTGGATAATCTGGTTAGTGACTTAGCCAATGTGTCACTGTTTCTTTGCCATCAAGTCTAAAACATTTACCTTTTATCATTCAGATACCAAACAGTTAGCTGTATTTTAATTTAGACCCTCAGTTAAATTTAGACATGGGTTTTTACCCCATTATGGATGGCAATTTACCTAAACACTCTGAAACATATTAAACCAGAGAGTGATTCAAATCAGCATTATAAAGGACAAAATAAGTAGTTATTACTCATAACAGACCGAGCCAAATAACCAATCTATATAAAGCTCGTCCATGTTCTGTGTCCTCTTTTCATCATATTCACTAAGAATGATCAACTTTTGTAAAGTTTGCCATTTAATTTAACCCAACAGTAACGATAAAACCCTCATTCCAGAGGTTGTGGGCACAATATAGACACAAAAGCAACATAATCGTTCCCCAAATCAACAACAAACAGTTCATAGGTTAGGTTACTATTTTGGTGTTAAATCTGAAGGGTTAAAACTTAATATTTTTCCCTGCCAGTTTAACATAGTTTTTACCTTGCCTCTTTTCCAGTCTCAATGCTTGTCATGGCTTTGTTTTGGTTGAACTTATTTAGCAGGCCGATAAGAGAGGCAGAGTTCCATCCTTGCCTCCACTCAAGCTGTCTCTCTCTCTCCTGCTGTGCAAATTATCATTTGACAGCTTTACCAGACATTGACTTTGACTATCATTGTCACGTGGAGATAAAGAAGGTCTGGGTCCAAAAGCAGGGGAAGGATATTTTAATCAAACAAAACACAAATAAACATAAACCAAGGCCAACACGGCACAAACACGACTAGATCCAGGCAAGAATTAAACGACAGAGAACACACACGAAGACAGAAGACAATGCAGCCAGAATGAGTAGTGGGAAATGAGAGTTGTTATAGACCAGAAAATTGTGAGCAGGTGTGAGTGTAATCAGTGCTAATGACAAGGCAGGAGTGTACAATTTGGTTAAGTGCAGTGGAGGGAAGGGAAAACAGCGACCTCAGGTGGCTGAGGGAAACCCCACAGCCCAGATCATGACACTACCCCCTCCCCACGGAACGGCTCCCAGACGTTCCACAAGTCTGGAGGGTGGAGGAACGGGGGAAGGCAAATCAGGGGGAGGGACGGCGGGCCAGGCCCGTGCAGCGCAGTCACCGCCGCGTCAGGAACAGAGAGCGCGGTTGCCTCCGCGTCCAGAACAGAGATAGCGGTCACGGCCGCATCTGGAACAGAGAGCGCATTCACAGCCGCGTCAGGAACAGCGAGAGCGGTCACCGCCGCATCAGGAACAGCGAGAGCGGTCACCGCCGCATCAGGAACAGAGAGAGCGGTCACCGCCGCATCAGGAACAGCGAGAGCGGTCACCGCCGCATCAGGAACAGCGAGAGCGGTCACCGCCGCATCAGGAACAGCGAGAGCGGTCACCGCCGCATCAGGAACAGAGAGAGCGGTCACCGCCGCATCAGGAACAGAGAGAGCGGTCACCGCCGCATCAGGAACAGCGAGAGCGGTCACCGCCGCATCAGGAACAGAGAGAGCGGTCACCGCCGCGTCCGGAACAGCGAGAGCGGTCACCGCCGCATCCGGAACAGAGAGAGCGGTCGCCGCCGCATCAGGAACAGCGAGAGCGGTCGCCGCCGCATCAGGAACAGCGAGAGCGGTCACCGCCGCATCCGGAACAGAGGGCGCGGTCACCGTCGCGTCCGGAACAGAGAGAGCGGTCACTGCCGCATCAGGAACAGCGAGAGCGGTCACCGCTGCATCAGGAACAGCGAGAGCGGTCACCGCCGCATCAGGAACAGCGAGAGCGGTCACCGCCGCATCAGGAACAGCGAGAGCGGTCACCGCCGCATCAGGAACAGCGAGAGCGGTCACCGCCGCATCAGGAACAGAGAGAGCGGTCACCGCCGCATCAGGAACAGAGAGAGCGGTCACCGCCGCATCAGGAACAGCGAGAGCGGTCACCGCCGCATCAGGAACAGAGAGAGCGGTCACCGCCGCGTCCGGAACAGCGAGAGCGGTCACCGCCGCATCCGGAACAGAGAGAGCGGTCACCGCCGCGTCCGGAACAGCGAGAGCGGTCACCGCCGCGTCCGGAACAGCGAGAGCGGTCGCCGCCGCATCAGGAACAGCGAGAGCGGTCGCCGCCGCATCAGGAACAGCGAGAGCGGTCACCGCCGCATCCGGAACAGAGGGCGCGGTCACCGTCGCGTCCGGAACAGAGAGAGCGGTCACTGCCGCATCAGGAACAGCGAGAGCGGTCACCGCTGCATCAGGAACAGCGAGAGCGGTCACCGCCGCATCAGGAACAGCGAGAGCGGTCACCGCCGCATCAGGAACAGCGAGAGCGGTCACCGCCGCATCCGGAACAGAGGGCGCGGTCACCGTCGCGTCCGGAACAGAGAGAGTGGTCACTGCCGCATCAGGAACAGCGAGAGCGGTCACCGCCGCATCCGGAACAGAGGGCGCGGTCACCGCCGCGTCCGGAACAGAGAGAGCGGTCACCGCCGCGTCCGGAACAGCGAGAGCGGTCGCCGCCGCATCAAGTCAAGTCAAGTCAAGTCAAATTTTATTTCTATAGCACATTTAAAAACAACAGAGTTGCGCCAAAGTGCTGTACAGAGCTACAGAGTGCAAATAAAAGCTTTTAGAATAGACAAGACAAAATACAATTATAGACACTAATTCACCCGATATAATCCCTTTAATAGATCATATAAGATCAATCCAAAGTGACTTAATTAAAAGCCAAAGAGAATAAATAAGTTTTAAGAGCTAATTTAAAACTGGATAATGACGGGGCAGATCTCACAGCGAAGGGCAAACTGTTCCAGAGTTTAGGTGCCGCAGCAGAGAAGGCCCGACCACCCTTGGTTTTACAGCGAAAGCGTGGGACAGTTAAAAGAAGCTGATTACAAGACCTGAGAGTTCTTTGGGGAGTGTACAGAGTCAGAAGGTCAGATAAGTATTTTGGTGCATTCCCGGATAGCACTTTGTACACAAAAATTGCAATTATAAAATCGATTCTGAACTTAACCGGGAGCCAGTGTAAAATTTCTAGAATAGGTGAAATGTGTTCTCTCTTTTTTGTACCGGTCAGAAGTCTCGCTGCAGCATTTTGAACAACTTGCAGGCGAGAGATTGTAGTTTGAGGCAGACCACAGTACAGGGAATTACAGTAGTCCAGCCGTGATGTAATGAAGGCGTGAATTACAATCTCTAAATCTTTCCGAGACAAGAAATGTTTTACTTTTGCAATCGATCTCAAGTGAAAGAAACTGCCTTTTACTACTGAGCTAACTTGTTTTTCAAAATTAAGTGCCGAATCCAAAGTAAATCCGAGATTCCTTACATGAGGTCGAGCACTGACAGGGAAGGAACCGAAATTAGAAGTAGATGAGAAAGTAGATGGGCCTAAAATCAAAATTTCGCTCTTACTTTCATTTAGTTGTAAGAAATTATTTGCCATCCAACATTTGATCTCCTCAAAACAGTCGTACAGTGCTTCCAGGGGATAAGACATATCAGATTTTGCCGGTAGATAAAACTGTGTATCGTCAGCGTAACAGTGATAGGATATTCTATGTTTCTCAAAGATGGCACCCAGTGGCAACATATAGAGCGAAAAGAGGAGCGGGCTTAAAATGGACCCTTGTGGCACACCACAAAGTAGGGGAACAGATGTAGAAGTAAATTTCCCCATATTTACTGAGAAGGTTCTGTCTTTGAGGTACGAGGCTAACCACTGCAAGGCAACACCCTCAATGCCCACCACTTTTTCCAACCGATGCAGCAAGGTACTATGGTCGATCGTATCAAAAGCAGCGCTTAAATCTAGTAAGACAAGCACTGCGTGCGATCCGTTGTCAAGGATTTGCAATAGGTCATTGTTGACCTTCAATAAAGCAGTTTCTGTACTGTGCATAGATCTAAAACCAGACTGAAAAGTATCAGGAATATTTGATGTGCTGAGATAGGTATTCAACTGGCTATGCACAACTCTTTCTAAAAGTTTAGAGATAAAAGGCAACTTAGATATAGGTCTAAAATTGTTGAGGAGAGATGGATCTAAATGTGGTTTCTTAAGCAGAGGGTGAACTACAGCATGTTTAAAACTAGCAGGGACAATTCCGGTCGCTAGAGAACTGTTAATAATATCTGTTACAGCTGGACACAAAGTTTCAAATACTTCCTTAAAGAGACGAGTAGGAACAACATCAGACTCACAACTGGAACATTTTGCCCTAGAAACAACATCAGCCAGCTGAGAAGAGGAAACAGGGTGAAAACAAGTTAGTGAATCGATTGGTGAGCAGATCAAAGGTGGAGTATATATTACTGGCTTAATGGAGCCCTTGATCGTCAAAACTTTTTCATTAAAAAACTGTGAAAAGTTCTCACATGTTTCTCGAGATAGAACAAGAGTAGGGGCTGGTAAGGGTTTTAGCACAGAATCAATTGTCTTAAACAGCATTCTCGGCCGATTTGCATTTTCTGTGATGAGTTTTGAGAGGAATTTGGATTTTTCCTCTTTCACTGATTTTTGGTAGGTGATTAAACAAGCAGATAAACATTCATATGAAATTTGAAGTTTATCTTTTTTCCACTTTCGCTCGGCCTTACGACACTCTTGTCTAAGAGAGCGAGTAGAATCATTTAACCAAGGCTGTGTGGAGCCCTTTCCCTTAGCTTTCCTGGGCTTAAGGGGGGCAACAACGTCTAAGGAAATGGAGCAGGCCTTGGTAAAAACCTCCACCATCTCTTCAGTATTTAATTCGTCAAATGGGATATCATTCGCAAGGTTGGCCTGATAGTATTCAGAAAATAAGCTGGCAGTGGAAGGTTGGATAAAACGAGAGTAATTCAAGGAATTTGGGCGAGTTGAGGTGGGAACAACACAAACAGATTCAAACACAATTGGCATATGGTCTGAAATAGCAGCATCAACTACTCTCAGATTTGTTACGGGAAAACCATGTGACAACACCAGATCTAAAGTGTGACCCAGATTATGAGTAGGGCTAAAGACTGATTGTGACAGATTAAAAGATTCAATAAGACAAGAGAATTCTTTCACCAAAGGTTTAGATGGACAACAAATATGAATGTTAAAGTCTCCTAGAATCAACAGCCTATCACAACGGGATACAATATTAGAAAGAAACTCAGAGAATTGTTGGATGAAATCTTTGTTAAATTTAGGAGGCCTGTAAATCAATGCACATAATACAGGACTCCCTATGTTAATTCTCATTAACTGTACTTCAAAGCTTGAGTACACATCCGTTTGCAGTTGATTGTTTTTAAAATGATTTTTAAAAACAGTAGCAACACCCCCACCCTGACCGGAAAGTCTTGGGGTGGTAAAAAAGGCACAATCCGGGGGAGAAAGTTCACCAAGAGATGAAAAATCATCAGATTTCAACCAGGTTTCAGTCACGAATAGAAAGTCCAGTGAGTTTGTGGTGAAAAAGTCATTTAAAATGAACGATTTATTAGATAATGACCTCGCGTTTATCAAGGCCATCCTCAGTGTCTGAGATTCTGCTATTTCATGATTTGGAGATGTAATCTTGATAGAACAAAGATTTAGCAGGTTTACTGACCGTAACTTTGCGACTGGCTTGGAGGAAGACCGACAGGATGAAATTACTGGAATGACGTCATTTGCCAGAGAAGTGAACTGTGCGTCTTTATAGAAACTGCGCCGGGATCCTCGGTGGACATATCTAGGACGGCGCAAAATTTTCAAGTGAGCACAGTAATTATAAATGTCCACAGGCAGACGATATGTTGAGTTTAGTTTATGCAAATCCAGAGATGAATAGAAGATAGCCATCCTTATATGATAACCAAGCGTCGGAACAGTAGTGTAGAACAGAACATTAAAACAGCTGTGACATGCCAGAGCAGTGAGCAGGAAGGACAGCATCCTCTGTAGCGCTACCATCACCTGGTTTATGTCCTAACACACGTCAGTGAAGCCGCTGTTATAATAGATGGCAGACGAGCAAATCGAGCGATATCCACAGCTATACGATCCTCCAGCCGAAAGGCAGTGACATCCCAGTCCGCAACGGGACCGTCCGAGCGCAGAGCTGAGTCTATGTGACACTTCCGCGACAGGCCGAAGGTAAGATGGATGAAGAAGAGTATGCAGGTGGATCAGGAAATCCCGCGATTTACAGCCGATCATCCGGCGGAGACGGCCGATCCAATATTGCACTCACAAGACAAGTTTTCCGCGGCAAGCCAATGTTGATGGAGATGAAGTATTTGGCAGGAAGTTCGGGCGAACCACACAATTAACAGCTGATCGTCCAGCCCACAGCAGTCGATCACAGCTCGCCAGAATCCTTCCTACACCAGCCAGTAAGTGCCAATCCTCATCGGAGGAAATATAATTTTAGCGGATGAAAGGCCTTCAGGTAGAACAGGCGCTCCCTTGAATCCAAAACGGATAACTCAAAATTAGAATATAGATTCACGCAAGAAAACTGAGCTGGTAGAGCAGCGGCAGTCAGACACGCCAGCGTACGCTCTAACCGGAACCGGAACCGTTGCATCAGGAACAGCGAGAGCGGTCACCGCCGCATCAGGAACAGCGAGAGCGGTCACCGCCGCATCAGGAACAGCGAGAGCGGTCACCGCCGCATCAGGAACAGAGGGCGCGGTCACCGCCGCATCCGGAACAGAGAGAGCGGTCACCGCCGCGTCAGGAACAGCGAGAGCGGTCACCGCCGCATCAGGAACAGCGAGAGCGGTCACCGCCGCATCCGGAACAGAGAGAGCGGTCACCGCCGCGTCAGGAACAGCGAGAGCGGTCACCGCCGCATCAGGAACAGAGGGCGCGGTCACCGTCACGTCCGGAACAGAGAGAGCGGTCACTGCCGCATCAGGAACAGCGAGAGCGGTCACCGCCGCATCAGGAACAGCGAGAGTGGTCACCGCCGCGTCAGGAACAGGGACAGTGGACGCCGCCTCCGCCGCCCAACGAGCGAAAATGGCCGTCATCCACTCGGGCTCAGTCGCCTCAACGACCGCCTCCGCCACCCAACGAGCGCAAATGGCCGCCGTCTCTTTGGGCAACGTCACCTTCTCCCTGAAGGGCAAAAAAGAAATCCTCCCTGCTGGACCCACTGATGCTGGCTGCATTCTGTCACGTGGAGATAAAGGAGGTCTGGGTCCAAAAGCAGGGGAAGGATATTTTAATCAAACAAAACACAAATAAACATAAACCAAGGCCAACACGGCACAAACACGACTAGATCCAGGCAAGAATTAAACGACAGAGAACACACACGAAGACAGAAGACAATGCAGCCAGAATGAGTAGTGGGAAATGAGAGTTCTTATAGACCAGAAAATTGTGAGCAGGTGTGAGTGTAATCAGTGCTAATGACAAGACAGGAGTGTACAATTAGGTTAAGTGCAGTGGAGGGAAGGGAAAACAGCGACCTCAGGTGGCTGAGGGAAACCCCACAGCCCAGATCATGACAATCATACTAAATTCATTACAATATAACACTTCACTTACCAAAGCTAAAAGTGTTACAGCTTCTATCTCAAATCTCAATTTAGATTATTTAAAATCAAGTATGCTAGCAGCATTTTTTTTTAAATTGTTTACTTTAAATGCTTAATTTACTTAACCTTCATTTATCCAGACTATCTGTTCAATCAGCAAAAGCAGTCTTCATCTTTAGCCACCACCATGTCTTGTAATTATCCTATGCCATGTCTAAGGACCTGCAAAAGTAAAAACTGATATAGACATATTAGTTTAATATCATCTTAGCCTCATTGATTCAGGAATTTATCATAATGTTGAATCCACAAATGTTATGCAGTTCTTGTCAGTAAAGCAACCAACTTCATCCTGACATGAATAAAGATATTTTGTTATGTCTTACTAGAGATAATGGCTGCCATCACATGGTCTCAGATGGTTCTTGAAAGCCCATTGCCGTTAACTCTTAATAAATAAGCTCCTTTTCCTCAAGGTGTGATGCCCTGGCATGTTTGCATCAGGTTGTAGATGCTTGTCACAATCAAGCAATGCGGTTGCTGGTGATCAGGTCTGGAGGAGCGCACATTTTTGAGGCAGATGGCTGTAATTTCTTACAGATCCCCTCTTTAACGATGCTTAAGGCCTATTCAGCATCCGCTCAACTCCGCTACCATCTCAAATATAACACCTCCCTTCTCGGGCAGGTGCCCAGTGGCGGTGACCCCCTGCCTTAGGTTGCCCTCCGCTTGGCCAAAAGAGGATCTTACCCGTCATTGAGAAATCACCTCATTCACACTGGTAACCGCTCTTTCCATTTGGACATCCTCGACAGTTTTCTTCCAGAATCTGGTATTTTCTGCAGCTTAGGAAAGGAGCACTCAAGAACCATGCGAGCCATTGAGACCACCTAGTAGTACTAAAACATTGAGACATGTTAATCAAAGCAATATTTTATCAATATAATCAATTAGACATCTTCAAATCATCGTGCTAATATTACTCTGAATTCAAATATCACACCCATCCACTCAGTGTAATGCTCTGCTACTGCTGTATAGCCAGAGCCATCAGGCCCTGTATGATGGTGGAGACCAAAAATAAGACAAACAAGTTATTGGCTGCAATACAAGTTACAATGCAAGTGTTTAACTATTTCAAATCATCACTTCTATTGTACAAAATTCTATAGATTCTAAATCTTTTAACAACTAATTGCTCTCCGACTGCATAAAATTTAAAATGTAGAATTTTTGAACTCCCTGTAGCATGTCAGTTAACATCTCTGTGTCTATGATTTTCATTGAGACATTGTGCTGTACTATTAATAGCTTATTATCATTTATGACACAAGCTCAGATTACAGCATTTAGCTGACTTTGAATGAGAGAGAGAAAGCACTCTGAGGGATTCAGGACTGATAGCAATGCATGCCATTAATCTTCTACTATTATTTCAATGTGATATATTTTACTATAGCCCAGCTTAAATGTATATATATATATATATATATATAAAAAATGACAAGCACTTTCAAATAAACATCTTCCTTATTGTCTTTTTTTTTTACTTACTTACTTTGCAACTCAAAGGCTAAGTCTTTCCAAAGCTCTGCCTATGGCTTTGGAAATTTGACAATTGCACTTTAAATCTGTCAGGGGTTATCTGACCCAGATATGTTACCTCACGCTATCTAAACTTCTTTTTAATTAACTTTAAACCCCCGTTTATGTTACTTGTTTACAATATTACCAGCTTCTATACAAACATAATTTTTCACTAAACATTGGCATATGGCTGTGATGCTGAGTGTCTGAAATTTTCTATTCCACAATAAATTTAGTCCTTTGTCCAAACATCAGTTATTACTGATTTCAACTCAGGACAAGACTCTGTTACTTTTACAGCTTCAGCCACACAGCGCAAGATAAGCAAATTGTTTCACTGCAGTCAAATGCAATCTTATCTTCTGAAAGCAAAACATAAGCTTCAAAGTTTTTCCGAAATGCTAATGCCTAACTGTGTGTCTAGACAGTGTTTTTACTAACCCAGAATTCAGTCCAATACATTGTCAGAGCTCACAACAACTAATTAGGGACTAAAACAGATTTATGATTTCATTCTTTGTCATTTAATTCTATGTACAAAGAATTAGATGAAATCATTACTCAATTAATTCTGGGATTATTTTTAACAAATAGCCACTCTACACCTCTAAAAATAGGCACATACATTGTATGGTTTTTTCTTTGTATGTAACCAATCAAGTTGTTTTAATTTCCCAATCAGAATCAAGGCCCAGACTGACCATTTCACTTGTGCTGAGAATATCCCTAAAGTTTGAGCTTCATAGCAGAGCTGTTTACAGCATCTGTTCTCTTCTATTTCATTATTTCTATAAGTATTAAGCAAGTTACTTAATTTATCAGCCATATTTCTATCACAATCCAAAAACCAAAAGAGATGATAGCAGCAAGAGATTGAGGCGGCGATCTTACCAATTCCACTTGACGTCTGCGTGATGAAACTGCAAAGTATATTCCAGAATTTCCATATAGGTCCATTCCAATTAGGAACATACAAACAACAATTTTAGCTCTTTCGGGGTTGTTCCTGATACATCCCAGATCAACCAGTCCTTTCCCTAACATATATTAATATATAGATGTGCACATTTATTGTATTACTATTTCTGTTTTTAACACTACTTTTTTGGTTACTCTGTTCCCTAACCATCTGATCTGACCTGATCGCTAAAGCTCGGGGTACCCCTGTCTGTGGTGGTAGGAATGGAGAGTTGGTTGAGCGATTTACGACTAGAACCCCTCTCTAGCGTCTTACATTCTCTCAGTATTTCATATACTTAAAACAGACTGCACAGACTGCACATCTCATCTCTACGGCTCTCATTGCCACAGAATGCACTATCTGGCCTTTACGGCTCTTTAGTGCCACAAAATAGAGAATGCGTTTTGTCCCTACTGGACTGTGCTTTTTATCCCCCAATAGGATGCACCTACTTCTACTACACACCTCTCAATCTAAGTCTACTATTAATATCACAGGTGTGCACTTGTACACCATACCAAACCATATATAACTTAATGTTACAGGTGTACCTCAATTCATGACACCAGTTTACTAATTCACCAAGTTCACCTAAGTCTGGTGTCACCTCAAATCCATGACACCAGTTTACCAATTCAACCAAATTTAACAGTTTACCAATCCAACTAAATTCAACTAAGTCTGGTGTCACCCACTCACGTCTGAGTGAGTCTCTATATCACTCTCCCTTCTCCCACCCCTTCCACCACAGACAATCCCTAACCAGAAATAATTTTACAAATCTTCCTACCTTGTTGATTGATCAGGGATATCACCAAAGAACAATTTGCCCGCGCATCCTCCACCATTACTGTAAGGGGAATTTTACAGTAAAAACCCAAGGACCAGATATGATGAACAAAAACCAGGAGTCAAAGATTCAATCAATCGAAGTCATGTTTACTGAAGAAAATAGTTTGCAGTTTCATCAGCAGAAGTCAGCTTCAACACTCTCGATGGAGCTCGTAGGCCGCTCTGCGTACATGTTCAAAACACCAGTAATTATACTCTAACAGAGGTTGCTAATTACGTCAATACAAAGATTAGGAAGATCCGGATTGGTCCAGAACCTAGATAAGTGTGAAATATTCAACACACACATAAAGTCACACACAGAGGTCTTATCTATTGTCAAGGTTGCCTAGCCAGGCAAGACTCTTTATCAGTGTGGCTTGATACACGCACACTTAACAGTTAGCCACTTAGAAAAATAGAACCAAATCAACAGGATTTCACTAATACAAGTCTAAGGGATTCGCATTTGATCAGTTATCAAGAACACATGTCATAGATGTCCCGATCACAGATGTCTTGGTCACAACTGCTCACGTAATCAGGAGGGTCATCCTGACCTCCTGAGGTGTGACCTCGGGTGTCTGAGAAAAGAGAAACTTCAACAAGCACAAATCTCAATCAGAGCACAATTTATTCTAACATCATGTGATTTTCTATTAAGACATCTTTCTAGCCACTACTAATATTAAACAACAAATAATATTAGGAGTTAAACACTGATTTATGAGCTAGATCATCTACTAAAAATGTGTAAGAATTAATAAGGATATTAATTTGTAAAAAGGCCATGATGTCTTCCGACTTCCACTCCTTCACCACAATAGCAAAAACAATATTCCAAACCTTAGATACACTATAAAAACCTCTGCTTCTGCAATGATATCAGTTCAAAAACAATATCAATAACAGAAATATATCTCAGCTGATTATAAACAAACAATTGAATTGCTGATTTATGTTGGGTAAATTGGGCCAACCACAGCAGATTCCAGTCTGGCTTAGACTCAGAGGCAGTCATTTTTTTCTACTACATTTACACTTATACAGTAAAATGAGGACTTTGACGAGTGATGTTTTGGAAACAGGGTTGGGGTCAATTCAGGAATGAACTCAACAATTCCAATTCAAAAAAGGAAATGGAATTGGAATTGAATTGGAATTGGAATTCAACAACAATTACAGGAAACAGAGTTTGAATTGAATTGGAATTACAGGAAGTGGAATTAAATTCAGGGAAATTCCACTGAATTCAATTTATTGCTGTTTCTGAGCATCTATGTGTGATTGCATTTAGAGACATACATTTTAACTTTATTTATGATGCTTTACAAATACCAAGTAATTTATGAAATAGAGCTGATCAAATGCAAGTAAATAAAAATGAGAACTGTACATTATAAATTAATAATTGAATGACAGTGGTGATAAGTTTCTGTATGTACTATACATTCAATATATGATTACCATTTAATATATGTCTCAACTCACACAAAAAATGAGTCATGTTCATTCATGTATTTCTTTCACTTTTCATTGTATCGAATTATTATCATTTCCTGAAATTTGTCATGTGAAATGATCACGCTTAACCAACTAAACATACAGTACTTTGTATTTCTTTTATGTGTTTGTTGTTTATGTGATTTACAATATTTACAGTTTTTTACAGATGCTAGGACACGTTTCTCAATACTTAGGTCACTTTTGCAAAACTCTTCACACAGTGAGCACAACAGAAGTCTATGTGGGCTAAACTGAGGATCAATTATCATTGTTTTGGCACAAAATGCATTCAATGACTACATCTCTCAAATTTCATGAATTCTTTTCTCACTCAGACACAACAACTGCCAAAAATCTTTGTACGTACAGGACATTTTGCACATGCTTACATACTGTTTTCAAAACTGTTAAACTTATGTTCAAAACAATAACATAATGCAAAACTGAATAAGACAGCAAAATTCAACAGCAATATTTTATTGAAACATATTTCAAATCTAAAAATGTGAGTAGATTAGCATTACTATTGTATCTGTATCAGTGGATGGTGTGTATACAAATTCTTGTATTTTGGAATTACTTAGTGCAAAAAAATAAAAATAAATAACATAAAATATTGACAAATTCTGCATCATGTCTGATTCATTCCAGTAACATATATTGCAGTTATAAACAATATATATTGCAATTATAAACAGAGATGTGTCCTTGTTTTACAGAAAACACTGCGTAATGCTACATGTTGTTAGTGTTTTTTAGGTCATTGTTTTGTGGGTGACAAAGTGTGTTTGTCGGCTGTCAACCTTTGCTAGTGTTCTGGAAGAATGAGTTTATTTGAGACCTGAATAAAGTGTTTTGGTAGTTGGAGTGCATTTTGAATGTGAAATGAACTGCTTTGCCAAGCTGAAAGTCGGTTAGGAGAATTGTGTGAAGAGTTTTGCAAAAGTGACCTAAGTATTGAGAAATGTGTCCTAGCGTCTGTAAAAAAAACTGTAATGTACTATAAACTAGCAACTCAAGTGGAATATTTTGGAATTTATTTGATTTCAATTCTGTTTCCTGACATTCCAATTCCAAATCAAAATCCATTCCAGGAAGTGAATTGGAATTTACCATTCATTCTCAATTCAATTCATTTCAAGATCGCAGAGATTAGATACAGTAATTTTGTGCTTTTTTTAGACCCCCCCCCCCCCCCAGCTTTTTGCTATTGTTATTTTTATTTATTTTTTTATTTTTGTTCAGAATGCTCTTGTGTGTTTCATGGATATTTTATTCACTGTAAGCAATACAGTAAAACTTTTTCTTCTCTACCATACCATGTTTCTACTGTACCTCCTGTAATAAACAGAAAAATAAACTTATTTGCTTTTTACTGGAATGCTTTTGAATGTGAACATTACTGTACATGTGGACAGACAATTCCCAACCAAGAAATTTAGTGTCAAAATGGTGGATTGCATGTTTTGCATGCAAATACCTGTAAAACTGAAACATAAAAAGTCTATGCAGTTTTTGCAATTTGAACAATAGCCAGTATTTTGAAACCTGGTGTACTTTGATTGACTGCATGTACCTTGTGAAGTGAAAACGTCTCGGGTTACTATTGTAACCTTAGTTCCCTGAGGGAACGAGACGCCGCGTCTAGAAACGCTATGGGGAACGCCATTGGCGGGCCGCACTCTGAATCATGTCTTGCAACCAATGAACGACGGGGGTGACGTCACAGGCGCGGTGACGTCATCGACCAGGAAGTATAAAGCACGTGCGTTTGACGCCCGCGGCAGCTCTAGCATGAAGCGAGCGCCGCAGGGGGCGGGAATTATGGTCCGAGACGCGGCGTCTCGTTCCCTCAGGGAACTAAGGTTACAATAGTAACCCGAGACGTTCCCTTCCGGGAACTCGAGCCGCGTCTAGAAACGCTATGGGGAACGAGACTACCTACGTCCCCATAATTTCCGAACCCTGCGCAGTGTCTGTGCCAGCAGGTGGAAAGGTAAAGAGCATTTGTCTAGCATTACGCGGACAAGAGGCCCTGTAGTCCTCGGCCCTTAGGCACACGAGGAATGGTAGTCTTCCTCTGTCTGGTCGCCAGCCAGAGCGAGAGGTACTCCGCGGCCCTCAGGCACACGCAGAGTCTTAGTCCTTTGTCTGGTAGTCAGCCAGAGCAAGAGGGACCGAATGACCACTGTCTAGCACTCGACGGACAGATGGTGTGTGTAGTCCCCGGTCCGTAGACCCACGAGGACGGTGAGCTTGACCTCCAGGCTCCTCGGCCCTCGGGTACACGAGGAGTGGGTGATCCTTTGCCTGGGGGTGCAGCCACAGCAAGAGGGATCCAAGGCTCGGCCTGTGCTACGCCAGGACGCGAGAGATAAGGCCATTGTCGGCATTCCGCGGACAAGAGGGCACTGCAATCCCCGGCCCTTGGGCTCACGGGGAAGACAGTAGGGGCCTCTGCCTGGTAGCCAGCCAGTGCATGAGGCACTCCTCAGTCTTGTTCTAAGACAGACGAGGAGTCTTAGTCCTTGGTCAGGTAGTTTCCGGAACCAGAGGGACCGCATTACACTCAGTCTGATAGCATCCTGCGTCAGAACACGAGGACAAGTAAGCCATTGTCTAGCATTCCGCGGACAAGAGGGCTGTAAGGTTCTCGGCCCGCAGGCACACGAGAATAGAGACCTCCGCCTGGTTCGCCAGCCAGTGCAGGAGGCACCCCTAGGCCCTCGGGCACACGAGGGGTCTTAGTCCTTTGTCTGGGGGTTCAGCCATGACAAGAGGGACTGAAAGCTCGGTCTGAAGTGTCAGAACGCGAGAGTAAGAGCCTTTGTCTAGATTTCCACGGACAACAGGCTAAGTATTTCTTAGTTTTGCAGATCTCATTAGTTTGGCGAAACTCACTTCTCTTCTTTCCGCAGAAAGATGCGCCTTGAGAAGTCTTCTCCTGGCTAGGGAGGTGGCTGACTCTCTAGGCCTAGCGCACTAGGCCGAGAGCACAGCAGAGCCTGGAGCGGCTCTGAGGTCAAGCTCATAAAACCTAACGAAAGTTAGGGGCGAGGACCAACCCGCAGCTTTGCAGATGTCTTCTATGGGGACACCTGCAGTCAGAGCTCTCGAGGCACTCATGCCCCGAGTAGAATGAGCCTTGAGTCCCAAAGGCGAGGGAAGATCAGAGGACTCGTAAGCAGTAGTTATGGCATCGATGATCCATCTACTAATAGAGGGCTTAGAAGCCGGGGTCCCTCTCTTAGGGGGGCCGTAACAGACGAACAGTTGCTCTGTTTTACGCCACGTGGCAGCTCTGTGGACGTATGCGTCTAAGGCTCTGACTGGGCACATGCAATTCAACTTCCTGTGACCTGGCTCCACGTATGGAGGAGGATAGAACGCCTGTAGCGTTATAGGCTGCGGTGCTAGGGAGGGGACCTTCGGGATGTACCCGACCCTGGGATATAAGAAGGCTTTGGCCATCCCTGGGGCAAACTCTAAGTGGGACGGGGCCACTGACAAGGCCTGCAGGTCGCCTACTCTCTTGAGGGAGGTAAGTGCTAACAGAAGCGCTGTCTTTATTGTGAGTATGCGATCCGTAGACTCCTCTATCGGCTCAAAAGGGGGCTCACTTAGAGCCTCTAGCACCACAGCGAGGTCCCACGCGGGGACCCTGGGTGTCACTCGAGGCCTCAACCTGAGCGCACCGTGGAGGAACCGTATGACCAAGGGCTCTCTGCCCACTGAGAGACCACCTAGAGGGGCGTGGTAGGCACTTATAGCCGCCACGTAAACCTTCAGGGTGGAGTGAGCTAGCCCTGCAGACAGGCGAGACTGTAGGAACTCCAGAACTGTACCAACTGGGCAGTTGACTGGGTCTAAGTGGTGCTCGCGGCACCATCTCGCAAACAGGTTCCACTTGAGGCCATACAGTTTCCTCGTAGAGGGAGCTCTGGATTGGAGAAGGGTCTCAACCACCTCAGTAGGGAGACCCGCTCCTATGAGTTGCGCCCCCTCAGGGGCCACACCCATAACCTCAACTTCTCCGGGTGGGGGTGGCAGACTGCGCCCCCGACCTGGGACAGGAGGTCCCTCCTGACGGTGTAACAGCCAAAGCTATGTTTTTGCATACATTACATTATATTGTGAGGTGCCCTTTAAGAGACTGATCACGTAACATATAACTCACGCTGTGTGGAGATGACGTAGAATGACTACGTGACTGTTTTAATGAGAACCATACAGATGATAAGTTCGCTCTGCCTTCTTGCTATTATTTTGCCTTCACTTTTATTTTGTAACGCCAAGAAAGAGTTGTCATGTACCAACCATTAAATGTGTGGATCACCTTTGCCGTTTTCTATCTCTTTCATTTCATACTTTAATAGTTATCCGGGTTAGAGCGTTACAATTGGCGCCCGAAAAACTGAAGCTGGATCCGTCATCTATGTGGAATCTTCGGCGATTAAACCAAAAAGGCTCGTGAGTTGGGGAGCTGTGGAAGTGTTCGGTTGACATCTTTGAAGCTGGTGAGATTAGCTTGCTAACACTGGGTGCCATGTGCGCGAGGAGCGGCTGTATTTCTCCGTGAGTGGATCGCATTTTTTTTTCCTCTCTGATGTGACGAGGACAGCGGATTATTTGAAACCTTTACATTTTGTGCTTCATCGGACATTTTGATATTGATTACAAGCTGAAGATTGACGTTGTGTATAAACTTTCTGGATTATATCAGCACGATTTTTTTGTGTGCGTACGGCTCGACTTAAAAAGGGAACATTTATTCCTGTTTCATCTTTGTGCATTGGAACTGGTGTGAACATTTGGGATGAATCGATACCTGTTGGAGCAAAGTTTTTTTTTCTTCATCGTGAACTGAGTTTATTAATGCTAGACTAAAGGGACATTTCTGATTGTGGGCATATTTGCGTGGTCAAATTACTTGAGCATTTAATTTTTTTTTATTCAAAGCAACATATTGTCTTGCTTTAAGTCTATTGAGGTAAAAATACAAAGCTTACATAAAAGAAACAGCATAGAGGTTTGTGTGGTATTACTGCCATTAGCAATTATAAGGGATTGTTGATGTGAAATTGAATTTTGTTAAATTGTGTTGAAAGTCTGGGCATTTTATGAGCAGTTTATATTTTTCTAGGTTGCATTTAGAGTTTTACAACTGCTATACTGTTGTTTAGGCGACTACACATTTATTGTGATGGCTTTTTACCCAGACCCTAAAACTGACTTGACTTACACCTTCCCAGATTCTGCTCCCAGACAGAGACAAAAGTTACCACAGCGAGTGAGCCTGGAAACTCAAGTGGAACTCCTACAAGCTGAAGTATCTGTGCTGCAGCAGTGCCTTAATGATTCTCTCCAGCTACAGCAGAGCATATTAAGACGTTTCTGTCCTGATGTCGACACGCCTGCGGCGCCACATGCACAACTGCCTCCAATGGCCAGCTCTACGCCACAGAGCCGTGTTCCTTCGGGTCATGTGCCATTACAAGGTATGACCACAAATGTTTCCCACAGAAACGTGACTTTCTCACCACAACACAATTCTTCTGATGTGAGTAACACTAGTAGAATCCTTGCATCTGTATTGCACCAGTCAAAGCTTGAACCACCTGTGTTTGCGGGAGATGGACATGTTAACCCTGAGGATTGGCTACAATCGGTCAATGTTTATAGAACCTCCCTTGATTTAACTGATGCTAAAATTCTTCTTGAGATGCCACGCTTTTTGGCAAAAGAACCGAAGAAATGGTTCTCAATTCTTGACACGCATGTCGTTACGTGGGCCCAGTTCTGTGATTTCTTCAGGAAAGTCTTTCTTCCTTCCGACAGCCAGGAACAAATTATGAGAGGTATCTTGGACCGTATACAAAGTCCCGAGGAGCCCTTTCCTACTTTTGTGGCTCACATGCTAAGTGAATTCAGAAAACTGAAAACTCCTCCACCGGAGCAAGAACAAATCGACCTTATTTGTAAACATGCTCTTGAAAAGTATAGAGTTGCGCTCTATGGAACTTCTGTTTCTTCAGGTATGGATCTTCTTCTGAGGGCTCATGAACTCCATGTGGTCCTCGGACCAAATAAATGTTCACTGCCTTTAATACAGAGTAAAGCTAAATTTGGCAAAGAAACCTTCTGTTACAAGTGCTCACGCCCTGGCTTCACTTCTCGTACATGTCCAGATTGCAACTCACTTTCCGGAATGCGCTTACAACAAAACGAGTCCCCTAATGTACAGTCGGAACCTGCTCTTGATGCAGGGGATACAAACAACCCTGAAAGTAGCAATGTAGGGGAAGGGAATTCATTTGTGAGGCACAGGGGAAACTCCAAGGGGGGGAGGATGATTTGCAGAGGCAATCCTCCCTCCAGAAGGTAATTTTGCCTCAACCGACTAATTCCGCTGTCCCAGAACAACCTGTCCTTTGTCATGTAGAAGATCCCACATCACCTTCTTTTTGGAACACTCCATTTAGAGTTAAGGTTAACCTACATGGCCTGGTGTTAGATGCTACACTCGACACTGGTGCATCACTTTCTGCAGTGCAGGCGGACATTGTTCAGAATCAAGCCAAATTAAAGGTTAATGTTAAACCATGGTCTGCTCCCCCAATCCAATTAGCAGATGGTGGGGCATGCCAACCCTTGGGACTGACATGGTTGGCTTTTGGCTTTATGGGACAACGTTTTTATCACCGGTTTGCCATTGTTCCACGTTTGCCCTCAACCTTGGTTTTGGGGATGGACTTCATGTTGCGTGCCTCCATCACCATTCACGTCCCATCCAGAACTGTTGTCATGGGCATTGATCCTTTATCAATGGAGGAGCTGGAAGGCAATGAAGTGCATAAGTCAGAAAGTAGTTTGTTGTTTATGGAAGTCCCGTCTTCCGCACTTCAAGAAAAGATTAAAGGAGCATGTCTAAATAATGCTGAGAAGGAACAGCTTTCTGAGCTCCTTGGAAGTTTTCCCGACCTCTTCGATGGTCACCTGGGTCGCACATCACTAATTGAGCACTCAATAGACACAGGAATTGCAAAGCCAGTCCACCTTCCCCCCTATCGAACCTCCCCTGCCAAAAAGCAATTGATTGAGGATCAAATTGAAAAAATGTTGAACGACGGCATTATTGAACCAGCGACAGGTCCTTGGGCTGCCCCCGTTGTCATTGTTCAGAAACCTTGTGGTGAACCACGATTTTGTGTGGACTATCGAGGATTGAACCAGCTCACCATGAAGGACTCTTATCCGTTACCAAGAGTCGATGAGTCCCTTGACTTCCTTTCAAGAGGGAAATTTTTGACCACGATTGACCTTGCTCGGGGATACTGGCAGGTCTCCATGGCAGATAACGCAAAACCTAAGACTGCTTTTGTTTCACATTGTGGCCTATTTCAGTTCCGTGTGCTTCCATTTGGTCTCTGCAACGCACCAGCAACTTTTCAAAGATTAATGAATAGTGTATTGGCTGGTCTTATTTATAAGTGCTGTGCTGTCTACCTGGATGACATCGTCGTGGCTTCACCCACTTTCGAGCAACATCTTGATGATCTCAGGGAAGTCCTTTCACGGCTGAAGTCGGCTGGGTTGACTATTAAACTCGCAAAATGTCAGTTTTGTCGCAGCGAGCTCACCTTCCTCGGATACCGTGTCTGTCCAAGTGGCATCCTGCCAGACCAGGAAAAAGTGAAGGCTGTTATGGACTTTACAACCCCTGTCAATGTGAAACAAGTGAGGCAGTTTCTGGGCCTGTCTGGCTATTATCGTCGGTTTATACAGGATTATGCCCGCCATGCTGAACCCCTGTTCGCACTCACTAAGAATGATGCTCCTTTTGTGTGGGACAGTGCCTGCAAAGACGCCATGGACCTCCTGAAACAAAAGTTAACATCAGCACCCATACTAAGTTTTCCTGACTTTGCTCTACCTTTCTTTATTCATGCCGATGCCTGTGACGCGGGACTAGGAGCTGCGCTGATGCAGAAAGATATGCATGGCAGAGAAGTTGCTGTGGCTTATGCTAGTCGAGCCCTGCATAAATCAGAGAAACCTTATTCCACACCCGAGAAAGAGTGCTTGGCCGTCATTTGGGCCCTTGAGCACTTTAGGCCTTATATTGAGGGTCTCCATGTCACAATCTTCACTGACCACAGTGGGCTCAGGTGGTTGATGTCCCATCCCAACCCCACCGGCCGTCTTGCTCGCTGGTCTCTCCGCCTTCAGGACTTTGATTTCGATGTTGTGCACAAGCCTGGATCCCGAAATAAAGTGCCTGATGCGCTGTCAAGGAATCCGCTGACGGATGATGTCTCACCAATAGACCTCCTTCCTGACTATGCTGTGATTGGTGGTCTCGATCTACGTACACTATCATCAATAAATATTACGGATCGAAATCATGTCAGACAACTACAACTTGACGATCCAATCACAGGTGATCTTCTCAATAAAATGGAAGCGGCGCTCCAACGGGATACCGATGAGGACGATTGCTCTCAGTACTCCATTCAAGATGGCCTATTGTACTTTAATGATCCTAAACCTGCTTGTGGCATCCACCCTTTGAAATGTTTGAAGCTGTATGCTCCTACGTCTCTCAGAGGTACCTTTCTGAGGTATTACCACGATCACCCAACTGCGGGTCACTTAGGGATAACCAAGACCTTGGCCCGACTGAAACTCAGGGTTTTCTGGCCTAAAATGGCATCTGAGGTGAAGAAATATGTTACCTCTTGCACTGTGTGCCAACTAACGAAACCAAGTCAGAGAAAACCTGCTGGTTTGATGATCCCAATTTGGCCCCAGAAACCCTGGGAGTACATAGGGGTGGATTTCGTCGGACCTTTGCCACGTACTCCCTCTGGCAATGCTTATATCTTGGTTTTTGTCGATTATTTTTCTAAGTGGGTCGAGATCGTAGCAGTGAGAGAAGCAACTGCTCAAGTCGCAGCAAGCAAACTGCTAAGTGAAGTGTTTTCCCGTCATGGAGCCCCTACTTATCTCATTTCAGACAGAGGGTCCCCTTTCGTGAGTGACCTGTTCGAACGACTTCTCACTCTCCTGGGAACAGAACATCGCCTTACAACGGCATATCACCCACAGACGAATGCCACTGAGAGGGTTAACCGAACTCTCAAGACAGCAATTCGAGCATACGTGGATGATAAACACACCACCTGGGATCGATATATCCCACAAATTTGCTTTGCACTACGTACAGCACCTCATGAAAGCACGGGTCAAACCCCGTCCATGATGTTGTATGGAAGGGAGTTGGACACTTCATTGGACCTGGTGACTCAGCCTGTCTGGGATGAAATGGAGGAAACTGAAATTCCTTATCCCGAGAGCTTAAGATTGTCATTGCAGGCGGCACATGACCATGCAAGAGCAGCCTTGGAAACCAGTCTCAATAGACGAAAGCATCACTATGACAAAAGACGTCGCTCTGTTGTTTATGCCATCGGTGACCTTGTCAGAGTGAAAACTCACCCTAAATCAGATGCACTGGCCAATTTTACAGCAAAACTGGCGCCCCTGTACTCCGGCCCATACCGTGTCACTCAAGTTTTGTCTGATTTGAACTACAGGCTTGCAAAGTTGGACACGGGACAGCATGCTGGTGTCTATCATGTGGTGAATATGCAACCTTTCCACACTTGGAATGCGCGCAGCAGCCATACACTAAGTGGACCTCAGGATGCGTCTGAAACACCCGATGAGGGGTTGGAGGACAGTCTGCTGGTCACACAGATGAATGAGGACCAACCTCAAGATGCATGCTTTTCTCTGCCCAATGAGGCTGTTGTTGGTTGTGACAATGTCACTGAAGATGCACATGACATGACCAGGCATGACAGGACTTGTACTTACAGTTCTGACGTTAATGTTAACACGTCTACAGGACATTCACAACTTCCTGACTTTGATGTTGATCTGCAAGGTCATCGCTACAATCTCAGACCTAGACTGGCCCCTAGGATCACCTCAGGGTGGTCAGACAAGAAATGGACTAACGAATATCATACTGAAAGATTGGATCTTAAGTAGTAATGGGGTGGATGGTTGAAATTTCTTGTGTTTCAATGTTAGTTCTTACAAACTAGTAATTTGTTCTTTCCTTGCGTTGAAATGATAATCTAGGAACATAGTTCTGATTCTTGTATTGTCATGTATGTTGAAAAGAAAAGAAAAAAAGAAAATTGTCACGCACATGTGGTTTGGTTACACTCTTTTACAATCTTTTGTTTTCTAAGTGATGTCTTTTAAGAGCATATTGTGTAATTGTGTAACTTGTACTGACATGTATGCCAGTTGTTGCTTACTGTATGTAAAACAAGTTATGGGTTGATTGATTTCCCAGGTTACATGTATGAAACTGAATTGGAATGTTGTCCTTATGTTGTGTACGGCTGGGGACAGCCTTTTCTTGCCGGCGGGGAATCTGTAACAGCCAAAGCTATGTTTTTGCATACATTACATTATATTGTGAGGTGCCCTTTAAGAGACTGATCACGTAACATATAACTCACGCTGTGTGGAGATGACGTAGAATGACTACGTGACTGTTTTAATGAGAACCATACAGATGATAAGTTCGCTCTGCCTTCTTGCTATTATTTTGCCTTCACTTTTATTTTGTAACGCCAAGAAAGAGTTGTCATGTACCAACCATTAAATGTGTGGATCACCTTGCCGTTTTCTATCTCTTTCATTTCATACTTTAATAGTTATCCGAGTTAGAGCGTTACAACGGGAATCTCCCATGGAGAGCCGTCGAGGAGAGATACCAGGTCCGAGAACCATACTCGTGCCGGCCAGCGCGGGGCTACTAGTAGCAGCCGCACTCGAAACCGACGGACCCGTTCCAGAACTCCCGGGAGCAGAGCGATCGGGGGAAAGGCGTACAGACGCAGCCTCGGCCACGTCTGTGCCATGGCATCCAGCCCCAGTGGAGCTGGAGGCACTAGAGAGTACCAGAGGGGACAGTGCGATGTCTCTTGAGTCGCAAACAGGTCCACCTGTGCCTGGCCAAAAACTCTCCATATCTGCTCCACCACATCTGGGTGGAGCATCCATTCCCCGGGCCTCGGCCCCTGTCTCGACAGGACGTCTGCTCCCACATTCAGATGTCCAGGAATGTGGACTGCTCTCAGGGAGAGGAGTTTTCCTTGAGACCACAGGAGGATCCGATACGCCAGCTTGAATAAGGGGCGTGAGCGGATCCCTCCTTGATGGTTTATGTAATAAACTACCGCTGTGCTGTCTGTACGAACAAGGACATGACGGTTTCTTAGGTCTGGTAGAAAACTCCTGAGGGCCTGGAACACCGCCAGCATCTCTAGGCAATTTATGTGCCATGAATGATGGTGCGGGCTCCACAGGCCTTGGGCTGAGCGGCCACTCATGACCGCTCCTCATCCGGTAAGGGACGCGTCTGTCGCTAGTGTGACACGGCGGCATGGCATCCCTAAAACCGGTCCCTGAGAGAGAAACCAGGGTTTCTTCCACATGACCAGGGCACGTAGGCAACGCCGCGTGACACTGATCTTGCGGAATGGGTTTCCCCTCGGGGAGAACCCCCTGGTTTTGAGCAACCACTGTAGTGGTCTCATATGCAGCAGTCCAAAAGGTATTACGTTGGAGGCGGCTGCCATAAGACCTAACAGTACTTGGAACTGGTTGACAGTGAGTGACTGGCCTAGCTTGACCGCATTTACTGCAGTAAGTATGGACTCTATCCGAGCAGGTGACAACCGTGCCCGCATCGTGGATGAATCCCATACCACGCCCAGATAAGTAGTCCTCTGTAGTGGAGAGAGGACGCTTTTCTTGGCGTTGAGTCTCAACCCTAACTTCTGCATGTGAGCGAGAACAACACCTCGATGCTGAACCGCTAACTGCTCCGAGCTGGCTAGGATCAGCCAGTCGTCTATGTAATTGAGTATGCGGATGCCCTGGAGTCGTAGTGGAGCCAGCGCAGCATCCACACACTTCGTAAAAGTTCTGGGTGAGAGAGCTAGGCCGAACGGAAGAACCCTGTATTGGTACGCTTCGCCCCTGAAAGCGAACCTGAGGAACTTCCTGTGCTGAAGAAGGATGGAGACGTGAAAATAAGCGTCTTTTAGATCTATCGTGACAAACCAGTCCTTGGACCTGATTTGATACACGACCTGTCTGACAGTAAGCATCTTGAACTTCAGTTTTCTGACTGAGCGGTTTAGAAGCCTGAGATCTAAAATGGGCCGAAGCCCCCCATCCTTCTTCGGAACAATGAAGTAACGGCTGTAGAACCCGGATTCCCTGTCTTGAGGAGGGACCACCTCGATGGCCTCCTTCCTCAGAAGAGTATCTACTTCTTGTTCCATTACCAGACCCTGCTCGGGGCTTACTAATGTTGGAAATACCCCGCTGAAAGGTGGCGGCTTGGTGCCGAACTGGATAGCATAACCTTTCTCTACAGTACGCAGGACCCACTTTGAAACATTTGGCAGTAGTTTCCACGCTGCCAGAAAGTTTACTAAGGGTACCAGCCTCTCGAGACTGGTGTCTGGATTTCTTCGAGGAACTAACTCGGAGACCTGTAACAGCGAGCTGGCAGGAGACTCCTGAACTAGCTCCTCGGTTTTCTGAGGGCCTCGAGGGGGTTTGAAAACCGCACTCGGGGGTGCGGTGCAAACCCGCTCGTGAGGGGCTGCCCCCAACGGCCCTGAGCCACAACTGTCAGGGCCGCTTAGCCGCGGACTTCCTCGACTGAAGGACGACCCTCAGGTCGGGCCTTCTGTCGGGCGCCCGCGACTTAGGGCGTCGCCTTCCCCGCCCTCTAGGCTGGGCCGGAGGGGTACGGGTGGCGACGCTCCGTTTCTGTGCCTCTCTATACGAGGAGCTCGTACACGGTTGGGGCTGCTCCCGTCCAGCAGCCCCAGAGGAGTAAACCCGGCGAGGAAGGAAGGACCTGAACGCCGCAGCCTGTCGACGAGCCTCCTGGTGCCTGGCGACAACTGTGTCAACCGAGGCACCAAAGAGGCCGGATGGCTGCAGGGGGGCGTCCAGGAGCGTGACCCTGTCCTTTTCTCTAACTTCGGACAGGGACAGCCAGAGATGCCTCTCCGCTGCCACCAGGGCTGCCATAGACCGGCCCACTGCGCGGGCGGTCTCCTTGGTGGCGCGGAGAGCGAGATCTGCAGTACGTTGCATCTCTGACACATTCACTTCCTCACCGTCACTCAACTCTTTCAGCAGGTCAGCTTGATAGGCTTGTAGCACTGCCATGGTGTGAAGGCAAGCGCCAGCCTGACCTGCTGCCGTGTACGCCTTGCCCATTAAGCCTGATGTAACTTTTAGGGGCTTAGTGGGCAAGGGCGGAGCCTTTAGGGCTGATGCCGAACCGGGGGACAGATAGCCCGCAAGCGTCTGCTCTACCCGTGGCATCGCCCTATATCCGCACTCCTCCGCGCCCGCGATGTTTCCATAGTTCTCAGCGGGGTTGAATAGGCGGAAGGAGTACGGCTTCTCCCAAGATCTAGAAAGTTCTTTGTGTAGATCGGGGAAGAAGGGAAGGCTCCGCTTAGGAGGTGCTGATTGTGTCCGCAGGAAGCGCTCATCTAATGCGCTTCGCTGCGGCTCATATGCTTTGCGACTTTCTTCCGCGGGCCAAGCGATGTTGAGCTTGGCCACAGCGTTCGTCAGCACCTCCAAAAGCTCCTCGTAGTGAGGCGAGCGGGGCGGCGGTTGTGGCACATCATCCGGAGCTACAAGGTCGACCTCCTCGGAGGAAGACAACAAGAGCTCTGGGATCAACTCTGGAGGGGAAGAAACGGCAGTGCGGGCTTCCACGTCCAAGAGAAGATCACTCGATTGGCTGAGTGAGGGCGGAGATAGGGGTTCACCCGTCTCCATTCCCTCCAGCAAATCGAGCTGCGAGCCCCACGAGTGCAGCTGCCGCTCCGCCTCGGCGGAAGCGGGGCCACTCCCGCGGGGAACGCTGGTGAAAGCCCCCTCCTCGAAGAGGGCTTTCCGGGAGCGAAGCACACGCACTGGCAATCGATCACAGTGCTCACAGCCAGCCTTTTCGAGGGCTGACTGGGCGTGCTCCGCTCCCAAGCAGACCACGCATAAGCTGTGTGTATCCCCACCAACAATGTAGCGTTGGCAAGGAGGAACACACTGCCTATGCGGGCGCTGTACCGCCACCGCTTTTCTGGTTGCTTTTCTACTAGAAGCAGACGCCATTTGCTCAAATAAAAGTGTACCAAACTGGGCACAAAAACAGCAAATGGTAGACAGACAGACACATAGCGCTCTCGCTGAATGACAAAAGCTGCCGCGGGCGTCAAACGCACGTGCTTTATACTTCCTGGTCGATGACGTCACCGCGCCTGTGACGTCACCCCCGTCGTTCATTGGTTGCAAGACATGATTCAGAGTGCGGCCCGCCAATGGCGTTCCCCATAGCGTTTCTAGACGCGGCTCGAGTTCCCGGAAGGGAACAAGTGATATTCTTTGACAGAATAATTTAATTTTGAGTCAGATTTCCAGTGTTTTGGTAAAGTTAGTGTGTGCAGAGAAAGATGTGTTCTATTTTGAAATGAAGAGTTAGTATATATTTAACAAAATGTATTTTTGAGAAGAAAATGATCCATTTGGCCAATTGTGTTTTGTAGGTGTGAGTTTGTGTTAAGAGTTTAGAAAAAGTATCTGAAGTATGGGTAAACGCTTGTTAGCGATTGAAAAAAACTGTAATCAATAATCATAATTGCATCTGTGTTTTGATATAATGCATTTTAAATGCGGTCTTCGTTTTGGAATCACACTCATGGTCTTTGGGGTCTCTAGAGACCCCAGGCAACAAAACTTTAATTTTGTAACAAAATAATATTTAAAAAAATATATATAATATTTTTTTTTCTGTTTATTAATGTTTTTGCTCCACATTTGTGCAGTTTTCGTAGGAGTTATGCTATTGTTTAAATATATATAAATTATTAAATAAATATTTATTTTTAATAGTTTTATATGCAAAAACAGATTTTATGTAAAATTCACTTTACAAAATACCCACATTTTAAACTTTCATTCATGGGGATAACATGGATAATTTGATATGGTTTAGTGTAAGATTTTTGCCCATTTTTTCAAAAATGCAGTTTTAAAAGTAAAAAAATATAACTTTTACCACTAGATGGCTGCAGAGCACTACTATTAACTAATTGCTATTTGACCAACAATAAGATATTTTTTCACAAGTTTTTTTCAGTTGAGTACATATCTACATATTATGAAATCACAATTATAACAATAAAAAATTATTTTTGTCAAAGTTAAGCATTTTTTTGTACTGAAACAATACCAGTTCTATTATATATTGAGTAGCAGTACACAACATGAACATAAGAATGCAACAACAACATCTTTTTTTCTTTTTTTTTTTTGACAAATTATAAGAGAGCAGTTTTTATGGTCTCCAAATGTAGTCCTGTGTGTTTCATGATATGTAGATATGAACTCAACTGAAAAAAACTTGTGAAAAGATATCTTTCAGGTGGTCAAATAGCAAAAAGCATATAGTGGAGCTCTGCAGCCACCTACTGGTAAAAGTATTTTTTTTTTTTACGTTTAAAACTGGATTTTCCAAAAGATGGGCAAAAATCTTACACTAAACCATGTGAAATTATCCATTTTATCCCCATGAATGAAATTTAGACATGTGGGTTTTTTATGAAAGGGAATTTTACAAAAAAAGCTGTTTTTGTATAAAAACCTATAAAAAATATTAATTTATTAATTTATATATATTAAAAAAAATATCCTAAATCCTCCAAAAACTGCACACTTGAGGAGTAAAAACATCAATAAACAGGAAAATAACATTTATTTTGTTTTTTTAACTATTATTTTATAACAAAAATTGCATTTTGTTGCCTGGGGTCTCCAGAGACCCCAAAGACCACGAACGTGAGTATTTTTTTCACACTAACAATCAAGCTATCATTCCAATTTAATTTTTTATTTGTAGATCAAGATAGTGTTGACTGATTTACAAAGTCTCATACCATTTGGACAAAGGGAACATTTTTTTAAATTTTAGCGAACGCCATTCGGGGTCCAGAAATCCCCCGAAGACCGCATAAGGGTTAAGTCATTTTGTTTACTTAGATCTGCTTGTATTCATATTAAGAAAGATGCGTTAGTCGTGAAATCATTACCGACATTAAAACACATTATTAAGGTCGACAGAATAAACTTTCACAGTATTATGAACGTACCTGAAAGTGATGCACAGGCTTCATCTTGGTCTTTTCTTTTTTTTATTTTCTCGGCGCCGGACTGTCGATGTCTTTCCAGGCCAAATAGCCAGCCGTAAACAGTATGGGGTGTAAATCGGAGCCTCCAAGACGATTCGATACGATACCGATTTCTTAAGCCAACGATTCGATTATTTTTGATACTTCAGAATTCCCTGTGATACGATGCAATTCATCCGATTCGATTCAATACTAGATATTTTTACATGATATCTATTAAGTTTCAAATAAATCAACAAAAATAGTAAATAATTTGCCTTTTATTGAGAATACAGAAACAGTATTCTATTCACATAATGTGTATGTTACACTAAAGCAGTTGTGCTCAACGCACTGCAAATAGAACAGCAAATATAAGTTACTGCATCTACAAAGTGCAATCAGATAAATTGTAATAATAATTAAAAAAAAAGGCTAATGCTTATAGTGCAGGTCTACTATGGCCAATAGCCTATTCACTGTTTTAAAAAGTTTCATTTATACAAAATTGGTTACATTTTGAAAATACAATTTGCATCTTATTAAGAGGTAATGGTCACACATCCTTTGCAGTAGATGAACTGCAAATAAAATACTACTCCACAAAATCAGTTCAAAATCATCGCTCTTGAAAGTCAGACAACAATGTGAGGTGTGTGAACATGAACAACATCATACATGGACTGTGAAACGAAAGTAACGCGTGTGAAGACAATAATGAGGTAAGCGCCACCCGCAGCTTAGGAGTAGGTAGTATGCTTACGTCGGAGCCAATGACAGTAAAACAAAGGTCGGAACGGATTCTAAAAATAGAAAAGTGAACAAAAAGGCGGCAAAATAAACACATTAATCGATACTCTTGTGGACGAATCGATGCATTGAATCGACGACTGCATAATCGATGCATCGATACGAAACGATTAATATTTACACCCCTAGTAAACAGAGGTGAGGGCGCGTCATCACGTGTGCTTACTAGTCTACTCTGCGTTCACCGTAAAATGCAATATATACGTTTATATTTTTATATTTTTGTTTATTTGTATATGTATATTATTAATATTAATTTATTATTATAATATATAAAAACAATTTTTTTGAGCAGCTGGGATGGTGCCCCCCTGGGAGTTGGTGTCCTACGCAGACTGCGTACTTTGCGTATAGGGAGCGGCGGTACTGCGTTAATGTGATTGGCCCTTAAACAACTACTTCCGTCTTACATCTTTTTTATATTGTATTTATTGTTACATTTGTTTGGTTTGCTTGTTTTGCGGGGATAGACCCGTCTAAGTAGTCAATACCAGCACATGCCGCTGCTCTAGCTAGCACTTCGGAATGGCCGTATGGCGTGACGAGACTAAATGAAAATGTTGGTCATGTGACGAAGACTATAATTAAACGTATACTGCAATATCGTTAACAAATAAAAATGAGACTAAATGTGGTTTACAAAATAAAAACTATGCTAAAATGTCTCTTCTTTGTAGTTGACAAAAATGAGATGAAACAAAATGTTATAAAATTAGACTGATGTGCGCATGCCCAGTAGCCAGAGCTGTATCCCTTCTAGCCTAACCGCAGACAACGTCACTTTCTCAAGCCCACATGCAATGAGCACACATGCAATGTCAATTTATGCTGTTGTAAACTACTGTAAATTGATGTTTTCTATCAAATTCTTCCCAAAATAGGCTTTTACAGTTACTTTTTTTGTTACATTTTATCAAACAAAAATCAATGTAAAGTTATTTATCATGCATGCAAAGAGAGATTATAATGTTGTAATCTATAGTAAATTGATGTTTTCTATTAAATTATTCCCAAACTACGTATGTTACTAACATTTTTACATTTTCAACAAATTAAAATCAATGCAAAGTTATTTTTCACTCATGCAAAATCAATTTACACTGTTGTAAACAAAAGAAAATTCATGTTTTTTAACAAATTCTTCCCAAACTATATTTTTTTGTTAACTGTTTTACATTTTAAAGTAATACAAATTATTGTAAGGTAATTTATCACACATGCAATGTCAATTTATACTGTTAAAAACTATTGTACATTGATGTTTTCTAACAAATTCTTCCCAAACTACATTTTTTGCAAACATTTTTTACATTTTCAACAAATAAAAATCAATGTTAAGTTATTTATATCACACATGCAATGTCAATTTACACTGTTGTAAACTACTGTAAATTGATGTTTTCTAAAAATATATTTTCAAACTACGTTTTAACAGTTATATTTTTTGTTAACATTTTTACATTTTCAACAAAGTTTAGTCCCATTGTCCACATATGTGTACATCAAGTTTTGCGGCATAGTAAATCTTTACTGTTACAAAAAATTGTCAAATTAGCATGCCATATTAATCATACAACACTATTATGTGTAACTCAACAAGAATCAACAATTAAATTTTATTAGATTTTTTGCTATGTGGACGTTTTGGTCTGGTGTGGCTGCCTGACTTTTCGAGGAGCGTCTCGCTGCAGCCTGCGGTGGACATCCAACCCCGCCCACATCCAAGTGTGATGCCAGACGCCACGCCCATGTTCAAATACGTCACACATCCAACATATTAAATAGCATTAACACATATTAAAATAGTGATAATATGATTAGCAATGTTCACATTTGTGGACATATCTTTAGAGAATTAGATGAAAATGAAAATATGCTAAGTGTTACTTTTACAATAACAAAACTTAATTGTCCGTCTAAATCTGATCTTGTCTAAGCTAAGTCAAAATCGATTATAATAAACGTGAATTTATGTCATTACACAAACAAATAGGGTAAGGTTTAAATGTTTTATTACCAATTACCATTTTCTTAACTTTAATCAACCAAAGCAAGCGTTTTACCGGCTGTTCGAATGTAATTAGTTCCATATGAAAGATGACCTAGGTTTAATTTGTATTATTTAATACAAACTGTTTTGTTTACATCCCCGATACAACATACTTCTGCCATTCTTGCACATGCGTACAACATCGGGATTCTTTTTTTTTAATTTATTTTATTAAAGAATAATTGGACATTACAAAAATATTGAAATAGAAATCCAGATACACAAAATACAAGCTTAATCTGTATACAGTAATACAATATGTAATAAGAGGGGGAAAAATAATAATAAAAAAATAAAAATAAACTAATACCATAGTGAGAGAAAAATAAATAAATAAACGTATAAATCAAAAGTAAATAAATAAACAAAAACTAAATTAAAACCTAGAAACAACTAAGCAATAGTTCAAATGTTCTTCCTTTTCCCTTACATATACAAAAATTATATTGTGGGAGCATAACCTGAAAAAAAGTTCTCCGTGAAATGTAACAACAAATGTAAAAGACTTTTTAAAAACTTCTATTTCTGATAAAAATAAATTACATTTTGGTATGCATTTAGCAAATTTCTGTTTATGAATATAATATTTGCCTTGCAAAATGTAAAAGTTAACAACGTACTCAATCATTTTACTTTTATGAGAATAAGTACAGATAACATATTTTAAAGAAAGCATATAATTAACATTTCTTTGCAGAAATAGAAAGGTGCTAACATCAGACCAAAAACTAAGAGACAATTCACAATTATAAAACAAATGACACAAGTCTTCCTCATGTGTGTTACAAAAACTGCGGGTATTATCAATGTCTATGAATTTAGAAAGAGCTACTTTACATGGATAAATTTCGTGAAGTATTTTGAAATGCACCGCTGTAAGGCTACCGATGGGGAGGGGAGTCACACGATGACGCATTGACGTGGGCGTGGTGTCTGACGTCACACATGGATGTGGGCGGGATTGGATGTCCACCGCAGGCTGCAGCGAGCCCTACTTGGACTTTTCAGATGTGTTTGCTGCCATCTTGAAATTTCTATGTAAAGTTTTTTTCTCTTCAGACACCACCAGATGGCAGTGTAAGTACCCCCATACGTGTCCATAACACCACTAATTCAGCAGTGAATACAATTGTGGACATAAGAGCTAAAATATGCTGTCCACATATGTGGCCACTAAGCCCTAGGAGGTTAAATAAAATTGCATTACTAAAAAGAGAGTAAAACACAATTTTCATTGACTAAAACTAGACTAAATGTCATCAGTTTTCGTCGACTAAAATTAGACTAAAATGTCATTCGTTTTCGTTGACTAAAACTAGACAAAAATAGTCATGGGTAATTCTGACTAAAATAAGACTAAAGTGATCAGACTTTTAGTAGACTAAAACTTGACTAGACCAGGGCCGTGCAGAGACCTTTAAAGGGGCAGGTGCTCACAGTATAAAAAGGGCATCTGAAAGAAGGCATTAAAAACCCCCCTCTGGTCCATCACCTCATTGTAGGCATCCAGTTACTTATGTAGCAAGTAACAATGTCATTAATAAGACAAATTATGCATAATTTGAAGTTTTAATTGAGTTTCAGGACTCAAACAACAGAATCAGTAATATTTTTTTCACTAAAAAAGGGGCTCCATAAATAGGGCTGTGCTCAAAACATCAGTACAGCAATACTGTACTATATATTGTGACACATTCCTTGCTGATATGTGACCATGGACCACAAAACCAGTCATAAGTGTATTTTTTTCAAAATTGAGTAAATAAGCTTTTCATTGATGTATGGTTAGTTATAGGACAATGTTTGTCTGTGATACAACTATTTGAAAACCTGGAAGCTGAGGGTGCAAAACAATCTAAATATTGAGAAAATCGCCTTAAAAGTTGTCCAAATGAAGTTCTCAGCAATGCATATTACTAGTTTATGGTATATTTATGGTAGGAAATTTAAAAAATATATTCATGGAACATGACCTTTACTTAATATCCTAATGATTTTTGCCATAAAAGAAAAATATATAATTTTGACCCATACAATGTATTTTTGGCTATTGCTACAAATATTCCCGTGCTACTTAAGACTGGTTTTGTGGACCAGGGTCACATATATGTATTATTACAGTGGCCTCTAGCAGCCAATGCTGTGAAGCAGTTTTGAGAAAGAAACGGAACATAAAAGACCATTTTAATGTTTAAAAGATAAAAAATATTTTCCTTGGACCTATTCATTTTGATTAGAAATTGTTGTGTATTAAATTGTCAAACCTAAAGATTTTCTTCTCTCTGTTAAACACAATAATAAAGAACAGCTGTTATATTAAACTCTGAGTGGTCACTATTGAAACTATATGTGGCCCCTGATGTATTGTATTGTAAGATTGTAGACAACAGGCTTTACTGCAGAGTATAGAAATAAAACAAACGTATTAAGGAAGGAATTTTATTTCACTATTTAAAATATTTTAAATATCAATTTAAGGTAATTTGTGACCCTTTTTAAGAGCCGCAGAAGTAAAATGAACAGTATGAGTAGGATTTGACAATGTACGGTAGAATATTAAGGCATAAAATGGCATGATTTATAATTCAGATACAGCTTCACACAAAACAAAACAAAACAAAACATCTTATACAATGGAATTTCAGCCTTTATTAAAAGGGATAAATCGAGTATATCATTTATTATATTTATTTAAAACATAAATATTACTGTCTTATTTGTTTAGATTTTTAGAAGGCACATTAACTTCTTTCACACAACTGTGTTTGCTGCATAACAACGTAGGTCGATAATTGCAATAATTTGACCATAAAGAGCTGAAAAAATGTGGAAAAGAAAAACTCACTCTCTGTCACAGGGGGGCGCTGTAAGAGCGCTGAAATATGAACGTTTCCCTAGTAACGGCTGTATACAAATCAGCATTAACGCTGTTTATCAGGCAATAAATGAAAATGACAACGACATGTTTCTGAGGACAGTCGGTTCCCTTCAGATACATTCATATAAAGACATCAGTGCCGCGTTTTGACTTTGAAATCTACAGCATGCATATTTATTCAATGACATCATTGCCTTTTGAAGTTTATCCAGCCCTATCGCGATTCTCGTCTTTCCGTCCCCAATTGTAAGACCTCTTAAATTATAATTTAGTATTTTCTTATACTAATTAACATATTAAAAAACTTTTTACTGCCTTAAATTTGATACAACTAAATTGCGGAGTTTTTAAGGACCTGCAGGTGCCCTCTACCTTACGATGGCTGTCGGGCAGTCGGTCAAACATTTTGGTAGCCCAAATGGAAAACACAATAGCCCCAGGATGTCGGGCTAGCGATTTTGCGAGCCCTGCATTACATTTAAAAAAAAAAAAAAAAAAAAAAAAGCAGAACTTTGACAGAAGGGCACTTTGGGCATCTGAGCAAAAGGGGCGGGTGCGTGGGTGCTAAATTGATCTTTTGCAAAATGCTCTGAACATATTTCAGATAAATGACACTTTCTTTAAAGGGGTCATCGGATGCCCATTTTCCACAAGTTTGTATAATTATTTAGGGTCTTAGTGAAAAGTCTCTAATATATTTGGTTAAAAATTGTCAATAGTAGTTTTAAAAAAAAACTTTTACCTTGTCAAATATTAGCTCATTTTATCGCATGGGCCCTTTAAATGCAAATGAGCTCTGCTCGACCCGCCCCTCTCTGCTGAGGGATTACGTAATGTTTACTTTAGTCGCATTTAGCCGTGTTTATCAGCGAAACTTGCCAACAAGCAAATTATTTAGAAAGGCTGTTTGCAAAGATGCATAAAAATGTCTCAGGTTACGTAGGTAACCCTAGTTCCCTGAGGACAGGGAACGAGACGCTGCGTCCTGGTTCAGGACACTGTGGGAACTGCCTTCAGCGTGACCGGTTCTGAAGCTCTTATAAAACAACGGCAATGAACTTGACATTGACCGGCGCCAGCCCATGACGTCATTAACAAGGCGCCTACTAGTATAAAAGGGCGCTTGTGAATACAGCAACCATCTTTTTGTCTGATGGAAAGTGGGGCCCGATGCATGGCTACGAGACGCAGCGTCTCGTTCCCTGTCCTCAGGGAACTAGGGTTACCTACGTAACCTGAGACGTTCCCTTCCGGAGGGAACTCTACGCTGCGTCCTGGTTCAGGACACTGTGGGAACGATATTCCAACGCTGCCATGCTGAGGAGTAAGTGAACAACTGACTGATTGAGGAGTCAAGAAGGAACCTCACTCCCCACTCGCGAGAATCGCTCGGGCCGACGTCACGGCCAGCTCGGCCACCCAGGCACGGAACTCCTAGGAGTGGAGGCCTGATACTTCTAAGCGAGAGTAGGCCTTCCTACACTCACCGCCAGTAGTGAAGCTTACCCTTAAGTCTTCATACTAGGCGGGGGTTCTGAAGAGCGGAGGCTCTAAACCGACTCTCTAAACGAGAGGAAGCCTGACAACACTCTGTGCTTGAGAGGAACTCTGGGAGTGGAGGTCGGAGACCTAACTACACTCAACACTGGAGGTGATCCAAGAGGCTCCAGAGGCCTAAGCAATAGAACCACCTAAGTGGAGTTCTCAGGAGAGTGGAGGCTTCTGCAAGAAGACTCTCCAGATGAGAGGAAGCCTAGCGACACTCGAACCTATGAGTAGTACTGTCTGCAGTGGAGTTGGAAAAACCCAGGGGTTTTTAGAACCAACTCTAGAATGGGAACGGAGAAATACTGCGTAACCCATACCATACAGGATTTTAGAAAAGAACCCAACCTTCGGGGGGAATCTTTACCACTCATGTGGATTTCAGAAAGTGCACAAGGACTTGCGTGTGCACTTACCACTTCACGTGGGTTTTAAAGAGTGCTCAACGTGAGTTGAGCAAGCTTCACGTGAGTACTCACCACTATTGTGGATTTGAGGAGGTGCCCAGAGCGTAGCGAGGGAATCACCGTATCATTATCACAGGCGACAGCAGAGCCTGGCAGCGGAGCTTCGGAGCTCTGAAAGAGTGGAGGTCTCAAACACAAATCCTCTTGGTGAGGGGAGACCTGGCTACACTCACGCTTGAAATACTGGAAGCGGAGCTTCTGGAGAACGGAGGCTTCACAGAAGACTCTCTAAAAAGAGAGGAAACCTGAAACGTTCAATCCACTAGCTCTTAGGAGTGGAGGTCTCAAATAACCCTTCAGTGAGGGGAGACCTGGCTACACTCACGCTTAAAAGTACTGGAAGCGGAGCTTCTGGAGAATGGAGGCTTCACAGAAGACTCTCTAAAAAAGAGAGGAAACCTGACAACATTCCATCCACTAGCTCTTAGGAGTGGAGGCCTCAAATAACCCTTCAGTGAGGGGAGACCTGGCTACACTCACGCCTAGAAGTACTGGAAGCGGAGCTTCTGGAGAACGGAGGTTTCACAGAAGACTCTCTAAAGGAGAGGAAACCTGACAACATTCCGTCCACTAGCTCTTAGGAGTGGAGGTCTCAAATAACCCTGCAGTGAGGGGAGACCTGGCTACACTCACGCCTAGAAATACTGGAGGCGGAGCTTCTGGAGAACGGAGGCTTCACAGAAGACTCTCTAAAAAAGAGAGGACACCTGACCACATTCAATCCACTAGCTCTTTAGGAGTGGAGGTCTCAAAATAACCCTTCAGTAAGGGGAGACCTGGCTACACTCACGCCTGAAAGTACTAAAAGCGGAGCTTCTGGAGAACGGAGGCTTCATAAAAGACTCTCTAAAAAGAGAGGAAACCTGACAACATTCCATCCACTAGCTCTTAGGAGTGGAGGTCTCAAATAACCCTGCAGTGAGGGGAGACCTGGCTACACTCATGCCTAGAAGTACTGGAGGCGGAGCTTCTGGAGAACGGAGGCTTCACAGAAGACTCTCTAAAAAGAGAGGAAAAACTGACAACATTCCATCCACTAGCTCTTAGGAGTGGAGGTCTCAAATAACCCTTCAGTGAGGGGAGACCTGACTACACTCATGCCTGGAAGGGGAAAGACTGGAAGCGGAGCTTCTGGAGAACGGGGGCCTCACCAAAGGGGAAGCCCAACCACGCTCGAATCCGCCAGCTCTTTACGAGTGGAGGCCACAATACTCTAAGTGAGGAGAGACCTGGCTACACTCACGCTTGGAGGTACTAAGGGCGGAGCTTCTGAGGAACGGAGGCCTTCAAAGAGACTCTCAGAATGAGAGGAACGTCTGACGATGCTCAACCTCCCAGCTCTAAAGAGTGGAGATCTCACACCCAATATTCAGTGAGGGGAGATCTAGCTACACTCACGTCTAAACGTACCAGAAGCGGAGCTTCAGGGGAACGGAGGCTTCACAGAAACCCTCGGATGAGAGGAAGCCTAGCAACGCTCAATCTCCTAGCTCTATAGAGTGGAGATCTCACCCAATATTTTAGTGAGGGGAGACCTAGCTACACTCAACGCTTAGAGAATACCAGGACTCACAGCAGGGCCCAAATGCAGAAAGCAGGGGCCCCGTAGAGTGGAGGCTTTGAAACGAATCTTACAGAGAGAAAAAGCCTGACAACACTCGGTCTTGGTGAGCGGTATTCTAGTAGTCCCTAGCGAGAGAGATGCTCGAAAGTGGAGGTCTCAGTGAAAACCCACTGAGGGGAGACCTGGCTACACTCAACGCTACAAGTACATGAACCCACCTCACAGGATACTGTGGAGAGGAGGCTTCAAGTCTGAACGAAAAGAGCCTTACAATACTGGGCTTTGGCAGAGAGCGCAAAGCACATAGCCGGCAGTTAGCGAGGCCTAGCAGGCCTACCAGCTAAAAACCACGAGTATGTACTTGTCAGCGGAGCACTGAGGGGAGCGAAAGCTGCAACTGGACGGTTCTCGAACAGGGGAACACGTCTAACCATTCTAAGTCTAAACCGTGGGGGAAGACCAATCGCCCGACCTACATCATGACGCCACTAGGCGAAAGGAGGTCTTGAACAGCAGCAGCGAAGAGCGGAGGCTCCTACAGAAGAACTCTCAATCGAGAGGAAGCCTGCAACACCCTGGCAACGCTCACCGTGGCAGGACAGTCTGGGAGAGGGGGTGCTAACCAACAGAACTCATACTAATGAGGGGAGACCCACTACACTCAAACCCCTAAGTGCTATCTGGGCAGCGCTGTAAGCGCCTAAACAGGGTTCAGAAGTGAAACCTGGAGATCCAACCCAGGGCTTCCGCCAAGGAGGACCTAACACTGTGCACTTCGAGGCTCACAAGAGCCTACCAGCTACCAGAACTGCCCAGAACTGATAGAGCTTGTGAGAAATCAGCCTAAACAAGAGCCTCCATAGAGGGGAATCTCGTCGGCACAACTCTCAGGGAGAGGAGGCCTGAAAAATCCTCACACTTAAGGTTTTACCTTCTTAGGGGGGTTTCTAAACTGCCCTCTCTCACTAAAGAAACTTCCTTCTTTCCCTTTTGACAGGGCCCTGGGGAGCGGGGCCTACAGTGCACTGACTCACCAAGAGAGGCAGCCCATGCGCTCAACCCTGGGTTGCTCCTATCTTCTAAAAAAAAGAAAGGGTGGGGAACCTACCCAACCTCCCGGTCTTCACACTCAGACGAGCGGAGTCTAGAGAGACTCTTACCACGGGACGGGGTAGACTGCCGCCCCAGCGGGTGGGTGAACATGCGTATGCAGGTTTGCCACATTAAGCTCCAACGGCGGAGGCTCCAGGCGAGAAACACTCGGTGGTGCTTGCTTAAGGGGAGCCTAACAATGCTTCTAACCCCACAGGAGTTAACAGAAGTGGAGGTCCAGACACTACCTCAGGAAGAGGGGACACCTAACTACACTTGGCACTCGGGGACCGGGGGGCTCAGATTAAGGAGCCCAAACTAAGTCTCACCCAAGCGGAGCTGGAAGACAAACATGTACACACACATATAACACCCAGATATGTCAGTTCGTATACCGGGCCTGTCAGAATGCGTTAGTAGCTTCATCATAGGCCCGGCCCCGGAGTCTAGGTTTAGGACAGGAAGGCAGGCGGCCGAGCGGGCGCGAGGGGCGAAAGGGAGGGACCTCAGGTACCCAATTCCTGCCTGCTTTGACGCCGGCGCTGGATCGTTTCCCTGAGATCCGGCTTCCTACGCCGCGCATCGTGCCTCCTCTGAGACCTACATCGTGGAGGTGGAGGGCCTCAAGCGGCCACACTAGCCACCTGGCCCTGTCTCCGGCCCTGGGGCCGGGACGGGCCAGGCTGTCTACGGCGGTCGGGTGCGGGCGAGGGATGAAAGACTTAAAAGCCGCTGAGCGCGCCTTCGCCTCCCTGAACTTCTCCACCACCGTCTGTACAGACGTGCCGAAAAGTTCGGAAGGCGAGACCGGGGCATCGAGGAGAAAACGCTTCTCTTTCTCCCCGATGCCCGTCAGGTTCACCCACAGATGTCTCTCTGTGGCCACCAAAGCAGACATAGCGCGACCAACGGCGGTCGCTGTCTGTCTGGTGGCCCTCAGAGAGAGATCAGTGGTGCGGCGCAGCTCAGTCACCTCCTCCGGGGAAAGCCCCAGGCCCTGGTCCAGATCTTTGAGCAGGTCGGCCTGGTACGCCTGCAACACCGCTACAGTGTGCAGGGCGGCACCGGCCTGACCTACTGCCGCGTATGCCTCCTTAAGCGGCTTATTCGGCAGGGTTGGAGCCATGAGTGTCGACGTCCCTCCCGAGGAAAGATACGCAGCCAGGGTATCTTCCACCGGGGGCATCGACACATACCCGTGCTCGCGCATTCCCTGGACATCAGCATAGTTGACATGCTGATGTCTGGTAATGCGGGCCGAGTAAGGTTTGTCCCATGCCTTCTCGACCTCAGCATGGAGGTCGGAAAGGAATGGGAGGCTCAAAGGAGGTGGCCTGACATGGCCAGGAAGATATCTCTCACCAAGCCTGCCGTGAGAGACCTCTTCCTGCGCTCGCCGCCACGGCAGATCTAACCTCGCGGCGGCGCGCCCCATGACGTCCATCAGCTCCTCATACGTGGGGCAGGAGGGCTGGACGGGCTCAAAAGACTCATCTTCGCCCATCTCAGCCTCTTCCTGCTCGCCCTGGCTAGCAGCCAGCAGAACACTCGCCACTGGATCTGAGGATGTGAGAGATAAGACATCCTCTTCCAGCAGCGCGCCCTCGTCTCCCGCTGGCGAGCGCGAGAGAGACACGCCTCTCTGAAACTCGTCAGCGAGCTCCACCTGCGAACCCCACGATCTCAGCCGCCGGGCAGCCTCAGCTGCCGCGGGACTAGAGCCGCGTGGGGGAGGCGGATGTCCCGATCCCCTCGAGAACAAGGACAAACGAGAGCGGAGCTTTTTAATAGAAAAGCCCTCACAGTGCACGCACTCCGCCCCCTCAAGGACGGAGCGCGCGTGCTGCTCACCCAGACACATCACGCATAATTCGTGCGAATCATCCGGTGTCAGACTCCGCGGACACGGATCAGCACACTTCCTAAATTGCTTACCTCCGGACATTGCCATCAAACTCACGCTTAGAACAAGGTGATCTGAAGAACAAAAAGATGGTTGCTGTATTCACAAGCGCCCTTTTATACTAGTAGGCGCCTTGTTAATGACGTCATGGGCTGGCGCCGGTCAATGTCAAGTTCATTGCCGTTGTTTTATAAGAGCTTCAGAACCGGTCACGCTGAAGGCAGTTCCCACAGTGTCCTGAACCAGGACGCAGCGTAGAGTTCCCTCCGGAAGGGAACCCCTTATACTCACTTCTGTTGTGGGAGAAGCTGCTTCATGAATGACTCACATGCACATAGATGCATATGTAGATGGGAATAGGCGCTTTCCTTTCAGAAACAAAAGTAATGTTAGTCCTCTGCGTCTTCAGCGGCTCAGATGTTGGGAGTAAATGATTGCTATGTTCATTCCCAGCCGGCATTTCAACGTTGATTCACCGTTGAAACAACGTCAGGTACCATGGTTGGATCAACGGTGAAAAACCTTTCGGATTTGCAAAAAATTTCAACGTTGATATTCTGACGTCTTTTCAACGTGGAAATAGCAACGTTGATTCACCGTTGAAATCGCGACTTTGTTTCACCCTCTTACCTTTCGGGTTATGGTCATCTGTCGACGTTGAATCAACGGTGAAAAACCTTTCGGATTTGCAAAAATTTTCAACGTTGATATTATGACGTTGATTCACTGTTGAAATCGCGACTTTGTTTCAACGTCTTACATTCTTTTCAACAACGGTGAATACACAACTGTACGTTCAATTAGAACCAGTTTGCATTTAGATCAACACTGTACATACATATTAGTTAAAAATCAAATGATTAGAAGCATGGGTTGACTGTCAACTTCAATAAACTAACACATGATCAATATTATAAAACAAGTTTTATTTTGGAAACATACACTGTATAAATCAAAATAAAAACCTGTCAAAATCATTTTACAAAAACAATACAAATACATTAATTATGCTCACATATTGTAGCCCAGGTTGTGATGAATACAAAGTAATCAGACTTTAGACATAACCAGTCAGAAGTTTTCTCACAGTAAAATTTACATTTTTAAAGTCTCTTCTTCTCACCAATTCAAAGTACAGAAAAAATGAATAAAATATATTTGTACTATTTAAAATGTGTTTTTTTTATTTGAACATATTTGAAAATGTAATTTAATCATGTGATGTCAAAACAGAATTTTTATCATCATTACTCATGATCCAGTCACATTAACCTTCAGAAATCATTCTAATATTTTTATTCAAGAATTCTTTTAGTTTTCTTTGATGAACTGAAAATTAAACGATTGATCTGATATAGAAATCTATTGTTATATTATGTCTTTATCCTCAATTTTGAGCAATGTAAAGCATCCTTGCTAAATAAAAGTTTTGAAAAGGATGTTTTTTTGTTTACAAATGCTTTCCATTTCAAGTATATGTTCATCTTTGGAGCTTACTTTTCATTAAAGAATCATGAGAAGAAAAAAAAGACAATCTACTTCTTATTGATAATAATGCTTCTTGAACAGCATATTAGAATGATTTCTATGAGATCATGTGACACTGGAGTAATGATGCTGAGAATTTAGCTTTGATCACAGGGAAAAATTACATTTAAAAATACTTCAAATGATATTAAATATTTTTTTAAATAATACTAATATTATTAAGCAGAAGGAATTTATTTAATAAAAAATATTTTTAAAAAACGTACTGTTCAAAAACTTTTGACTCGTAGTGTATTTTTTTCAGATACTGAAAATAAAAATAAGACAAATGTCAGGGTATGTTTAAATCCCTAGACCCCAGAAGGTTAAAGACTCAAAAAGTTTTTGTACAAAAGCATGCATATTTTGCACTTCACTTGCAAGAGAAACCTTTTTTGACTAAAACCACTTGATCTCTTATTTTGGTGGTTAACTAGTTGTGAAAACAGGTTTACAGATGTGTAACAGGTTTACATTTGTGCAGTGGAAATGGGTAAAAGCCTTTGAGAATGGAACCTGCAACAGACACATGTCAGTGGTGAAGGGATATAAAAGCAGTCACATTAAAATTCTTTACGCAGGAAATACCTTAAATGAAATGTATTTATTTTAAGCCAAAATGTTTCTTCAAATTATGCTAAAAACAACAGCCTTGTGCATATAGCATGGTTGTGCTTCGGGTGATCCCTGAAAGAGTCCCAGCTCTGTGTCCTTTCTGATGCTGTCCCCTCCTCTCTCTCTCACTTTTGTGCTTTCTGTACTGTCCTGCATAAACAAAAAACACAAAAAATAAAGTTTCATAAAATACCAACCTTGATACCGTTGAATATCTTAAGTTAACTGAAAACACTTGATACAAAACAGATCTTGTACAATATTTTTACTTTACAGTCCAATAACAGTGGAGTTGGAAACTAAGTGCACAACACTTCATTAAACACATTTTGATGTATTCAGATTAAAGTTTAAAACAACATGGCTTAAATCACAATTCTAACTAAACAGTGTATATAGTGAAACAAGTAAAATCATATTGAGTACATTTATATTAAATTAAATAAACCTATAACAAAATATCAATGAATCTCTACCAGAACTGACAGTGCAAAGATGAACAATTCCTTACCAAACTGCCAATAAACTGGACCCTTAATGACTCTACAAGGGGAAAGAATAAATGGTTTACTGAAATTTTCTTAAAAAGCTGTTTTTAGTTTTATACCATTCCTTTAAACAATCTTAATTCATTTAAATTATAAAGACATTTGCCGTTATATGATATACAGAAAAGAAACAAAGTATGTAATCTTTAGGATTGTTATTATAGGATTAAAATGTAAACAGACCAGCAGTAATGCATGGCATTTATATCGAAAAATGTTAATGTCTAAAAGACAGACATTAACAGATACCAGCAACACACAACACCAGATATATCTACGACCAGAAGAGCTAATATTGCTAGCGCGCTAAATGCGATTAGCAACTTTTGCTGTCTGTAATCATAAAGCAGCACAAACAGACACTCAAGTATTTAACTTCTGCACGTTACATGTCCTTTACCAATTTGTTAACTCTTGTACTATTTTTGAAAGGTAATAATAAATACTTATTGTCTTACCTGATTTAGCCAGTGCTGTACGTTTTCAGAGACTCGCAGCTCACGTCTATTTCCTTTGTTTTCCGGTTTTTGTTCTCCGTTGGGATTTCACAATTCAAATACGCTCAAAATAAAAATATAACAGGAAAATGTAAGATAATTCGGGATCAACCGAGTAATTTCGGTGAGCAGCAGCTCTCGCACAGTCTATGCAGCACACAGCCTCACAAGGAAATGCAGTAACGGTCAAACTTTTTTAAATTACGAAGGCCCGCGCACTGCGCGCAGTTTCACCTGTCAGTTTCCTGAATGACAGCCAGATGAACCAATCATGATCAAAGCAGTAAGGCAAAATAACCAATAGGAATTGTTTCAGCATGTGGTGAATACAAAATGTATTTGGCTTTATTGTTGGTGATAATAATTATATTTTAAGTAACATATACACTTTTATACATTTCTTTGTATGCTGAAGACATGATCTTATAAAAATATGTTGATTTATAAGTTAACCTTGTTAATTATTTGTATTAATAATATTATAATTTAAACACTTGCTTTTGAAGGTATATATAACCGTTTAGCATTTAAAGTTTTTTAAAGTTGATTTACCGTTGAAAAAACAACCGAACTTATTTCAACCAAATTTCAACGTTGAATTTCGGTCATGTGTTGACTAATCTTCAACCATTTAGCATTCAACGTCACATCAACGTTGTTTCACTGTTGAAACAACAACTGACCTTATTTCAACCAAATTTCAACGTTGAAGGTCGGTCATGTGCCGGCTGGGTTATTACATCCAACAACAGAACACCTCAATTGCTCAATTAGAGTCTTCCTCTGCACCTGAGTCACACAATGGCGGTCGTATTTGGACTGTTTCAGCTCGGTGAGGGTGGGTCTAAGGTAAAACGCTCATGTCAATGAGCTGTGTTTCATCACAATGACAAGAAGCTGAGACTGACCTGATTTTAAAAAGGAGATATTACTTTTAAAGATTAACCACTAGATACCACTGGGTGGATTGTTATCATTGTAGGGTAGTTGTGTACACAAACTGCCAACACACATTAATGTTCAAACTAGGGCTGGGCGATTCTTTCGATTAATTCGAATTTACGTTTTAAGACGATTTAATTTTTTATTAAATCGAGGTATCGCGATTTTTTAATAAAAATATTAGATACATTGTAATTGCACCGATGGCAGAATAATTAAGAGGCGACCACATGATGGCGCGCCTAACTAACCGCTGTATTCAGAACGGAAAACAAATAACGCGTTCTGGTAAAATAACGCAAGTCACTAAGTGGACATGATTAGCTTGCTAGCAAGTTAGCCTGTTATATTACATACAATTTCACTTATCACAAACAGAGTAGAGAGATGATTTAAGACAATAGTGAATTATTTGCATATCGAGTGCGACCAGCATATTTGCATTTGCGCTGAGTGGAGCTTCAAAGGTTTCTGTGTTTTGCACGTTGACTAATGTATCTCAAGTGTAGAGAGAGTGTAAATAAGAGACTGAATGGGCAGTAGCTTTGTTTATTATAATAGAGCTTTGTGATATTGCGAACTAAGATGAGTGACAGCTTTTAATCATTTTTAAGGGAGTTTGTAAACGAGATATTGATTTATTATAACAGTTAAATAAACAAGAAGTTATTATTAAGTGACTTACATTGTCTGACTATAACACTATTGCCTGATTTTGCTCTATTTTGTCGTCAAAAGTAATCTGAAACAAGTCACAGCTGAGCAGCGCATCTCCACTCAAACACAGTGTGTTTCGTTTATGAATGAACGTGCGTTTTTAAACGAATCTAGTGAAATGATTCAATTTCCCGTTCATTAAGAGTCACTTGCTTTATTCTTGAATGAACCATCCGTTCAAACGAATCAAATGAAATGATTCAGTAATTAAATCAGTGTCTTACCACCACCTGCTGGCAGATCGTTTCAGTTATTTAAATCATTTAATATTTCTGTGTTCAAAATTGTATATTTTTGTATACGATATAAGTCCAAGAGAAAAGCATGGAAATATATATTTTCCTCCCATCTCATATTTATTTGTCTTACAAACATTTACTGTGTCTGGTATGATAAGAAAGGGGTCTGGTGCACTGATGCAGTTGCAATGTATACTGCAAAATATATGGTGCCCATATATATTGTGGAAAAGCTGGGGTTTCTTTACATGCTAAAAGTAGTAGGGGGGAAAAATTGATTTAAATCGTAAATCGGATTTTTTGTGAAAAAAATCGGGGATTTTATTTTTAGGCCATATCGCCCAGCCCTAGTTCAAACAACATGTAAAAGTGAGTTTTGCATCCAATGAACCCTTTAAATGTTATTTTTTTTCCAAAGTTTATAGTGACATCATATGGTAGAGATATGAATTGCAATACAAATGTGTCAATAGAACTCATTTTTAATATTCAACACTGACATTAGTTATGTGTGATCAAACACTTGCGTTTAATCGTACAACTCTATAGATAGATGCTTGCAGAGCTATGTTTGAGATCCTAAAAATCTTTTTGCACACTCAATGTTTATAATAAACAATATAAGCAAACCACACAGTAGCCTATATTTAAAATAAGTTCAGTAATTGTCATTATTGTTTGGTTTGATACAATAAATGTTTAAATAAATGGGTCTGAATAGTTTCTGAATACACTGATTTGTTTGTTCCCTTCCAGGAACTTACTCTGCGTCAAAACGTTTTGGGAACGCCTCCAGCGTGACCACGCTCTGAATCACGTGTGTAATCAGTCCAATGGAATCGTGAGACGTCACGTACGTGATGACGTCACCGACCAGGAAGCTTAAAAGCACGTACGGTGAGAGCAGCGCTAGCTTTCTGCCATTCAGCAAGCGCTCTATGTCTGTCTCTCTCCGTTTTTCGTGCCAGTTTGCACACCTTTTATTTTGAGAGAGATTGTCTGTCAGTGTAAAATGTCTAAGAAGGGTGAAGTTTATAAGCAGCAGCATCACAGGCCGTGTGTTCCTCCTTGCCCTCGTTTTATTACGGGTGAGGACACACATGGTCTGTGTGTTGTCTGTCTGGGAGCAGCAAATGCCGCATCAGCTCTCGAGGGGGCTGGTTGCGTGCAGTGAGAGCGCATGCCGTTGCGTGTGCTCCGCTCCCGGAAAGCCCTCTTCGAGGAGGGGGCTTTCGTCAGCGTCCCTCGCGGGTCTGGCCCCGCTTCCGCCGAGGCGGAGCGGCGGCTGCACTCGTGGGGCTCGCAAATGGATCTAACGGCGGGCTTGGAGACGGGCGAGTCCCTATCTCCAGCCTCACCTGTTAGATCCATCGCCCACTCTCTGGGTTCGGAAGCCCACTCTGCAGTTTCTTCCCCCCGGGGAGAGGGCGTGGCGCTCCTCTTATCTTCCTCCGAGGAGGTTGATGTGGAGGGTGTCGGTGAGGATTCACCCCCTCACTCTCCCCAATACAAGGAGCTTTTGGAGGTGGTCACTCGTGCCGTAGCCACATTAAACCTAGAGTGGCCGGCCGAGAGACAGGCTGAACCGCAGCGAATCAAGTTAGACGAGCGCTTTGTACAAGCTGGCGCACCAGATACTTGTGTGGTCCCAGGGGAAACTCCTCTCGCTGAGAGCTGTTCACATCCCTGGGCGTCTAAACTTGGGAGCAGACTTCCTGTCGAGGCAGGGGCCGAGGCCCGGGGAATGGATGCTTCAGCCCTCTGTGGTGAAGCAGATTTGGAAGGTTTTCAAGGAAGCTCAGGTGGACCTCTTCGCGACACAAGGAGTTGCTCCCGGGAGTTCTGGCGAGAGTGCGCTGGGACGGGATCCGACTTCTGCTAGTCGCCCCGCTCTGGCCGGGCCGAGTATGGTTCTCGGACCTGATTTCCCTCCTAGACGGCTCCCCCTGGGAGATTCCTGTCAGGAGGGATCTCCTCTCACAGGCCGGGGGTCATATTCTCCACCCCCGCCCGGAGCTGTGGAAGTTGTGGGTGTGGCCCCTGAAGGGGCACAAATCGTAGCTTCCGGTCTCTCAACCGAGGTTGTTGAGACCATCCTCCAGTCCAGAGCTCCCTCCACGAGGAAGCTGTATGCCTTGAAGTGGAGGCTCTTCACTTCTTGGTGCGGAGACCGCCAGTTTGACCCAGTTAACAGCCCAGTTGGTACAGTGCTGGAGTTCTTACAGGCCCGTCTTTCCGCCGGGTTGACCCACTCCACCTTGAAGGTCTACGTGGCAGCCATTTCTGCTTACCACGCCCCTCTTGGTGGCTTGTCTGTGGGAAGACACCCTCTAGTTACACGTTTCCTCCACGGTGCGCTAAGGTTGAGGCCTCCAGTACGCTCTCGTGTCCCCACGTGGGACTTGGCTGTGGTGCTTGAGGCTCTTTCCAAGCCTCCCTTTGAACCTCTAGAAGATATCTCAGATCGTCTTCTTACTCTTAAGACTTCCCTGTTGCTAGCCATCACATCTCTTAAGAGGGTTGGGGACCTTCAAGCCCTTTCGGTGGCTCCCTCGTTTCTCGAGTTCGCGCCTGGTATGGCCAAAGCTTTTCTGTATCCCAAAGTGGGATACCTCCCGAAGGTCCCCACCGTTGCACCACGGCCTGTTGTACTGCAGGCTTTTCATCCTCCTCCCTTTCGGGAACCCGGCCAGCAGAAGCTTAACTGTCTGTGTCCAGTGCGAGCACTGGACACATACATCCACAGAACTGCCCTGTGAAGGAAGGCTGACCAACTCCTGGTCTGCTACGGCCTTCCGAGGAGAGGCCGCCCTGCGGCCAGGCCTTCCATAAGCCGGTGGATCGTGGATGCCATTTCCCTTGCTTATGAGTCCTCTCTTCACCAGATTCTATGGTTTAGATCTTCCTGCCACTCCTGGCTCTTTCGTCCTCTCGCCCTAACTCGGCAGGGATATCCTCAGTATGGCGGCGTGGGTATACTCATTCCCAAAGCGTTTTCGACGCAGCGTAAGTTCCTGGAAGAGAACGTCTCAGGTTACGTATGTAACCCTAGTTCCCTGAAGGGAACGAGACGCTGCATCTCGAGGCCATACTTCCGGCATTCCGGCAAGATCATCCATTGGACTGATTACACGCGTGATTCAGAGCGTGGTCATGCTGGAGGCATTCCCAAAGCGTTTCGACGCAGTGTCTCGTTCCCTTCAGGGAACTAGGGTTACATTCGTAACCTGAGACGTTTTCTGAACACTGAAATTCACAATACTTCGAATTACATGCAGGATTGTTGTTATTTGAAAGTTAGATTATTTTTGCATCAATGCATTGGCATTTTTGTATTTTGAACAGTTTTAGAAAGTGTATTTAGTCCATTCCAAATGCACTTTCAGGTTAGATGACTAAAGCTGGCTAAAGTCTTATAAGAGAAGCCCAGCTCTGACTTCCTCTCTTGTCTGTGTGGTCGAGGTTTCATATTGTTTCCGCTCACAGTAAGAGATGTTTAGTTGTTCACTGTATAGAAGATATTCATCTGGATCAGACGATGAAGATCATACAGCTTCACATCTGTGAGTTTATTACATTATATTTGATTGAACCATTTTTCTTTAGATTTAATGTCTTACTAAATGTGTTTTTCTTTCTCTTGTAGATCTGTTGATGTGGTCTCAAGCCACAGAGAGTCTAACAAACATAGCAGTAACTTTAGGAGCTGATGTGAATTTAAGCTGTGATCTTGATATAAAGGAGATTTACTGGTACAAACAGAAATCACCGGATCCTCCAGTGTTGATCTTACGCACTTTTGATAGCACATATGAAGGAGCTAAATATGAAAACAGCATCTTTGAAGACAAATACTCAGTGAAAACAAACAGCCATCTGTTCATCAGAAATATCAGCACTGATGAATTAGGAGTTTATTATTGTGTCAAAACCAGCGAACCACAAAAATTAGGTAATAGCACCAAAATCTACATCAGCGGTAAGTTTTTGTACTGTCATTCCATATTATGGATTTGCATATTAAATATACTTTATACTTTTATAAAGAGATACAATTTTTGCAGTTTCATTACATTGTTAAAAACTGAAATTGAATGAAGATTGAACTACAAACCTTTTACAGACTCAGTCCACAGGAATCAGATAGACTCACATGATGCTCCATCACATGAGATACGATGGAGAAACCTGATCATCATCACTTCTGTTCTGCTCAATGTGCTTCTGATCATCGCATTAATAGGTTTGTTTGTACTTGTTTGTTTAGGTCTCAATAAACTATAACTACAAGAAGACAAACTCTACTCTACTCTAAACTCTATATTTTTTCCAGGTATGGTAAAGAGCTACATTGATGCAACTGCAAGATCAATAAATTCCACTGAAGCTGAAAACTCAAATAATGTACAGGTAAGATATGTCTTTAGTGTTATCTTGCGTTTGTATGCTGTGCTGTTACGCAACTCACTGAAAATTTTGATTGTGATCAAAAACATTCAAAATGTGATTTAAATGCTTATTAATTTGAGAACTAGACCAATACTGCACATATCTCTTAATTCCCTGTGTGAAATAATTATTAATTCACGACCGATAGTTGTACATACTGTATACACTGCAAAAAATGTTTTGTTTTGTTTTTTTACTTAGATTTTAGTCTTGCTTCCAGCCATAACATCTAGAAATTCTTAAAGCGAGAAGGATTTTCTAGACAAGTAAAAAGTATTGTCTTGTTTTCAGACAAAACAAGTCAAAATTAAGTGAGTTTTTGCTTAGAACAAGCAAAATAAATTCAATGTATTTTGCTTACCCCATTGCAGATTATTTTGCTTGTTTCAAGCAAAAACTCACTTAATTTTCAGACTTATTTTGTCTGAAAACAAGGCAACAATTTTTACTCTTACTTGATTTAAAGGTGCCATAGAATGCATTGATGAAATATTTTAAATTGTTCACTGATATCTACATAGAAGGTATATGGCATAAGAAAGTGCAAAAATTCTCCAGAAACAGTTTACAGGTCCATTTACAACCCTAGGACTTGTCCCTGATTTCTGATCAAAACTGGCGTAAGGCAAGGTGATGTAGCATCCCCGTTGCTTTTTAACATCGTTATTGATGCGATCATGCAAAGAGCATTCGAGGGTCACCGCGGGGTTCAATTTGCAGATGACCAATTCGTAACAGACCTCATGTTCGCCGATGACAGTGCCATCTTCACGCAGGATGATGCCGAAGCCACGAACATCCTTTATGACATCGCTCGCCACGCTCGACCCTATGGCCTCAAGATCAGTGCCGAAAAGCCTAAAGTCATGACAACTGATGGATCACCAGCAATTGTATATCTTGAAGATGTGCAACTGGAACAAGTGCAAAAATTTAAGTATCTCGGCTCATTGATGCAAGAGAAGAAAATTGCAGCGACGGCAGATATTTACTCAAGAATCGGACAAGCGACGGCTGCTTTTGCCTCCCTCCGATGATGCGTCTGGAGGAAACCTAATGTCACCCTTTCCACAAAGATCCGCCTGTATCGATCGATGATATTCCCAATTCTCCTCTATGGATCTGAAGCCTGGGTCATTCTCAAGCACGACCTCAACAAGCTCGAGGTATTTCAAATGCGATACCTGCGACAAATCCTTCAAGTCTCCTTGCGCGACCGCATTAGCAACAACGAGATACGCCACCGATGCCATGATCAACCATCAATTGATGAGCAAATTCAGAGACGGCAATTACGATGGTTCGGCCATGTTTGCCGTATGAGTGATCATCGTTTGCCGCATCGATTGCTATGGCGGCAGTGCCCTGACCAGTGGAGGATTAGACGCGACGCGCCGAAGAAGATATGGGTCAAGCAGATCGACCTTAAATCACGTCGTCTTAACCTTGAGCAAGCGAAAACTGTAGCCACGGATCGACAGGCCTGGAAGAAAATTGTCGGTGAAATCGGTACTCCTGCGGCACCCACAGCAGCGTATTGGCTTCGAGGACGACCCTCCCTGCCGACCGACAGCTAGGGATCAAAGAAGAAGAAGAAGAAGAAGAAGGATTTGTCCCTAGAATGAAATGCTCTGTTATTGCCTTATTTGAAAGGTTTCTGAATAATAATGAGAAGCTCTGTTCTGATTGGCTGTTTCACAGAGCGGCTCGCTCTCACACAGCATAAAGAAAACACATAGAGGAAAATATTTATTAAATTACAGAGCTCGAGCTGCTATTAATATGCGGGGCATTGAAACTGCCGTTTTAAATGCACAATAACGTTTTAGTTTAATTTTTGATATTTGCATCGCACATGCTGCAGTACTTACGAGATTTGACAAGTTCAGATGCTATCAGTGGTGATCAGGATCTGCAAATCATTCGCCATCGTCCGCGCAGTCATCTCATCTTAGTCTGTTTATGTAGTAAGTGAAATCTTATGTACTGCAATGTAACAGGCTAGCGCTAGCAATAGTTAACCATGTATTTTTAGTGGCTCGCCTTAATTTATTAGAACGCATTGTTTGTTTTCCTTCACTATTGTCCTCGATTAGTATTTTTTTCCACAATAGCCTACCCACAGAATGTCTAACTATTAACGATTGCGACTATTGTGTAACAGTCGGTGTTATGTTGGAATTGACCTATTTTTCAGTGGTCTTTTGCAAACACCAGATTAATATTAGAAGGAGGAAACAATGGTGTTTGAGACTCACGGTATGTCATGCCCATGTACAGAACTGTTATTATTCAACTATGCCAAGGTAAATACAGTTTTCAATTCCATGGCACCTTTAAGAATTTCTAGATATTTTGGCTAGAAACAAGACAAAAAATCTAAGCAAGAAAAGCATTTTTTTTGCACTGTATGGCCACTGATGATTTATATTTCTCTTTTAGTGTGTGGAAATTGATTTTTCCATGTGTCCTGTTAACATCAGGCTGATTCAGGAGCAGAGCAAGACTGTCTTATACAGACAATGTATGATGTAATTTACATTATGTGTAGAAATTGTGGCAACATAAAAAAAAAAAAAAAAAAAAAAAAATCTTAACAAAGTAAAATGTATTGATATTATTTTTAAAATGGGTTATTTGGCCTAATCGGACACTTTGTTTCAGGACAAGAGTCTTTTTCATGAATTATATTTAATATCTTTTACGAGTTTGTTATATCAAAATATGCATTGTGGTTGATATATGAATCAGCATTTTTCATTAAACATTTCTGTACATACATTTGCACCTTTTTTCCCAATTTATGCAACCATTTTATGAAATTATGGAACTTTCTGCTAGTTCTGCAGTTTTATATTTTACATAAATTTGACATACCACTGGAAATCAAGGAAACAAACCTCAATAAAGTTTTTTTTTCTTGCATACTAATTGTTTTGAATTTTATTTATTTTTTTGCACATATTGAAACGCATTTGTTCTGCACAGCTCTTGTTTGTGGTTTACACACATGGTTTCATACAAATGATGTTTTCCACTGGTTTGGTCACTTGATAGATGACACATTCACATACACTTGCACGCAACAGGTGGTGAACGTGGGAACATGAACACAAAACACTATCAACAAATGCACACTGTAAAAAAAATAAAATAAAAATTTGTTGAGTAAACTTAAAATCATTTGTTACTTTGCGGCCTTAAAATTTTAAGTTGCATCAATTCAAATATCTTAAGTTGTCACTTAGTACAACTTAACATTTTAAGTTGACTAAACTTTTTTTTTAGTTGACTGAACTTAAAATGATAAGGCAGCCAGGTAACACATTTTTTTTAAGTTGATTCAACTTTTTTTTTTTTTTTTTTTTTTTTTTTTTTTTTTTTTTTACAGTGTACACTTTTGCTACTGAGTTTCACACATCTTATTCTGTTCATCTTATTTATTTTCATAAAACTGTCAAACCGAACATTCAAGTAGGAAACAAAATAAAAGTAATAGCATCATCTCACCGACGAACAAACAATATGTACAAAACTCCACTACACACAACTCACAAATTTAAATGTTAAAGAGGTAACACATTTTTTCTTTTTAAGGACCAAATTTCATGATTAACTAGCATGTATATTAACATATTGGCTGTTTAATATCACTTATAAAGCACATAACATTGTCTTATTCTGCATGACCATATTTTAGATCACTAAATTAGCCTAAATTAATAACTAGTATACCAGTGTACTTATTATAATAAGCAGCAAATTAGCAGTCTATTGAGGCAAAAGGCAAAGATAATAGTTAGTTAATTGAGAGAATTGGACCTTAATTTAATACCTTAAATGATCACACTTTATTTTAAGGATACTTCAAATAAACAAACAAACAAACAGAGTTGGGTTAATGGTTGATTGTTGAACAAATAAAAGAAAACACTACATGTGTGGTCAAAGCAAACCTGCCTTAACTTCCTCTCGATTGTGGTAAAATCACTCTGTTATTTTGACAGCTCTGAGGTGAAGTTTCATCTCTAAAGTCGTGTGAAAGAAACAAGACTGAATCATTAAGTGTTTTAGTGTAATGAAGATCATGCAGCTTCTTCTCTGTGAGTTTATTGTACTTAATGAATATGTTTAATGTGCTTCATAAATTAATACATTGATTTTGTGTTTTTATGACACAATTAACTTCCAAATTGTTTTGTATGTGTGTGCTTTATTTCACAGATCTGCTCACATGGTGTCAAGCTGCAGAAACTTTAAAATATCGACTAGCAGATTTGGGCCAAAATGTGACTATAAACTGTGATTTTAATGTGAAGGAGGTTAACTGGTTATTACTGAAACTACCAGATCCTCCATTTATGATATTACGCTCTTCAACAACCTCAGCTACTTTTCACTACAATAAAACATATAGACACAAATATTCAGTGCAAAATAATCATCGCCTGTTCATTAATACTGTCACTCTTGGTGATTTAGGACTTTATTACTGTGTGACCACAGACTCTCCTCCAAAATACAGCGACGGCACCAGACTACACATCCTTGGTGAGTGACCATTCACTGATCACCAAGTTATACACTAAACCACTGTTAGACACTAAATATTAAATATGAATATTAAACTCTTTCGATGATTGCACAGAACCAACTCCAAATCTAGAGAGCAAGAATCATACGGTGGTGAAGTACATTGAGAAGAATCAGACACACTGCCAGATTATTATCATCATATCTGCCTTCAAAAATGCTCTTCTGATCATTGTGATCGTAGGTGAGTAACTTGATGAAACTATATGTATAAAATAGACAAAAACACAAGACAGTTATGTTTTGGGTGAACTATTGCTTTAATGTTAAATCTAAATTCACTTTGTCACTTTTAAGGACTATTAAAACTGCTTGTTCGTGGAAACAACAGAGACAACTTGAAACTGTTTCAGGATATGCATCTACAGCAGTTAAAATTTCTGGTTCAAGAACAACGACAAGACTCAACGCAAACACAGATATGTTACAAGAAAATATAAAGTTGATTTTGTCTCTGTCAATGCTTAAGTTTAAAGCTTAGAAATGTTAATATAAGTAAGCATATGTGCTGAAATTCAGGCCTTCTTTAACATCTTTTTCTGCTTCTGTGTGCAACAGTCTGGTTTTGAAATTGAACTTGATAAAACTTGATGAAACTGAAGTATAAAATTATGGAATTTTCTGCTAGTTCTGCAGTTTTATATTTTACATAGATTTGACATACTACTGAAAAATCAAGGAAACAAACCTCAATAAATGTACTAAAGACATTTTTTTTTTTGGCTTGCATACTAATTTTAAAAAAAGTTTTTGTATATATTAAAGGAGAACTCCGGTGTGATTTTGACCTAAAGTGTACCGAGTGTGAACGTACCTTGCATATCTCATCTCGGTTTGTGTCCAGCTGTCCGAAATCTGGGGTCAGTTAGCCGATGCTCACAACAGGTTGTCAATGAGAGTCAACAGGGCATCGAAATAGCCATGTAAATAAATCACTGTTTTATGCCATTTACGAGGCACAAAGTAGCTCCACACTTCATTGGTAGACTTCCAAGGGCCCTGACATTTAAAACGAGACATTGAGAACTCAGAAAAAGCACCGGTAGTTTATTTACAAGAAGATTTATACAGACAGTACCTGGAAAAGAAAATCCGGTCGCCGCCATCCTGAACTTAGTCACGATAAGTCGAGTGTCGAGCACCAAGGAATTTATCAGGTTATCAACGTATCAGGTTGTAGTTTCCTTTGTGCTCGACACTCGACTTATCGTGACTACATTTAAGATGGCGGCGACCGGTCTGTTCCTGGTGGAAAATGTCTGTATAAATCTACTTGTAAATAAACTACCGGTGCTTTTTCTGAGTTCTAAATGTCTCGTTTTAAATGTCAGGGCCCTTGGAAGTCTACCAATGAAGTGTGGAGCTACTTTGTGCCTTGTAAATGGCGTAAAACAGTGATTTATTTACATGGCTATTCCGATGCCCTGTTGACTCTCATTGACAACCTGTTGTGAGCATCGGCTAACTGACACAAACCGAGATGAGATATGCAAGGTACGTTCACACTCGGTATCATGATTCAATACACTTTAGGTCAATATCACACCGGAGTTCTCCTTTAAAATGTCAGAATTGATTCTTAAGTGATAATTGGACCTTAAAGTGTGGGAAAGTATGAAATTAGAGAGTTAAACTTAATTAAAATCAGTCTGTTATTTTGAAGGCTCTGAAGTAAAAGGTGTTAAGTGTTAAGTCTGAGGTGTCAAGTCTTTACAGTCATCTGAAAGAAACAAGACTGCAGTGTTTGAACTGAAACCATTTAACATCCTGAAGATCATGCAGTTTCTTCTCTGTAAGTTTAGTGTACATTATGAATATTTTGAATGTGCTTTGTAAATGAATACATTACAGAATTAGCTAAATCAAAAAAATTAAAACAGACATGAATCTACAGCTGCTTCAGGTTCTGGATCTTGAACAACCACAAGACTCAACTCAAACATGTTACAGGGAAATATAAAGTAGATTGTGTCTCATTCAATGTTTAAAACCTAAAAATGGTTATATTAAGCATAAGTGTGTTGAAATTCAGGCCTATAGCACTGCTGAAAGAGTGATATTGCTTTTATAAACCAATTTACTGTATGTGCTATAGGGAGCAAGTAAATATAAAATAGATCTAAAACACTTAATTATGTAACACTTTAACTATTTTCATAATCTGTCCTAAAATCTGGAATATGTGAGCAGAAATAATGTTTTCTGTTGGTCTTGTTTTGTGCCTTTGTCATTTTTTTTTTTTTTTTTACTGTCAAAACACCACAACAGTGCAGACCACAAGAGTGCAGTGTTGAGCTAGAAAAACTGGATTTAGACTAAACTGGTACTAAAAAAACACACATCGTGTATGCATTTCAATTGGCAAGGTTCACAACACAACAGGTCCTATTTAAGGTCTTTATAAGGACTACAACTAAGAATGAATGTGGATTGTGTCTATTTGTTATTATTAAGATCATATTAAAACTGACTTAAAGACTTTTATCATGTCTTTTATGTATATGTTCAGCAGTAAACTCACTCTTTCTCAAACATGAGACTGAACAAACATGAAACTCTTTTTGGTCTCTTAAAGGCACAGCAGGAACAACATCCTGTTTAATTCCTATGTTCATAAAAGGAGTGGACATTAGTCATTATTAGTCATTCCAGCATATACTGTTTGTGACCACCAGGGCCCGGTTTTTCAAAAGGTTTAATCCGGATAAAATTGATCCAGATTTAGTAATCCTTTTTTTTTGCGATCTGTGATCATGTAATCCATCATACTTTTGAGCCAGTTTTCCAAAGCAACATCGGATTGGATCAATCTGATCCGGATAGGAACTTTTCAGGATCACCAAATCTGGATAACCAGTGCTCAAACAGGATAGGAAATCACAATGTAGAACTATAGATATGTAAAGAGCAACAAGTAGAATAGCCAGTGTGGGGTCAATATAAGTTTATTTTTATTTGAAATGAACACACACACAAAAATAATAATAATAATAATAAAAACAAGAAAAAAAAAAAAACACCCCATCCTCATCCAGCAGTCCGCTCATCTGAGACCTACAACACATACACTGTACAGTGAGGATATTTATAACAAGTTTCAAATATAGATGTATTGAATAAAAAAAAAAAAAAAGTCAAATAATAATTTAAAAAATCAGTGATTGCCATTCTTTGCATATTTTTGGTTATTCTGTAATCATTGCATGCATCACTAATAAATATTCTAAAAACAAAAATATTTTCGATTGTGATGAATATATATATATATATATATCAATTAGTGACAGAATAAAATGTATTGTTTTTGGTCAATTTTGACAGCTGTTTGGGGGATTCCCTTTCGGGAACTCTACACTGCGTCATCAACGCTTTGGGGAATGCCATTGGCGAACCCGGCTCTGAATCAGTCTGCAACCAATAGAATGACGGGAGTGACGTCACCGACGTGATGACGTCATACGACCAGGAAGTATATAAGCACGTGTGTTTCAAACCGGCTTCAGCTTTTGTCATTCAGCGAAGCGCTCTATGTTGGTCTGTCTGTCTCGTTGTCATTGCTGCTTTTTTGTGCCAGTTTGCACAGCTTTTATTTGAGCAATGTCAGCAAAAAGGGGAAAGAAATTTGTGGCGGTTCATTCACACAAGCGGTGTGTTCCTCCCTGCCAGCGATTCATCGTTGGTGGGGATACACACAGCTTGTGTGTGTTTTGTTTGGGAGCGGAGCATGCTCAGTCAGCCCTCGAGGGGGCTGGCTGTCTGCAGTGTGAGCGCCTTCCGCTGCGGGTGCTCCGTTCCCGGAGGGCTCTCTTCGAGGAGGGAGCCTTCACCAGCGTTCCTCGCGGGTCTGGCCCCGCTTCCGCTGAGGCGGAGCGGCAGCTGCACTCGTGGGGTTCGCAGCTCGATCTGCTGGAGGGTATGGAGACGGGTGATCCCCTATCTCCTTCCTCACCCGGCAGATCGGTTGATCTCCTCTTGGATGCGGAAGCCCACACTGCGGTTTCTTCCCCCCGAGAGGAGGTCTCAACACTACTCTTGTCTTCCTCCGAGGAGGTTGACGTAGAGAGTGTTGATCTCCCCCAACCGCCAGTTAAATCCCCGCAGTTTGAGGAGCTCCTGGAGGTGGTGACTCGTGCGGTAGCCAGGCTTAATATCAGCTGGCCCGCCGAGCACAGTCAAAATGAGCCGCATGAAAGCAAGCTAGATGAGCGCTTTCTGCGGACGCACAAGCCACCTCCAGGAAGGAGCCTTCCGTTTTTCCCTGATCTCCACAGTGAGCTGTCGAAATCATGGGAGAAACCCTTCTCAGCCCGCGTCCTCACCCCTTCCTCCGGTTACTACGGTAACGTTGGGGGGGTAGAGGAGCGCGGCTATAAGATGATGCCCAGGGTTGAGCAGACGCTTGCGAGCTATCTGTTGCCCGCAGCGGCATCATCTTTGAAGGCTCCAACCTTGCCCACCAAGCCATTAAAATTAACATCCAGCTTGCTGGGCAAGGGGTACGCGGCTGCAGGTCAGGCTGGTTCTTGTCTGCACACAATGTCTGTGTTGCAGGCATACCAGGCTGACCTGCTCAAAGATTTAGACGAAGGCGGGGAGGTGAATGTAACAGAGCTGAGGCGTATAGCAGATCTAGCTCTCTGCGCCACTAAGGAGACCGCCCGTGCTATTGGGCGGTCTATGGCAGCCCTTGTGGTCGCGGAGAGACACTTATGGTTGTCCCTGTCCGATATGAAAGAAAAGGACAGGGCCCTTCTGCTGGACGCCCCGCTCAAAGCTCTGGGTCTGTTTGGCGACTCGGTCGAGGCCGTCGTCAACAGATACCAGGAGGCCTGCAAACAATCAGCAGCCTTGCAGCAATACCTTCCTCGCCGTGTCTATTCTGGGGCTGCTGGACGGGAGCAGCCCCAGCCGCGTACCAGCTCCTCACACCGCCAGACCCAAAAGGCTAGCGTGGCCGCCCGCGCCCCGCCGGATAGATCCAGGGGACAGGGCAAGTCACGCTCTAAGTCGAGGGCCTCTAAGGCCAGGCCGGACCTGAGGGTCGTCCTGCAGTCGAAGAGCTCCTCGGGTAAGCGGCACTGACTTTTATGGCTCAGGGCCATTGAGGGCAGCCCCTCTCGGGGGAGAAGCGGGTCTTCCACATTTTATGGTACCCACTCTCCCTCGGGGCCCTCAGGAGACCAGTCAGCTAACCCTGCCAGTGTTTCAGGGCGCGGCAGTCTCCCACAAACCTCTGCTGGGGTTTCCGCCCGATTTCGTAGCGGACTCAGTAAGTTTGTCACCCCTACGGGGGTCCTCAGAGCAATTAGTTCAGGTGTCGCTTGCCAGTCAGCTGTTACAGGCCACCGAATTAGTTCCTCAAACTCTACCAGAGGCCAGTCTCGAGAGGCTGGTTCCCTTAGTACATTTTTTAGCAACATGGAAACTACTGCCAAATGTGTCTTCATGGGTTCTCCGTACGGTAGAGAAAGGTTATCAAATCCAGTTCGGCGCTCCTCCGCCTCAGTTCAGCGGAGTATTTCCTACTCTGGTAGGCCCAGAGCAGGTTCTGGATATGGAACAAGAAGTAAATTCTCTTCTAAGGAAGGGAGCCATCGAGGTGGTCCCTCCTCAGCACAGAGAATCCGGGTTTTACAGCCGGTACTTCATCGTTCCCAAGAAGGATGGAGGGCTGAGGCCCATCTTAGATCTCAGGCTACTGAACCGCTCAGTCATGAAGCTGAAGTTCAGAATGCTAACTGTCAAGCAGGTCGTGTCTCAAATCAGGTCTGAGGACTGGTTTGTCACGATAGATCTCAAAGATGCATATTTTCATATCTCCATCCTTCCTCAGCACAGGAAGTTTCTCAGGTTCGCTTTCAGGGGCGAAGCTTACCAATATCGAGTTTTTCCTTTCGGCCTAGCACTCTCACCCCGCACATTCACGAAGTGTGTGGATGCTGCGCTGGCTCCTTTGCGACTCCAGGGCATCCGCATACTCAACTACATAGACGACTGGCTGATCCTAGCCAGCTCAGAACAGTTAGCGGCTCAGCATCGAGATGTTGTTCTCGCTCATATGAAAAAGCGGGGGTTGAGGCTCAACGCCAAGAAAAGTGTGCTGTCTCCCTTACAGAGAACCACATATCTAGGTGTGGCGTGGGATTCGACCACGATGCAGGCACAAATGTCTCCTGCTCGGACCGAGTCGATCCTTACTGCAGTCAATGCGGCCAAGCTAGGCCTGTCACTCACTGTCAAACAGTTTCAAGTACTGTTAGGTCTCATGGCAGCCGCAGCCAACGTAATACCTTTTGGCCTGCTGCATATGAGGCCACTACAGTGGTGGCTCAAGACAAAGGGATTCTCCCCGAGGGGAAATCCATTCCGCAGGATCAAGGTCACGCGGCGTTGCCTTCGTGCCTTAGACATGTGGAAGAAACCTTGGTTCCTATCTCAGGGCCCGGTCTTGGGAGCTCCATGTCGCCGCGTCACGCTAGAGACGGATGCATCCCTCACCGGATGGGGAGCGGTCATGAGTGGCCGCTCGGCCTCCGGCCTATGGACCGGTCGCCATCTCTTGTGGCACATCAATTGCCTAGAGATGTTAGCAGTGTTCAAGGCCTTGAGGCATTTCCTCCCAGACCTGAGAAACCGTCATGTGTTAGTTCGCACCGACAACACGGCGGTAGTATATTACATCAACCATCAGGGAGGTGTGCGTTCACGCCTCTTATTCAAGCTGGCGTACCATATCCTCCTGTGGTCCCAAGGGAAACTCCTCTCACTGAGTGCAGTTCATATCCCTGGGCATCTGAACATAGGAGCAGACATCCTGTCGAGGCAGGGGCCGAGGCCCGGGGAGTGGAAACTTCACCCCGAGGTGGTGAAGCAGATATGGAGAGTGTTTGGCCAAGCTCAAGTGGACCTCTTTGCGACTCAGGAGACTTCGCAATGTCCTCTTTGGTACTCTCTAACGCCTCCAGACCCCTCTTGGTGGCGTGTCAGTGGGCAAGAACCCCTTGGTCATACGTTTCCTTCGTGGTGCACTCAGGATAAGGCCTCGGGTGATACCCAGAACTCCTTCTTGGGATCTCGCTGTGGTCCTTGAAGCCCTCTCTCGGCCTCCATTTGAGCCCATTGAGGAGATTTCAGATCGCTTCCTTACTATTAAGACGGCGCTGCTGTTGGCTCTTACTTCTCTGAGGAGAGTAGGAGACCTTCAGGCCCTCTCAGTGGCCCCTTCATATATCAACTTTGCGCCCGGTTTGGCCAAAGCGTTTCTCTACCCTAGACCAGGGTACGTACCGAAGGTCCCAACAGCAGTACCACAGCCAGTCACCCTACAGGCCTTTTATCCTCCTCCATTCGTGGAGAACGACCATCGGAAGTATAACTGTATGTGTCCAGTGCGAGCACTGGACACATACGTCCACAGAGCTGCCTTGTGGCGAAAGTCAGAGCAACTGCTAGTTTGTTACGGTCCCCCTAAGAGGGGGCTCCCGGCAACTAAGCATACGATCAGTAGATGGATTGTGGATGCAATAACTACTGCCTATGAGTCCTCTGGCCTCCCATCACCGATGGGCGTCAAGGCTCACTCAACTCGAGGCATGGCCGCCTCCAAAGCTCTGCTAGCAGGTGTCCCCATCCAGGACATCTGCAGTGCGGCGGGTTGGTCCACCCCCTTGACCTTTGTGAAGTTTTATGAACTTGACCTAAGAGCTACGAGCTCGTCTGTCCTGAGTTGACAGCGAAGGCACTATCCCTCGTGAGCCCGAGGGCCGAGGTAGATGTTCCCTCTTGCGCTGGGTGCTCCCAGGCAGAGATGTAATTCCACTCGCGTCCTGGCAGTTTTCCAGGCGGAGTTAATTTAGTGTTCTGGCCAGAGTTTCCAGACACTACTCGGGTCCCTGTTGTCCGGGTGCGCCCCGACAAAGGGATTACCCTTCCTCGTGTGCCTGAGGGCCAAGGATGCTTCTTAGTCTGGCTGGTCACCAGACGGAGGCCTATCACCTCGGGGCCTGAGGGCCGAGGTGTATAACTCTCCCTCTTCGCTGGGTGCTCCCCAGGCAGAGATGTTATTCCGCTTGTGTCCTGGCAAATTTCCCAGGCGAAGCAACCGAGCGTTCTGGCATTCTCCCCAGGCGCTACCTGTCCCTCCACGTCTGGCTGGTCCCCAGACTGAGGTAGACACTCTCCTCGTGAGCCCGAGGGCCGAGGCAGATCATATCCCTCTTCGCTGGGTATTCCCAGGCAGAGATGTAATCCCACTCGCGTCCTGGCAGTTTTCCAGGCGGAGCTAATTCAGTCCCTCTCGTGCTGGCTGTTCCCCAGACAGAGTTTGGACTACTCTCCTCGAGCGCCTGAGGGCCGAGGTTCCTGCTATGATTCCTCCTGCGCTGGGCACTCCCCAGGCAGAGATGTAATTCCACTCGCGTCCTGGCTGTTTCCAGGCGGAGCCATTTCCCGTGCTCTGGCCAGAGTTTCCAGGCACTAATTGCATCCCTCTTGATCCGGGTGCGCCCCAACAAAGGATTGCCCTCTCCTTGTGTGCTCGAGGGCCAAGGAGGACCCCTCTCTGGCTGGTGACCAGACTAGGGTGTATGACCTTAACCTCGTGGGCTCAAGAGCCGAGGTTTATATAATCCCTCTTCGCTGGGTACGTCCCAGGCAGAGATGTAATCCCGCTTGCGTCCTGGCACTCTTCCCAGGCGAAGCAACCTAGCGTTCTGGCATACTCCCCAGACGCTACCTGTCCCTCTACGTCTGGCTGGTCCCCAGACTGAGGTAGACACTCTCCTCGTGAGCCCGAGGGCCGAGGCGGATCATATCCCTCTTCGCTGGGTACTCCCAGGCAGAGATGTAATCCCGCTCGCGACCTGGCAGTTTCCAGGCGGAGCTAATTCAGTCCCTCTTGTGCTGGCTGTTCCCCAGACAGAGTTTGGACTACTCTCCTCGAGTGCCTGAGGGCCAAGGTACTTGTTATATTCCCTCTCGCGCTGGGTGCTCCCCAGGCAGAGATGTCATCCCACTCACATCCTGGCTGTTTTCCAGGTGGAGTTCTTCTGGTCCCTCTTTTGCTGGTTTCCCCAGACAGAGCGACCACTTTCCTCGCGAGCCCGAGGGCCGAGGCATATGCCACTTCCCTCTCGCTCCGGCACTATCCCCGGACGGAGGTGTAATACTTCTCCTGTCCTGGCAGTTTCCCAGGCGGAGAACTGTCAGTGCTCCTACAGGTAAGTATCAGCGGGCACTGCCCTCTGATTCTGGGCTGGTCCCCCGGACAGGTTTACCATCTCTCTTGCCCTGGTAACCCCAGGCAGAGAGCTTTTCCTGGCTTGATCCACCAGAAGCAGCGCTTCCCTTTTCTTTCCCAGACAAACACCACTGGGTAGGAATTTGGAATTCTGGAGACGTTGGCATATCGTTCCCCAAAGCGTTGATGACGCAGTGTAGAGTTCCCGAAAGGGAACGTCTCAGGTTACGTATGTAACCCTGGTTCCCTGAGGGAACGAGACACTGCATCATGGGCCATAATTCCTGCATTCCTACCGCGCATCGCTTCATTCCTGGAAGCTGAAGCCGGTTTGAAACGCACGTGCTTATATACTTCCTGGTCGTATGACATCATCACGTCGGTGACGTCACTCCCGTCATTCTATTGGTTTCAGACTGATTCAGAGCCGGGTTCGCCAATGGCATTCCCCAAAGCGTTGATGACGCAGTGTCTCGTTCCCTCAGGGAACCAGGGTTACATACGTAACCTGAGACGTTATTTTATGAGGCCAAACTGTTCTACTTTGGTGTAGGCCTATACTGAAAGGCTGAATACCTTAAAGCCTACCTAATCACTGTAGCCTGACGGATGAACAAATTAAATTAAAACCTTATGAATAAATAGGATATCTTGTAAGATACTGCATGATCCAAATATAGTATTATTTGATACATTTTTAAAGTTTTCATTACATTTTGGGCATGAAATCCACGCTGAATCCACCCTTCTGATGGGATCAGTTTAATCCAGATTTTTTGGATCAAAGTGATCCAAATCCTACAAAAAAGTTCTGAAAAACCCAAACTAAAGGTTTGATCCGGATCAAAACCAAGATTGGATTACTTGATCTAATCCGATTATGTAATCCATTTTTTCTTTTGAAAAACCCATTTTCAAGATTTGATCCAATCCGTTATCCAAAATCCTAGTGGATTACTTTTGAAAAACTGGGCCCAGAGGACATTGGCTCACTGACTGGAGGACACCTAAAGGCATATTTATTGAACAACTTGATTAAGCTAGTGTCACACCCTCTGCACGTTCCCTCAGTCCCAGTCATCAGGATCTGTCACCGCCCAACCAATCACCCACGCACCACACACGTGAACTATCACCAGACTTCTAATTACCGTCACCTGCATCAGCAATCACCCACTCCCTTTAAATACTTACCTCATTCATTCACTCACCAGCTGGAATCGAAGTTGCATGGACACTCTTCTATGAATCTTCTTCTCCTTGTGCGGATCATCCTGTACTCTCTCATTGGAACCCTTGTGTGTACCTATGGACACAAAACACACACAATTCTAAGGGAAGTGACTTTCGCTCATATTAATGATTGCTGACGATCTGGTATTTACCTGTTGGATTGTGATTGAAGATCTGTCTCCCTCAATCCATACTTACCTGTTGTTACATCTGCTTGGAGCGTGCACTATTTACAATAAACATCACCAAATATACTTACCTTCTCTGTGTGTGTGTGTGTGTGTGTGTGTGTGTGGACGTAACAGGATTCCAGCCCAGGAGAAACTCTGATCCCGTTTCCTCATGGAGGCTAATGCAGTATTCCAGGATCCTTTCGCGGAGATGGTGGGCGTTCTCCATCAGTCATTACCGTCCGTCTCCGCCGCTGCCCGAACTAACGTTCCGACGTTCGCTACTCCTCCCCTCACTCGCCCAATGAACTATGCCGGCGACCCGGGCAGCTGTAACGGTTTTCTTCTTCAAACTTCTCTATATATTGAATCCAATGCTCATAATTTCCCTAATGAAATCTCCAAGATCTCCTTCATGATTTCCCTCCTCACTGGACCAGCACTCCAATGGGCGGAGGCGCTCTGGAGTGCTAGAAGCCCAGCATTAGTCACCCACAGTGCGTTCGTCGCTCATTTCAAGGAGGTGTTTGGAGTAGCTCTCTCTCCCCTCACTGTGCACGATGAACTCATCACGCTTCGTCAAGGTACATCCAACATTCACGAATACACCCTACGTTTTCGATCACTAGCCGCCAACAGTGGTTGGAACCAGATCGCCCTCTTGGCGGCGTATCGAAAGGGACTCAAACCCCAAATTCGCAGGCATATGGTTACCTATGACGATCACGTTCCTTTAGAAAACTTCATTAAGAAAGCTATCAGCATCTCTCAACATCTTTCTGCTTGTCCCTCAACGGCTCTAGTCGCTAATAGCCCTCCTTCCAGAGCGCCTTCGCCCCAACAGGACATCGAGGAACCCATGATCACTGATACTTACCGCCTGGACCCTGCGGAACGGAGGCGACGGATCGACAACGGCTGTGCCTGTATTGTGGAGAAGCCTCGCACCTCATCAATGTCTGTCCAGTTCGTCCGCCTCGTCCAATGGTGAGTACTGTTTCTATAACCCCTGCCATCTCTCACTTACCATACACCAATGCCACCCTGATAGTTGACTCTCGTACTCTCCCCATACATGTGCTGGTGGACTCTGGAGCGGCCGGCAACTTCATTTCATTGTACTTTGTTACAAAGCATCAGATTCCCACTGTTCGCAATGAGATCCGATATCAGATAACCACCGTCCAGAACTCACCATTGGGCGATGGCAAGATCTCCCAGCGAACACCAGAATTGATTCTCATCTCTCAACATAACCACCTGGAAACCCTCACCCTCCTAGTACTTCCGCGAGCCAACGTCGATGTCATCCTGGGTCGACCCTGGCTCGCGAGACACCAACCTCGCATCGATTGGAGCACAGGAGACATACTAGGGTGGAGTGCAGGATGTAAGGATCATGGTTACCGTCCATCATCATCAGTCACGAAATCCCTGCACCGCTCCATTTCCCTTCACGCCACATCCATTGAGAGTCCTGCCACACACACCTCCATAACCATTCCTCCCATCTATCAAGCCTTCTCGGACGTTTTCAGCAAAGAACGAGCCACTCAGCTACCTCCACACCGGCCCTGGGATTGTAGTATCGACCTACTGCCAGATGCCAAGTTACCCCATGGAAAAATCTACCCTCTTTCACGTCCTGAGCAGGAGGCCATGGAGAATTATATCAAGGAGGCTCTCCAACAGGGGTTCATCAGACCTTCCACGTCTCCTGCAGCGTCTAGCTTCTTCTTTGTCTCCAAGAAGGATGGTGGACTCCGGCCCTGCATAGATTATCGGGTGTTGAATGATGCTATGGTAAAGTTTGCTTACCCACTTCCATTAGTTCCAGCTGCCTTAGAGGAACTGCGGGAAGCCTGCATCTTCACCAAGTTCGACCTCCGCAGCGCCTACAACTTGATCCGTATCCGAGAAGGGGACGAGTGGAAGACTGCCTTCATTACCCCGACTGGCCACTATGAATATCAGGTGATGCCCTATGGCCTGGCCAACAGTCCTTCCATATTTCAAAATTTTATGAATGAAATCTTCCGTGACTACCTTCACCGTTTCACCATCATCTACATTGACGACATTTTGATCTACTCACGTAACCTGGAAGAGCACCAAAACCATGTCCGCCAAGTTCTCCAACGTCTCCGTGAGTATCAACTCTACTTGAAGGCGGAAAAGTGTGAATTCCATCAGCCTACCGTCTCCTTCCTCGGATACGTGATCTCTGCGGAGGGAGTCCGCATGGAGCCCGGTAAGGTGGATGCTGTGGCAACATGGGCGGAACCCAAGACTGTGAAGGAACTCCAACGCTTCCTTGGCTTTGCCAACTTTTATCGACGCTTCATAAAGAATTACAGTCTCCTCTAAGCACCGCTTACTTCTCTTCTAAAAGAAGGACGACGGGTGCTGCACTGGACATCGGAAGCTCAGCAAGCCTTTGACCGCCTCAAGCTCATGTTTACCTCAGCTCCTATCCTCAAACATCCTGATCCCTCACAGCCATTTATAGTGGAAGTGGATGCGGCAGACGTAGGCGTAGGAGCCGTCCTGTCCCAGTGGTCTGGTGAACCCCGATCTCTCCATCCGTGTGCGTACTATTCCAAAAAACTCACCCCTGCCGAACTGAACTATGGCATAGGTGACCATGATTTACTGGCTATTAAGCTGGCCCTCGAGGAGTGGCGGCACTGGTTGGAGGGAGCCCAATCCCCCTTTACCGTTATAACCGATCACAAAAACCTCCAGTACCTCCAACAGGCCAAAAGACTTAACGCCCGTCAAGCACGCTGGTCGATGTTCTTTGCTCACTTCAACTTTCACATCACTTACCAACCTGGTCACAAGAACACCAAAGCTGATGCTCTATCCCGTATGTATTCACCTGAACCTACCACTGATACTCCTGACCCTGTTTTGTCCCCTTCTGTGTTCCTAGCACCCATCCTGTGGCGTACTGACCAGGAAATTGAAGCGGCCACCCTTGAGGAGCCTGCTCCACCTGGACTTCCTCCGGGTCGCACCTATGTTCCTCATAGTCACCGGCTGCTCCTATTGGATAGTGCGCACACGTCCCCTGGCAGTAGGCGAAACCTCTCGCTCCTCCAACAGAAGTATTGGTGGCCTAACATGACCAGGGATGTTGCTCGGTACGTCCGAGGATGCTCGGTTTGCGCCGTCAATACTACACCTTGCCGTATACCTGAAGGTAAACTTCAACCCTTATCCATTCCTCGCCAACCCTGGACGCACTTGGGAGTAGACTTTGCCACGGATTTGCCTCCCTCTCAGGGTTATACCACAATCCTGGTGGTCGTAGATCGTTTTTCCAAGGCCTGTAAATTAATCCCTCTCAAAGGTCTTCACACAGCGCTGGAAACTGCCGAGGCGTTGTTTCATAACGTATTCCGGAACTACGGGCTTCCTGAAGACATCGTATCCGACAGAGGGCCTCAGTTCATTTCCAGGGTTTGGCGAGCCTTCTTCCAATTACTGGGAACTACAGTCAGCTTATCATCCGGATATCACCCTCAAACCAACGGGCAAACCGAGCGGAAGATACAGGAGATCTCCCGTTACCTTCGGTCGTATTGCTCTCAACATCAAGACACCTGGAGCCAGTATCTACCGTGGGCTGAGTATGCGCAAAATTCCCTCCGTCAGACATCTACTGGTTTAACCCCATTTCAATGTATTTTAGGATACCAACCAGCACTGTTCCCATGGACTGGAGAAACCTCAGAAGTGCCCGCGGTGGATCACTGGTTCTGGGAGAGCGAGAGGGTGTGGGACTCAGCTCATGTCCATCTGCAACGGGCAGTACGGAGGCACACAGAAAACGCCAATCGCCGCAGGTTACCTAATCCCACTTACCTTCCAGGAGACCAGGTATGGCTTTCAACTCGGGACATCCGCCTCCGTCTGCCCTGCAAAAAGCTGAGTCCCCGCTACATAGGGCCTTTCACCATTCATTCACAAATCAATCCTGTCACTTACCGTCTCAACTTACCTCCACGTTACCGGATCTCCCCCACATTCCACGTCTCCTTACTCAAACGTCACATTGACCCAGTCTCTCCTTCCTCCACAGAATTGGAGCCGCCCCTCCCTCCAGACCAGCCGGAAGTCCTTGGAGATAACATCTACCAGGTCCACGAGATCCTTGACTCCCGGCGGCGGAACGGCCAACTCCAGTACCTCGTAGACTGGGAGGGGTTCGGACCAGAGGAGAGATCATGGGTACCTCGTGATGACATCTTGGATCCTCGAGAATTTCCACCATCAACATCCTGAACGCCCAGCTCCCAGAGGTCGAGGTCGCCCCCGTCGCCGTTCTCGGGTGCCTGGAGTCACCCGTGGAGGGGGGGGGGGGGGAGGTGACACACCCTCTGCACGTTCCCTCAGTCCCAGTCATCAGGATCTGTCACCGCCCAACCAATCACCCACGCACCACACACGTGAACTATCACCAGACTTCTAATTACCGTCACATGCATCAGCAATCACCCACTCCCTTTAAATACTTACCTCATTCATTCACTCACCGGCTGGAATCGAAGTTGCATGGACACTCTTCTATGAATCTTCTTCTCCTTGTGCGGATCATCCTGTACTCTCTCATTGGAACCCTTGTGTGTACCTATGGACACAAAACACACACAATTCTAAGGGAAGTGACTTTCGCTCATATAAATGATTGCGAAGAAACCAGAGAAACCAGAATTCAAGAGAATACACTTATTTTTCAGCAGTTCATAAATCATACTCGCGTATCGATTATTTCTTAACAAGCAACTCTCTCATCCCAGACATTTTAAATACAACAATTAATCCTATCATCATATCTGACCATGCCCCAGTCACTATAACTATCAATAATACAGATGTTGCAAAAAAATCATTTAGATGGAGGATGAATACATCACTGCTTAAAGACAAAGACTTTAATGAATATTTTAAAAAAGAATGGGCATTTTTCATGGAAACAAATAACATACCAGGCACTTCTGCATTAACTCTCTGGGAAACAGCTAAAGTTGTTTTAAGAGGAAAAATTATATCATACTCTACATATAAACTCAAAAAAGAACAAAAATCAGAAAAGGCTTAGAAAATAAAATACACACATTACACAATAGTTACTCCCGTAATCCTGATGAACAGATTTTAAAGGAGATTAACAAAACTAAAGATGATTATGAAGCTATTATAAATAAACGGATAGAATTTCAAAAACAATGTCTTAGACACACAATATTTGAGCATAGTAACAAATCAGGTAAATACTTAGCAAATTTACTCAAACGTAATCGAGAAAAAACACTAATCCCTATAATTAAGAACACAGAAGGAAAGACACTCCACACCATACAGGATATCAATGACACCTTTCGCACATTCTATAAACATCTGTATAGTAATGACAAAGATCCAAATACCAAAGACACTAATATATTCCTCAATAAAATAATCTTACCCAGTTTAACCTCAACACAAAGAGAATCATTAGATAAATCTATATCAGAAATTGAATATAAACAGGCTCTTGACTCACTATCAAACAACAAAGCACCAGGCTTAGATGGGTACCCACCTGAATTTTATAAACACTTCTGGTCAACTATATCACCATTATTCATGCAAATGACAACAGAAATTAAAAATACTTCTTCTATTCCAGCACATATGAACACAGCGTTAATTACAATTTTACTCAAACCAAATAAAGACTCAACATTATGCACTAGTTATCGCCCATTATCTCTTATTAATACAGATTTAAAAATAATAAGCAAAGCTTTAGCAACCCGTCTGGAATCAGTAATTACATCCCTCATTCATCCTGATCAAACAGGTTTCATAAAGGGACGCCAATCATCTAATAATACCAGACGATTATTCAATATAATGAACATATGTAAGCAAAATAAGGAAAAAACTATAATCATATCACTAGATGCAGAAAAAGCTTTTGATAAAGTTAATTGGCACTTTCTTTATACTACACTTAAAAAATTTGGATTTGGAGACTCTTTTATCAACTGGATTAAAACGTTATATAATACACCATTAGCTTCTGTTATAACAAATGGTAAAATATCCTCACCATTCCAACTTCAGCGAGGGACTCGACAAGGTTGCCCCCTATCTCCATTACTCTTCGCTTTATTTATAGAACCTCTGGCTACTGCAATAAGACAGAATGATAACATCCATGGAGTAATATCACATAACACTAATCATAAAATTTCTTTATATGCAGATGATATATTACTGTTTGTACAAAACCCCCAAATATCTCTCTCAGAAATAATTAAACTCATCAATAAATATTTGATTGTATCAGACTATTCCATAAACTGGACCAAATCAACAATTCTACCACTGAATATGAATTCACATGACACTAGTATACAGAATACGCCCTTCTCAATAAATAATATAACATATTTAGGAATAAAAATCTCCCAGAACCTATCTGACTTATTTAACCTTAATTTTATTTCACTACTAAAAACGATAGAAGATGACTTAACTAGATGGATGAACTTACCACTTTCCATTATAGGCCGCATTGCAACAGTTAAAATGTGTATACTACCAAAAGTCCTTTACTTATTTACCATGACACCTGTACAGCCAACTAAGAAATGGTTCACCTCATTAAATCAATCTATAAGCAAATTCTACTGGAAAAACAAGAAACCTAAAATAAGTTTACAAAAGTTACAAAAAAATAAAGCTCAAGGTGGTTTAGCAGCACCTAACTTTCAACATTATTACTTAGCATCTCATCTACAATACCTTTGCAAATGGATAAGACATGACACTACCCAAAACCCATGGCTAGAGTTAGAACAAGCAGAATGTAAAGACATTGCTATATCTGACCTCCCATCACTCACTAAAACAATTAAAAAACAAAATCTATTTTCAAACCCGATGATTAAAACAACTCTCACTGCTTGGTGGCAAACTAATACACTGACAAATCATGTGCTCACTCCACATATCAATTCACCCATATGGAATAACCCAGATTTTACTATCAACCATAGTCCACTCAGCAATAATAAATGGAAGGAGAAAGGCATCACACACTTACATCATCTGTTTCCGGGTAACAGCTTCATTACATTTACAGAATTAATGCAGAGATTTAATCTAGGAAAAGAACACTATTATTACTATCTACAAATTAAAAATTCTATTAAAACCACAACAGGAATCAATGATATAGCACAACCTCCCCCAATTTTAAAACGTATTAGCACAATCAGTAACACTACAAAGTCGCTTTCGAAATTATATGCTTTAATATCATCTATAGACACAAACACTGCTGCACCAGTCGAACAATGGGAAAAAGACCTTAATATCAGCACAGATAAGGAATTTTGGGAAACAGTTTGCGGAAATACTTTTATCTTTAGCACAAATACAAATATCCAATTAATTCAGTATAAAGTTGTACATAGAACACACATTACGCAACACAAGATGTTTAAAATGGGCTTAAGTAATTCTGACAGATGCACCAACTGCAGTTTAAATACACAAGACACCTATCTTCATGCAATTTGGTTATGCCCACCAGTTAATCAATTCTGGACAGATGTCACAAATAAATTAACAGAAATCTTCAAAACTATTATCCCAATGCTCCCAGTACTATGCCTCATCGGCGACACCTCTCAAATTAACCCAGCTTTTAAACACCCAGTTCCTTTACTCATGTCTCTAGCTATCGCCAAGAAAACTATATTACTTAACTGGAAAAATAAATGCCAAATTTCAGTTACACAATGGATACATCTGTTAAGGGAACATATCATTCAAGAACAACATACATCAAAAACACAAAACCAGTTACTTAGATTTAATACAACCTTCAGCCCTCTGCTTTCACCATTAAATATTGAATAAAACTAGCTGATGAGCTGATGCCCCAATTAAGCTGAAGATTTATAATTGATGCCTTAAACTAATTTCATGATATACAAATACAAACAATGATGTTGTAATTATATGATAGCTGTATGATAACTGACTTTGATGACAATGAAATTTTTGTTTGTTTGTTTTTTTTGAATCTGGCATATTACTACTAATATTAATACTACTTCTGTTGTTATTATTATTATTATTATTATTATTATTATGGTCAACGGGGTTGGAGGCAGTGGTTGTATGTGTGTTATATTAATTTAGATAGCATATAAGCTTTCTGGGTGTTGCAGCTGCTTTGTCCCTGTCGGTGGGTCTGATTGGCACATCCTGTCGGCATGGGCTCTATCTGTGTCTTGGTTAAGGCAACCTGATCCCCCCAATTGCTGCTTCTGCCAGCATTGCCCCATATTACTGAGTCTGACGAAATCAAAATTGAAACTGTGCTGGATGCGGTGTCTTTGGTTGGGGAGCTGACTGATGAACACCAGGACTACGGCCAGTTTGCAACATAACAAGGGCTCAGTTACAATCAGTACTAATAATGAGCGGTCACCCATCGGGTCACGCACAGACTGGGGGAGCCTGTTCTGGAGGTGCATGGTGTGGTGGACCATTATATAAAATGCCATTCACTGGCATAGGAGTGGGGTCTAGTCACTGGCAGGGTGAGAAGCAAGGTGGAGGGACGGGGTGGATCGGGGACGTTGTTGGGGTCTGTGCCGATGGGTGTGTCCGATGGGTGTGTTGGATGCGCTCGCTGGCAGGGATGGGGCGGCTGCTGGACCAAAGGGGATGGGAGACATCATTTGCAATAATTATCAATAACTCTACCAATTAGTCTATTTCATACTAGTGTACTATTACTATTACAATCATCGATGCTCCCACTGCTTCCACCTCTGTGTCCACTACTGATTTCATTATATTATTATATTTCTACTAGGGCTCCTCTTAGTTATCTGTTCAGTCACGTAAAAAGTAGGATATCATCTGTCATTGCCGTTATTGTATCCTGGATCTGTCCCATTATACTGAAGTTAACATCTACTGCCCCGATTGCTGTTTAACATTGTATTATAATATCACTACTATTGTATATCGTATTGCTTCCTGTTCAATATTTAGTACAGTTATGTCTATAGTTAAATCTTTTCACTAAACAACACAGAAATCGAATGATTTAACTTATCTCTGTACCCATTCAAACTACCACATCCATACATTTACAGCTTGTTTTTTTTGTTTTTGTCCTAATTTTTGTTAAAAAAAAAAAAAAAAAAATGATTGCTGACGATCTGGTATTTACCTGTTGGATTGTGATTGAAGATCTGTCTCCCTCAATCCATACTTACCTGTTGTTACATCTGCTTGGAGCGTGCACTATTTACAATAAACATCACCAAATATACTTACCTTCTCTGTGTGTGTGTGTGTGTGTGTGTGTGTGTGTGTGTGTGTGTGTGTGTGTGTGTGTGTGTGTGTGTGTGTGTGTGTGTGGACGTGACAGCTATATTACTTTAATAATTCTAATAATGCAGTAGGTACATGAGAAAGTGAAATTTGAGGGAATATGATCTTACCTCTTCCCTGCAGATGGTTTTTGCGTATAATCTGCCATGTAGGACTAGATTTCAGTGGCAGTTCAGTAGGTAGTCACACAATTTGCTTGTCTCTACTCAGATTGGTGGAATTATCTGCACAGCATCATGGGTAATGTAGTTTTTACCCCAGAAATGCAGCTATTAAACACAATTATTTAAAAAATAAGCTGAAATAATGCAAACCTGTAGCTTCAACAAAAGCACATATCATCGATTAACAACCTATGAACAGTGGGTGCTTCTTTAAAGGTTTACAAGTTATTGTTAAAAAATTAATGAATGAATAGCAACAAAAGGAGGCACTCATACTGTATGCAAATGTATTTGCTGTGACGGTACACATCCCACAATATCCTAAATATGATTTCTCATGTAATGGCCCCTTTAAATAGTGTCTTGCCTTTAATCATGCCAATGTAAAGCACTTTGAATCTTTCAATTACCACTGTGTATAAAATGCGCTATAACCTAACTGGCCTTGCCTATCAATTTCTGCTGTTATTTGTGCAGATTGTAGTTTGTTTATTAATTTCTATTTAATTTCTAATTAATGGCTAATGTGATGTTTCCATTATTTTTTTAGTGTTGTTTGCTTTCTAAGGTTGTTACTTTCGTCTCCAGTGTCTATGAAGAACCCAGTTCAAATCATTGGTTCAAATTGTTGTTGGTTCATATAAGGAAAGAGAGCTAAAGCCACAGAAAATAAATGTATTTTGGAGATAAAATGGAAACTAGACTGCTTATGATATTGACAACCACAATCCCTCAACAAAAGGCCATGACACAATGTTCAGAGGTCATACCTCAGAGCATGCGAATGAAAACAGCTGAATTTTACCAATGAAGGCCAGTTCTCCTGCTTTGTCCCACTTGTGGATGAGGAACACAACTAACACTAATAGTCAATGGTGTGTGGGCGCTGTCTCAGTTTATCTGACAAAAGAATGCAATGTGTAATCAAATATAATTTTAGCTTTAACACTGTTTTTTTTTTTTTTTTTTTGTGTATACCAAATAGCTTCATATTATTTTGCAATATATATGATCTGTCTTTATTGCACCTCTGGTACATTTCAAATGTCATAGGGTCTGAATACTTACGCCAATATGATATTTTTAGATTTTTTTTTCTTTTCCTGAAAGAGGGTCTACAGTACACGTAAAAAAAAATACCCTGTTGAAAAAGTTGCAGCTGGTTTAAGCTGGTCCTGAGCTGGTTATAAACTGGTCCTGAGCAGGAGCTAGTTGCTTAGGACCATCTTAAACCAGCTCATAACCAGCTTATAAACAGCTCTAACCAGCTGCCATATTTCAATAAATACAACATTTTCTAAATACGTTTTCTGTTGTTTTTCAAATAGACTTTAAAATGCATTTCTTTCCTGTGAGGCAAAGGTGAATTCTTCAGTAGCCTTTACTCCAGTCTTCAGATTCACATGATCATTCTCATATGATTTGATGCTCAAAAAACATTTTTGATTATTATCAATGTTGAAAACAGTTGTGCTACTTAATATTTCTGTGTAAACTGTGATTTCTTTTTAGGATAATTTTATAAATACATAGTTAAGGTTTAAAACCTTCTTTTTTACTTTTGTAACATTATAAATGTTTTTACTACCACTTCAGATCAGTTTAATGCATCCTTGCTATTAAGGTCTTCATAAAGAAAAAAAAAACTTAAGTGACTCCAACCTAGTGTACACAACTAAATTGGGCAACACAGCATATTAGAATGATTTTGAACACTTACAACTGGAGTATTGATGCTGAAAATTCAGCTTTGAATTTAAATGAAAACACACCTTGTAATAAACAATGCACAGATTGCAAAGAACTTACATTCTGATGATTACTTCATTTTCCTCACGGCTGCCTTCCTCAGTCATTCCTAGGCCTTCTCATTTTTCACCTTTCCCTTGAATCCACATAAAATATAAATAAAACTAATTAACCAATTAATTTTATAGACAGTTTGAATAAATTTGTATAAAACTGCAAATCTTCCTTTTAAAATCTTAAGTTATTCTCCAGCTTCTAAAGGAAAGGCACAATCTGTGGCCATGTTCACAGAGAATTTGATCTTACTATTAGGTGTCCTGGCAAGGAGATTTAGCTTAAAACCTATTCATGAAACTCTTAAGAGTCCACAATAACCAAAAAGAGGGATACGTCATTTGCATTGACTTTTTCTTTGTTAAATTTCCACACTAAGCATGGGTCGGAGCTCTTAATACAAAGTGCACCAGATAGAAAAAATTAAGTTTAAAATGTACAGTACATACTTTTGTACACTAGGCCATGCCCCAGACAGACGAAGGTCCAGCCCCCAAAGTCTCAAACAAATCCTGTGGGAAACACAGCAAAGTGATGTGGTTGTGTATGATTTAGAAATAGGGGAGTCTTACATTGGTCAAATTCAGGACAACTCAAATATTTTTTAAACATGTTTAAAAATGATCAGGAGCCCAGGAGGTGCTCATAAAGGCAGTGGTTTACAATTGTGGTCCAGGTGACCCACAGCACTGCACATTTTGTATGTCTCTCTTGTTAAACCCACCTTCTTCAGATCATCAGCTCCTTAGGAAAGAGCTTCATGAACAAATCTGTCAGTAAAGAGAGATGTGCAAAATGTATAGTGCTGTGTGTCCCCAGGTCCAGGTTTGAAAACCACTGTTGTAAGTTACCATGACATATGACAATCATACGAGCATCAACAATTTCACAAAAATGTCTCCTGACTGAGGAAAAAACAAAATCATTCACAGGCTCTGGAATTAGACTATCAATTGATATCTATCTAGCTATGAGTAATTGAAATGATAAATCCAACCCTGTGGATTACCTGTCTCTCCTCCTGAGCATTTTGTTGTGTGGGTCCAGGAAGGATACTGCAGCACAACTCCTTTAACCATGAGAAAATGCAGTTCCAGCATGTCTTCACATCCAGGACAACAGAAGGGTCAGGGAGGCCTGAAATATAAATATTTAAGCCACTGAAATCAATTTAAATCTATATTTGTGCCTGAGTGACACTGAAACAATGAGGTTTAGTTTTTTACCGAGGACTTGCTGGGTTCTTTTGAACACAGTCTTCATGATGGATGATCTCTTGATCCTGGATCCTTTCTGCCATACACTTAGAGATGGTTTGGATGTCATGTGGTTGTGTCTAAAATACAAATAGCAGCACCATTAGTCCTGTTGCTTTATATATATTTTTTGGTACTGAACAAGTCAGGAACCAAATCAGTAAGTTACCTGTACTTGATACCCATCCCTAATCATAATCATGGTTGTCATGTTGCTGCTGCCCAGACTCTCTCTCCACCTGTTATTAAAAAAAGTATGTTAGTTTTGAATAAAACATTGATAAAACAATGAACAATGAATAAAGCATTCAAACTACTACTTAAAAAAATAGGCTCAATACATTTAGTGCAATAATATGAAAAATTATCCAGAGACCAGCTTTGAGGACGTGCCCACGACGTTTCTGGGACCTTAGCCAAAATCCTTAAACTACTACATAGTAACAATGAACATCATTTCTAATAAGCAACTCACTGAATGACTCAACTGGTTCACTGGCAGTAAGGACATAAAATAGTGAACTATTTGTTGGATACATATTTGTTAAAACTAAAGTATCAGATCTGTTTATCAATGAAAAGTCACTAGCATAAAAATTATGCAAGTTATGTATGTAAAAATGTTGTAAGTAAAAACCAATAACATGTAACCAGCAAATTACACCATTTACAGGCCTGTTAATCGACAGGAAAGCAGGACATTATTAATCCCACATACACTGAATGGGATTTCGGCAGCCTCGGTCTAATTAAAAGTTTATATAACATCAGTGGTTTATATTTAAGTTTACAATACGGCTAGGCTAGCATGAGCATAGTCAGATGCGAACGACAAGCAGTCAACGTTACTATGGTAGAAGTTAAAATAATTTAAAAAAATGAATACTGTATAGTTTATCGTGGGTAAATTTCAAACTAGACTAAAAATAAGGTATAACATTTTAATTTAGGATTTTAAAAGTTAACTTAACGTTACCACAGACCGCCTCCAGAACTAAGCTGATTAACTTTAACATTAACCAAACAGGGCATTTATTTATTAAATTAATATAGAAAACCTCCAAAAACACAAAACACTACTTATCTTACGTGTCATCTAACGTTATATCAGCAAAAAAATATGAATAAGAGAAGATTTTAAGCGCTTACCTTTTCCTTCTCGTCCGTCTTCTGGAATTTGACCGTTAATGACGGGCACGCGCACGGGGCACTTACGCAGCACTCAGAAAGTGACGTGCGCTGGTTTTAACCATGGTTTTAACCTTAACATTTGTCCCGTTCCCCCTTTCAATAAACCATTCACAACCATAAATTATCACCATTTGCTAAGCAAACTATTTGGTTTTTGTTTTGCCATTAATTTGATGACAAACATTTCTATATTTTAAATGACAGGTTATACTTATATAATAATTCATTCCATCATGCAAAATGCTTGACGAATTCAGTATATTCCCCATATTATTGGCTATTAAAACGGGTTACACCTTTAAAAATAAGCTTAATACATGTAGTGCAATAATATGAAAAGTTAGTTGGAGACCTGCTGACCACGTCGCTATAACGTTTCCCACGCGACCAACCAGCGACGTCTTTTAAGGACGTGCCTACGACGTTTCTGGGACGTTAGCCAAAATTCAAAAATATGGAACGTTACCACAACGTCCTCACGACGTTGTCATAAAGTAATGTCACGCTGACCAAATGACGACCAACTGGCGACGTCCTCACAACGTACTGTGTTTGCTGGGAGTCGTCTGTTCATCAGAAATATCAGCACTGATGAATTAGGAGTTTATTATTGTGTCAAAACTAATGAACCACTAAAATTCAAAAAACAATGTCACTGACTACGTTTACATGGACACCAGTAATCTAATTAATGACCTTATTCTGAATAAGACAATAATATGATTAAGCTGTTTACATGAGTTGCTTTTAGAATATTCCTTTCATGTTGCCGTTTTACATGTTATAGTGCATAGATCGATTAATGACACACATCATTAGATCAGTTCATCTTCGTTATAGACTTTTGGATGTTTCTGTTTTAATTTTACAAAAGCTCGAAGTGGCTCTGGACATATGCAACAATTTTTTTTAGAATGTGTGAGTTAAAATTTGCCGTGGTCGCATTTGTGCGAGTGCATGCTGTGCTGGTCCAAAGCGTCTGCTCCAGACAGCGAGCGTTTCAGAGCCAGTCAGTTTTTAGGGAAAAAACAAAACAAAACACGCAAGTCGAAAGCCAGTTTAGTTTTACTTTTTTTTTGTTTGTTTTCATTTTTAAAACCCTGTTATCTTTGCCGTTTACCTCACATTACGCTTTAGAGGCTTTCTTTTATTTGTTTTTTATTAATTGATTTGTAATAAATTGTTTAGTCGGCATATAACAGCATGTGATGGAGTCCATGCCTCGTCTTATTAGTTTTTGTTAATAAATGATATAAGCTGGTTTTATTTTATTGTTGTTATGCTGTTTAATTAAAAATAACAAATCCATCTTTTAAAAAATTGTTTTAATCTTAAAATTGATAGGTGTAGTAGCCTATATATGTAAGCAAAACCAAGATCATGAATTCGATACTAAAAGTGAAAAGCATCCTAAGACATTCCAATAGCGGAAATCCCGTTCACAAAATTAAAATCACAAATAATACTAATGAAAAGAACGGGTTGAATGTTAACTACGTTTCCATAAAACTATAAATTATGATAACAGACAAACCATTTATCAGCAATGAGCATTGATTAATCCCATGTTGTAGCAAAAAAAAAAATAAAAATAAAAATGAAACCAAAGCATATGCACGTGCCACCAACTGAGAGCGTTATGCTGCGTTCCAGGCAACCCGTTACACGTGTTTTTCCAAACTTCTACCCGTGAAAGTGCACTGGAAAGGCACTCAAACCCGTGAATTCCCACCCGTGAACTCGTACTAGATCGACGTACTCCCAGTTCTGACTTGATATAGCCCGCGAAACAACAATAAAGCCTCTTGGGTGCGGTGTTTATGCAAGTGGCACACGGTGGAAAAATAGAGTATAAGACAACGTTGCAATCAAATTATTAATAATATAGCTAAAATTAATAGGCTAAATGCTTGGCGTGGCTTGCCTGGAACGCTACAAAGTCCTGAGTCGTGGTTTGAACACGTGATTTACGAGCTCAAAACCCTGCCTGGAACGCAGCATTAGTGTGTATCCTGTCACAAAATGTGGCGAAAAGTCTTACACAAGGGGAATAGTGTGATTAAGGTGTGTACATGTCTTCCATAATGCGACTAAAATAGGAATACTCCACCTGTCTTAATTCGATTTGTGTTTACTCCGATTATGACTTTAGTCGGATTAAATTAATCAAAAATCTCAGTTTACATGGTTGCTTCTTAATCAGAGTATTGTCTTAATCGCGTTAAAATCGGAATATTGTTGTCCATGTAAACGTACTCATTGACTACGTTTACATGGACACCAGTAATCTAATTAATGACCTTATTCTGAATAAGACAATAATATGATTAAGCTGTTTACATGAGTTGCTTTTAGAATATTCCTTTCATGTTCCCGTTTTACATGTTATAGTACATAGATCGATTAATGACACACATCATTACGTCCACACGCGACGCTATCAGTTCATCTTCGTTATAGACTTTTGGATGTTTGGGTTTTAATTTTACAAAAGCTTGAAGTGGCTCTGGACATATGCAACATTTTTTAGAATGTGTGAGTTAAAATTTGCCGTGGTCGCATTTGTGCGAGTGCGTGCTGTGCTGCTCCAAAGCGTCTGATCCATACAGCGAGCGTTTCAGAGCCAGTCAGTTTTTAGGAGAGAAAAAAAAAAAAACACACGCAAGCACAGTCACCGAAAGCCAGTTTAGTTTTACTTTTTTTGTTTGTTTTCATTTTGAAAACCCTGTTATCTTTGCCGTTTACCTCACATTACGCTTTGGAGGCTTTCTTTTATTAATTTTTTTTATTAATTATTTTGATTGCTCAGTGTTTGCGCGCCCTGTAATAAATTGTTTAGTCGGCATATAACAGCATGTGATGGAGTCCATGCCTCGTCTTATTAGTTTTTGTTAATAAATGCTATATAAGCTAGTTTTAATTTATTTTTGTTATGCTGTTTAATTAAAAATAACAAATCCATCTTTTAAGAATTTGTTTTAATCTTAAAATTGATAGGTGTAGCCTTATATATGCAAGCAAAACCAAGATCATGAATTCGAAAGTAAAAGTAAAAAGCATCCTAAGACATTCCAATAGCAGAAATCCCGTTCACAAAATTAAAATAGGCAAAATACTTACAAATAATACTAATGAAAAAGGGGGTTGAATGTTAAAAACGTTTCCATAAAACTAAAAATTATGATAACAAACTAGGCTATTTATCAGCAATGAGCATTGATTAAGCCCATGTTGTAGCAAAAAATAAATAAATAAAAATGAAACCAAAGCGCGACCAAATGAGAGCGTTATGCCGCGTTCCAGACAACCCGTAACCCGTGTTTTTCCAAACTTCTACCCGTGAAAGTGCACTGGAACGGCACTCAAACCCGTGAATTCCCACCCGTGAACTCGTACTAGATCGACGACGTACTCCCAGTTCCGAGTTCTGACGTGACATAGCCAGAGAAACAACAATAAAGCCTCTAGGGGTGCGGTTTTTAGTGGCACACGGTGGAAAAATAGAGTTTAGGACAATATAACGTTGCAATCAAATTATTAATACTATAAAAATAATAAATGCTTGGCGTGACTTGCCTGGAACGCTACAAAGTCCTGAGTCGTGGTTTGGACACGTGATTTACGAGCTCAAAAACCTGCCTGGAACGCAGCATTAGTGTGTATCCTGTCACAAAATGTGGCGAAAAGTCCTACACAAGGGGAATAGTCTGATTAAGGTGTGTACATGTCTTCCATAATGCGACTAAAATAGGAATACTCCACCTGTCTTAATTCGATTTGTGTTTACTCAGATTATGACTTTAGTCGGATTAAATTAATCAAAAATATCAGTTTACATGGTTGCTTCTTAATCAGAGTATTGACTTAATCGCGTTAAAATCGGAATATTGTTGTCCATGTAAACGTACTCATTGATAGGTTTGTACTTGTATCTCCAGGTCTCAATGAACTGACTACAAGAAACTCTAGATCTACATCTAATGTAATCATATCATAAACATGTTTTCCTCATTGTTTCAGGTATGGTGAAAATCTACATTGACGTAACTGGGAGATCGAAAAATGACACTGCAACTCAAAACTCAAATAATCCAAAGGTAAAGTATGTCTGTTATTTTTTTTTTTTATAACCTGTCCTAGTGATCCGTATAGTACTATACTGTAAGTATTAATATAAGGGAAGTTAATCCTTTCAACATCAAATGACAAAACCTCAAATTAAAAAAATAACCATTATTTGAATGATCTAAAACGGTTTAAGATGTTACACAACTCTGTGAGGCACTTGAAAATATTTAAAAATGTGCTTAAAAAATATACCATCCCTTGTGAGATTTTTTGCGATACTGACTGGCTGACTGCGCATTATGTCTTACATACTGTATACAGCCACTGATATTTAATATCTTTCTCTTTCAGTGTGCTGAAGTTGATTTATTCACGTGTCCCAGAAACACTGGGCTTTGTCCAGAACTGAGCACTGCTGTCCACTACAGCCAATGAAATGTTTTACTAGTTGTGCAGTTTTATGTTTTATATCATGTATATTTTTTATACCACTGGAAATTAAGGACACAAACCTCAATAAATGTATTAAAGAGACTTTTGGACTTGCATGCTAATTATCTTGATTTTTTTCTTATTCTGCACCGCTCTTGTTTGTGGTTTACACACAGCATGGTTTCATACAAATGAAGTTTTCCACTGGTTTGGTCACTTGATAGATGACACATTCACATACACTTGCACGCAGCAGGTGGTTTAAACTTTAACCAAGTAAACATGAACACAAAACACTGTGAACAAATGTACACCTTCGCTACTGAGTTTCACACATCTTATTCTGTTCTTAATTATTTTCATGACTGTCAAACCAAACATTTAAGTAGGAAACAAAATAAGAGTAATAACATCATCTCACAGATGAAAAAACAATATGTACAAAACTCCACTACACACAACTCACAAATTTAAATGTTAAAGAGGTAACACATTTTTTCTTTTTAAGGACCAATTTTCACAATTAACTAGCATGTATATTAGCATACTGGCTGTTTAATATCACTTATAAAGCACATAATAATGTCTTATTCTGCATGATCATATTTTATATCCCTATACCTAAATTTAACAACTACCTTAATAACTAGTATACTAGTGTACTTATTATAATAAGCAGCAAATTAGGAGTCTATTGAGGACATAGACATGGATAATAGTGAGAATTGGGCCTTAAAATAAAGTGTGATCTTTATAGGTATGAAATTAAGGATACTTTAAATAAATAAACAAACAAACAGAGAGCTTATATATGGGTTAATGGTTGATTTTTGAGCAAATAAAATCAAACTAAACTCATGTGTGGTCAAAGCAAACCTGCCTTAACTTCCTCTTGATTGTGGTAAAATCACTCTGTTATTTTGACAGCTCTGAGGTGAAGTTTCATCTCTAAAGTCGTGTGAAAGAAGTGTTTTAGCATCAAAGAAAGTGTTTTAGCATCATGAAGATCATACAGCTTCAGCTCTGTGAGTTTATTGTACTTCACCAATATTTTAATGTGCTTTGTAAATTAATACGTTGATTTGGTGTTTTATGACAATTACTTTCCAAATTCATTTTTATGTGTGTGTGTGTGTGTGTGTGTGTGTGTGTGTGTGTGTGTGTGTGTGTGTGTGTGTGTGTGTGTGTGTGTGTGTGTGTGTCTGTGATTTTGGTCAAAATATTTCTGTAAACTATAATTTTAATGTGAAGGAGGTTAACTGGTTATTACTAAAACTACCAGATCCTCCTGTCCTGATATTACGCTCTTCAACAACCTCAGCTACTTTTCACTACAATAAAACATTTAAACACAAATATTGAGTGCGAAGTACATCGCTTGTTCATTTATAATGTAATTTATAATGTGTTATTACAGTTTATCACATCTCATTTGATTGAACTATGTTTCTTGATTAAATGTCTTACTAAATGTGTTTTTCTTTCTCTCATAGACCTGTTGATGTGGTCTCAAGTCACAGAGAGTCTAACAAACATAGTAGTAACTTTAGGAGCTGATGTGAATATAAGCTGTGATCTTGATATAAAGGAGATTTACTGGTACAAACAGAAACCACCGGATCCTCCAGTGTTGATCTTACGCACTTTTGATAGCACATTTGAGAAAGCAAAATATGAAAACAGCTTCTTCAAACACAAATACTCAGTGAAAACTAACAGTCGTCTGTTCATCAGAAATATCAGCACTGATGAATTAGGAGTTTATTATTGTGGGAAAACTAAAGAACCACAAAAATTAGGCAACGGCATCAAAATCTACGTCAGCAGTGAGTTATTTTCTCATTTCAGATGTGTTTTTAATCCACATTATGGATTTCCATATTGAATATACTTTATACTTTTATGAAGAGCTAGGCCTAATATTTTTGCTGTTTCATTGCACTGTTTTTTTACATTTTAACTGAATGAAGATTGAACTACAAACCTATCACAGACTTTGTCCAAAAGAATATAACAGACTCAGTTCACAGGAATCAGACAGAATCAAGTGATGCTCCACAACAACAGACTCCATGGAGAACTGTGACCACATCTGTCCTGATCAATGTGCTTTTGATCATTGCATTGATAGGTTTGTACTTGTATGTTCAGCTCTCAATGAACTCACTAAAAGAAACTCTAGATCTACATCTAATGTAATCATATCATAATCATATTTGTTTCAACTCTTATGTGAATTCAGTGTTGTTTTCCTCATTGTTTCAGGTATGGTGAGAAGCTACATTGACGTAACTGGAAGATCGAAAAACTCAAATAATCTACAGGTAAGATACATCTTTATTAAATGTTATCCTATTTTTACCAGTCCTCGTGATTTTTGCAGTGAATTCATCCAACTTCAAATAGCATGAACAAGATTCATTATTTGAATGATCTGAAATGTTTAAGATAAGTATGCTGTGTTGTTTGTTAAATACAAATCAAATTTGAGGACTAGACTAATGCTGCACACTCAGCTTCTCATTTATGCAAAGTAAACCCCTTCATCGGCTGAGAACTTTTATTAATGACCGACTGTACATCATGTTTTACACTGTATTTAGCCATATTTTTTCTCTTTCAGTCGGCTGAAATAGATTGTTCCATGTGTCCCAGTAACACCAGGCTGATCCAAGAGCAGAGCATTACTGTCTACAGCCAATGTATGATATAATATACATTATAAGATTTTTATGACAAACTAAAATGTATGTATCAATTCATGTAACTTCATGAAATCTTGGAATTTTCTGCTTGTTCTGCAGTTTTAAGTTTCATTATTTGACATACCGTTGAAAATCAAGAACACAAACCTCAATAAATGTACTAAAGATATTTTTTTTTTTGGCTTGCATACTAACTGTTTTTAATGTTTTTGTACATATTGAAACATCTATCTTCCGCACAGCTCTTGTTTGTGGTTTACACACATGGTTTCATACAAATGAAGTTTTCCACTGGTTTGGTCACTTGATAGATGACGCATGCAGCAGGTGGTTAAAACTTTGACCAAGTCAGCATGAAAACAAAACACTGTGAACAAATGTACACTTGAACTTATTTTGCTACTGAGTTTCACACATCTTATTATGTTTATCTTATTCATTTCCATAAAATCTTTTAAACCAAACAAATATTTCAGTAGGACATAAAACTGTTGTAAGCACACCATCTGACTGCAAAGAACCAAAACTATAAACTACACATTTTACAAATTTAAATGTTACAAAGTTAACAGTTTATATGACCAATTTTCACTATGAACATGCAAATTACAAGCACATTGGCTATATATTAATGCCTTATTCTGCAAGACCATATTTTAGATTCTTTAACCAATTCCCATACCTAAACCTAACAACTACCTTGCCAACTAGTAATAAGCAGCAAATGAGTTAATTGAGGCAAAAGTCATAGTTAATAGTCAGAATTTAATCTTAAATGATAATTGGACTTTATAGTGTGAGAAGGTATGAAATTATTGCTCCTTTTTCATAAAGACAAACAGCATTTGGTCGAATAATACAAATAAAAACATTACTTTCATAACAATTAAGCATATTTCTCCCCAAATTCTCAGTTATGTAGTGTAAATACTTCTTAGTATAATATATTAATTGAAAATGTCCTGAAAAAATATTTTATTGTTAGATCAATTAATTGACATTGTGTCTCTAGTGCACTGTTTAGTCGTCAGTTGTCTTTAGTTTAGGAGAAGTTCACTTTTAAAACATAATTTATTTACGACTGAACAAAGAAAGGCATGAACATCTTGGATGACAAGGGGCTGAGTAAATTATCTATACATTTTTTATCTGGAAGTGAACTTCTTTAATTCTCATTACTTTGTAAAAATATATTAAAATCAAATTGTATTCCAATGAGATGATGAGATGCCACTGCACGTCACTAGAGGGAGTGTGATTTTTTTTTTTTTAAGTATGTGCGCCACAACTTAAAAACGAAAGTAAAAAAAAATAAGCGACACCATTTTGAGGCTATAGTCGTTTAAAAAAACGCCTATTGCATATTTTGTGGTAAGTTCATAACTTCATACATGTATGTAACTTTGTAATCATACATATTTGGGTTTATGATTTTGATTATGTTTCGACAGTTAAACATCAAAATGCCTGAAGTATTGACTAAAGTGCTTAGTTTTTAATAGGTTGTTTATTTTATACAGCATGCATTATGACTAAACACCGTCGTGTATAATTTTCCTTTCTTTTTCTTTTTTTTTTTAGATATGTATACTGTGGCGTCAAGTAGAAGTTTGACATAAATTGTGAGTTTGAATATATTTATCCACAAGGACACATTTTTACAGGCGTGCAGCAAGAAGTATTTAAACAGTAGCCTATTGACTGTGCAGGACACTGTCATCTTGTCTTTACGCATCGTATTAGCACAACACTAACTATCCACTAAAATGATAAAGCGTTTGTAAAATTACATAAATATTTTATTTTTCCATTAATGTCACTTAATATTTTATTCAATCCAGAATTTTATTTTTTTATGTGTTTCCACAGAAAATAAACACTTTAATAAATTAAAGTATAGGAAGACATTGGCTGTAAAATGAGTTCTTCATCTCCTGGATCAAGCTGCGATCAACCCATGGGGAATCATCCCTTTGAATTCACTGATGAAACTTCTGAACCCAGGTAAAACACTATAGTTTATTTTTTATTTTTTTGCATTTGACGGACATCTGTAATTACTGCGCATTTCAGTACCTTGGTGTGCACTTTGATCCCAGACATAACTTCCCTGAACTTTAACATTCAATGTTTCTCTGTTGTCTGAATAAAATAACTTTACAGTAAGGGTCTTTTCACCTTAAAGTGCATATTGCAGGTTAGAGACTCCAGTGAATTGATGTATAGAAAAATAATGTAGGAACCAGATTTTCTTTAAAATATACTTCAAAATACGCTATTAAGGCTTCTAGAGTCGTTTTTGTGAGAGAATTTTACTTCCGCATCTGAAAAACTGGCAAACCGGTAGTGACGTCACGACAGGGAGAGCGGTCAATGTAAACCATAGGAAAACAATGGATCGCAATGACTGTTCGGACGCAGAGAACATTTAAAATGTTTATTTACACTTGTATGACGAACCACACACACAAATATGAGCCTGCTATGTGGCCAAGAGGGCAGGGACATGCCAGGATTAAACAGAACAGCGGTCAGAGGAGACAAATTAAGTTGTGGTGTGAGGAGAACAGGGCAGGTGTCTGTGAGAGATCAGTGTTAGCTGACGATATCTAATCGGGCGAAATCATAGCATTTGTCATCTAGAAGTATTGATTCTACTTACCAGTAACACAAACGAATGATCGTTGATCAAGCGTGTCATACTCATTAATATCCGACGCAAACGTTACGTGATACAGCGGGTTTTTATTACCGCGCGCGCGAGAGAGATAAACACCTTTTTGTTTTATTATATGCTTGTATGGGAAATACCCCCAAACTTGATGTGTTGTCTCTGACTTTGCACCCAGGCTTTGAGGCTTGCTGTCTGAAATCAAAATAGGTTCCACATATAGCTTATATGCATTTTAGGCAGGGGCATAGACATCTCCAGGCCAGCAGACATGAGTAAGTTTATGGTAGAGATCATTTATTACTCTGAGCTAAATACTTGTATGTACAAATAAACAGTAAAATTTAATCTCAATTACAGTTTGACTATATTTAGGTGACAAATACATGTAAAGTAAAACTTTTTGATGCCATTGGTGTAAGACAATTAATACTGACAGCATACAGTCAAGTTGTGCGCGCTGGTATTCATCAGGAAGCCCTTACCTGCATGTGTTGTGTCAGCTATTAGACAGTTTACAGAGGAAGGATTACTTTATAAAGGTTTCAAATGACCCCATTTTGGTGACAAACAATAAAAAATAATCACAATCACAAATTGTCTTACTGTATAACATTTTTTATGAAGTTTACAACATATAATATGCATATATATCAAGCAGATCTGCATTTATGGCCAATTCAATTCAGTTTAATTTATACAGCAATAAATCATAAATATTATTTCATAGTACTGTTAATACCCAACTTAAAACACAACATTTCAACTGTTAATATATATATGTAGATGTACAAAACATATACTACTGAAAGAAAAATATTTTCAGTGTGGGTATCACACTAAGGTGTTATTTTAGAGAAGGTTAATAACAGCTGGCTCCACTGCTTCATATCTTCACACAGCCTCATGTCTTGCAATGTCTCCCAAAGCCCTATAAACACAACACATGACAATAAATTACAAATTAGCTGTGCAAACAATGTGACCAAGCTGTAACTAGACTTGATTATTATAATATTAACAAACTGAGGATAACTGACCAGTAATGCCTTCTCCTATGGTACCGTTTTTACACTGTTCTTAAAATGATATTGCTAATGCTTACAAGCTAGCTACGCTGCTTTACAAAAACTTATACACATCTCGTTGTCTCATTATTTAAATAAATATGTTCACGGATTTGGTAGTTATGAGAAGAAAAACAAACTTACGGTACAGGGGTCCGTTCTTCGTACCTCGCTTACTACATCCAAGATCAAATGACACATCCAAGATCAAATCATCGCGCTAACTATGAGCTCGCTATTCCGGGTTCTCCGAACGCACCTGTTGTTGATGATCAGTATAGCTGGATGAAGTTATTTGAGATCACTGGGTGGCTTAAAAGGGGCTACGTATCGATAGTAGAAACATTGATGGGCAACTCTTTGATTGGTCGGCGAACATGACGAAGGAGCGCGCTCAGTATTTTTCTGCAGCAGAGCAAGAACTCTTGATTGAGGGATTTCAGGAGTTTCAGAGTTTAATTAAAACGCAAGGGAAAACTGCAAAGGCTGGAAAAGCAAGGAGAGAGGGCTGGCAAAAAAGTAGTGAACAAATTAAATGCGTTAATGCTGCCCATGTTACATGTTTTGTCCTTGATATGTTATTTTATTTATATCTTTATTTTTTTATACACTACCGTTCAAATGTTTGGGGTCAGAAAGACTTGTAATAGTCTTTAAAGAAGTCTCTTATACTCATCAAGGCTGCATTTATTTGATTAAAAATACAGAAAAAACAGTAATATTGCAAATTGTTTTTACAATATAAAATAATGTTTAAATAATGTAACATATATATAAGTGTGTGTGTGTGTAGCTGTGGTCATCATTCGTGTGTGAATCGTCGTAATTATTTTCTACACTTTCTTGCAAAATACTTTTCTTTTCCCACGTGAGTCAGTCCGTGTCAGTCGTGCTCTTTAACCAATCAGATGTAACCTCGCCATTTCAACCAATCATAACCTGTCAGGATCGCAGCCTAAATCCTGTTTACATGAGATAAACCTGCTCCCGAGCAGGTTTAAGCTTACGGACCTGTTACTATGACAGCAAGTCCCAGATGAGCTTCGAAGAACCGAACGATCCAAGATCACGCAAAGTCGTCAACAATCAAATCCAGCTAACTAAGTTAGCGAGGTACGAAGAACGGACCCCAGTTCACGTTTTCGTCGAGCTGCATCTCTGACGGCTTCGGACGAACCACAGTCTGACAACGGACCCGATGAAGCTGCTGTGTGCACCGAAGGAACTGCACCGGCTCTGAGCCTCACTTGGTTCTTGCTTCGGCCTCCCATGTTGAACTGCATCATATCGCCGGGATGATAATCCTCCAGTGTAAAGTGAGCGTGTTTTTCGAAGCAGATGCATTAGTATAGGCCCGTCACTTCATCCGCACAAACGCACCCATATACGGAAGATAGCACCGTTCTTTTTATTGTAAGTAAACCCGTGGACACGATGTCCTGACAGGCTGGAGTTTGTGCAGCCTCCATAAACACAATAATTTACCATGACGATGATCAATTGAAATTAAAAATAACTACCGAAAACACACTAACTCACGACTGCTCCTACTGAATGGCAACAGAGCTTGGTGAACGACTCCCTCTCGTGACGTCATATGACGCGGTGTGGGAAAAAAAGTTGTTTTTGAGAGCGGTCAAGGAAACCGTCACTTTGTCTTCTAAATTTGTGCCCTTAGGTCTTGTAAAATATTTTCAAATAGTGCATTAACGGTTCGTATAGTATTTTCATTCACGAATATATGTTTATCTCGAATTTTTTTTAACCTGCAATATGCACTTTAAGCCTAGTTCAGACTGCATGATTTTAGCCCCGATTTTGACTCGCCGACAGGTTTTGAGAAATCGCCGACAAATGCCCGAAATCACAGGCAAATCGGTGCTCGTTCACGTGAGTGATAACCACACAGTGTGAACTATCAAAGACGCGATCTGAGAGAATCGCCGACGTGTCGCCGACACCCGTGAGATATTTGGCATGCTAAATATCTGGACCTGTCGGCGATTCAAAATCATGCCGTGTGAAAGGTGATCTGACTGAAAATCACATCGGCGATTACCTACAGCCAATGAGAGAGAGCAACATCCAGGCCAGCGGGAAGTTGGGGGAGGAGTTACGAGGTAGACCACAATATCAACAAGAATAGCTTCGGCTTCTTTTCTTTTCGCTGCAAATGAGTGCACATGCTATTTGTATGACAAGCTTCTTGCGGGCTACCATTTTTTTTATAATAATACCAGTCTCATGTGAGAACTTGCACGCCTGACCTCGCGTTGTTTCCATGTCACTTCTCGCGTGTGTTTGGTTGACAAAGTTGTCGGCGATTCTTCCTATTGTGAAGTCATGCAGTGTGAAACCCCCTGTCGCCGATCCATTGTGGAGTGTGAACACAGCAGCGACAGAATGCTACCCCAGATAGTCATGCAGTGTGAAAACATCTGTGAAGCGATTGCTTTGAAAATCGTGCAGTCTGAACTCGGCTTTAAGAATGATAAATATTGTAGGGTTACAAAAAAAATAAATAAAATAAATAACTAAATAAATAAATAAAAAAATTTGAACATGACACAACAAAACATTACAGTCTGTAGGGAACACTACAGTATGGTTATATACACATTAATCATGTCGGGTGAATCACGTCTCTGGTAACTAAAGCCCAGAGGTATGCCTTTTAAGGGTTAAGCATCTGTTGTTTTCCGGTTTCTTCTTTGCTTGTGTTTTAGAAATGATATACAGAAAAAGTGTAATAGAACCCCTGCCATATAATAATGAAAGAATACTTTTAGCACAAGTAAAGCTCAAATAAATTAAGTATAGTATGAAGTATAAGTCAAGTATACTTAAATGTAATTTTAATGTAATATTTTTGGGAAAGTACATTAAACACATTTATGAGAAGTAGACTGAAAGTATACTTTCCTATTTTTAGTTTAAGAGAAGTATAATGAATAAACTTCTTTTTCGTAAGGGCTGTCATCATTAACTCACCCTCAAGCTGTTCCAAACTTTCGTTCATATTTAAAACACTAATTATATTTAAAACCCGAGAGATTTCTGTCCCTCCATTAGAATTTCATGTTACCAAAATTTTGAAGATCCAAAAGGGTCATAAAGGCATTATAAAACCAATCCATATGAATTGCATGGTTTATCCAAGTCTTGTGAAGAGATAATATTGCTTTTATGATGAACAGATTTTTTTAGGCTTTTGGAACACTATTTTTTGTTTTGTCAGTATTAGAAATAGGAAGAGAGACAGATCGGAGTCTCCAGAACCCAGTGGTGTGTCTGTGAAGAGTGACAGTTCCATGGAGAATCCTCTTGTATACAGTGATGGACCAGTGATCCCTGACTCTTTGTTAGTATAACTATTTACTTGCTAATGCACTGTAGTGTATCTCATGTTATTAATTATTTAAGAACCTCAATGAAATAACACTAAATACACTTCAAAATATGCAGTTCAAAGGGACACAACTTGGAAAAGCATGCTCTTTTGAAATGCTAAAAAAGTGCAAATTTCATCTGATTGTATGTAAAAAATGTTGTTTTCTTGTATTTTGTCAGTACCACAAACAGGAAGCGTGACAGATCAGAGTCTCCAGTTCCCAGTGGTGTGTCTGTGAAGAGTGCCATTTCCATGGAGAATCCCCTTGAATTTAGTAAAGGACCAGTGATCTTTGACCCACTGTTAGTATAAATATTTACTTGCTAACGTACTGTAGTGTATCTCAGATAAATAATTATTTAAGAATTTCAATGAAACAACACTAAATACACTTCAAAATATGCAGTGCAAATGGGTACAACTTGAAAATGCATGCTCTTTTATTTTTTATCAGATCTGTACCATCCTCTACACCCCACTATCAGACTCACATCAGGCAGGACAACACTGTAGCAGTGCTGCAGAGACACTCAATGGAGCCTGGAGACCTGCAAACAGTCAAAGACCAGCACAAAACCAGCATGAAGAACAAGAATGAGAAACTATATGAGGGAAACAAACTCCATGGGAATCAAACCCTTCTGAAAAAGATCTACACGCAGCTTTACATCATAGAGGGCGAGAGTGAAGGAGTGAATAAAGAACATGAGGTTTTACAGATGGAGAAAACAGCCAGAACAAAACAGTCACAAGACACTCCAATTGACTGCAATGACATCTTTAAAGCCTCATCTGAACCAGGATGTGAGGAGAAAGTCCAAATCAAAACTGTTCTTACTAAAGGCATCGCTGGAATTGGAAAAACTGTCTCTGTGCAGAAGTTCATTCTGGATTGGGCGGAGGGAAAAGCCAATCAGGATGTGGATTTCGTGTTTGTGCTTCCATTTCGAGAGCTGAACTTGATTAAAGATCACCAGTACAGTCTTGACAGACTTCTGCTGGACTTTCATCCTGAACTTCAAGCTCTGGATCCAAAGATTTATGAGGAGTGTAAAGTTGTGTTGATCTTTGATGGTCTGGATGAAAGCAGAATCAAACTAATGTTTTCCGACACACAAAAAGTTTGTGATGTGACTTCATCAGTGGGTGTGTTAATGTCAAACCTCATCAGAGGAGAGCTGCTTCCCTCTGCTCTTATCTGGATCACCTCTAGACCAGCAGCAGCCAATCAGATCCCCTCCAAATACATCAACCGTCTGACAGAAATTCAGGGATTCAATGAGCCTCAGAAGGAGAAATATTTCAAGAAGAGAATAAGTGACCAACATCAAGCCAGCAAAATCATCTCACACATCAAAAAAGCAAGAAGCCTCCACATCATGTGCCACATCCCTGTCTTCTGTTGGATCTCATCCACTGTGATTCAGAAGCTCCTGGAAGAAGACGAAGGTGCAGAAATTCCACAAACTCTGACTGAAATGTATATCCACTTTCTGCTGATTCAGATCAAAATGAGGAACCAAAAGTACGAGGAGAGAGATCCAGAGAAACTCCTGCAGTTCAACAAAGAAGTGATTGTGAAACTTGGTGAGGTGGCTTTCAAACAGCTGATGAAGGGCAATGTGATGTTTTATCAGGAGGACCTGATTGAGAGCGGCTTAGACATCACTGACACAGTGTACTCTGGGATTTGCACTCAGATCTTTAAGGAGGAATCTGTCATTCTTCAAAAGAAAATCTACAGTTTTATTCATCTGAGTGTTCAGGAGTTTCTCGCTGCTTTCCATGTGTTCTACTACCATGTGAATAGAACTGTGGAGGAACTGAAGGATTTTGCTTCTGTACAAAATTTGCTTAAAGGTGCTGTAGATAAAGCTCTTGAGAGTGAAAATGGCCACCTTGATCTGTTCCTGCGGTTCCTGCTGGGCATCCCACTGGAGTCCAATCAGAGACTCTTACAGGATCTACTGACACACACAGAGAACAGCTCAGAGAGCATCACGAGAACCATACAGTACATTAAAGAGAAGATCAAAGACGGGCATGGACTTTCCACTGAAAGATCCATAAATCTGTTCCTCTGTCTGCTGGAAGTAAAAGATCAGACTCTGTCCAAAGAGATTCAGGAGTTTGTGAAATCAGACAAACACTCAGAGAAGAAACTCTCTCCTGCTCACTGCTCAACAATTGCCTATATTCTTCAAATGTCAGAGGAGGTGCTGGATGAGCTGGACCTTAAAAAATACAACACATCAGATGAGGGTAGAAGGAGACTGATACCAGCTGTGAGCAACTGCAGTAAAGCTCTGTAAGTAAATTTGTTTATATTTGCATACATTATATTGCCAAAAGTATTGGGACACCCCCTTCTACTGAACAGGTTTGACTAATTTAGTAATTTTAATTTCAGTCAGTGTGAAAGAACTTGACAGGTCTGCAGAAAGCAAAGTCCACATATCTGCTAAACACCTCTGGTGTGATACGGACCGTGAGCCAAAAACTCATCACCAAACACCAATGACTTGTACATACACTATATTGACAAAAATATTGGGGCCCCCCTTCTTTAGAACAGAAAAAAAGGCACTTCCAAAACTATGACAACAAAGATGGAAACAATTCATGTATTTGTAAATTGTATTTCCATCTTTGTTGCAACCATTTTGGAAGTGTCAAAAATGACTGTATCCATAGTTACAAGTCATTGGTGTTTGGTGATGAGTTTTGGCTCAAAGTCTGCATTTAAAGTCTCTGCAGAGGTGCTCAGCTGGGATTAGGACTTTGTTTTCTACAGACCAGTCAAGTTCTTCCACAATCAATCATTTCTTTTTGAACCTTGCCTTATACACAGAGGCATGGTCATGTTAGAATAGTTATGATATAATAGTCATGTCAAAGCTGTTGCTTTCAAATTAGAAAAACATAACCCCCTAAAATATCATTATATGCTTAAACATTAGGATTTGTACCCACATTATTATAAAAAGACTATTTTTTTTTGCTCACTTTATGTATATATCCCATTCACAAATGACTAAAAGTTTTGTTTTTCTTTCTGTTGAATTGCCAAAATTGTGATGACTGACAGTGATAGCTGTAGCAACAGATAAGACAAATCATGGACATTTCAAATTAAATCTCTGTATGTCTTTCATTGTACATGTAGATTAATAGACTAATTTAAAAAACAACAACATTTGAATGGTATATGCAAAATTTGTATTACTTATTACTGTAGCATTATTAATAATAATAATTGTATTTTATTTTCAATTACTTAAATTATTTAAATAGTTATATAGAGTGAGGAGTTTATGCTGTGGGACTAAAATGGGTTTGGAAAATTTCATTTCACTCATATTGCACTGACTACTTAAATTTTGCTGTTGTGACCAATTGTGTGAAGTTACAATTGAATCAGGATTTATAGAGAGATAAATTTAATATAAGTGCATTTTAGAAATATGATTGCCTAATGACAAGCATATCCCCACATCCCTAACTGTAGAGACACTGTATGAGAATACAGTAACCTTTACTGACTATTTTTAGCTTTCAAAAATTGATTAAAATTTTGTTTTACTCTCTTTCAGTCTTGCTGGCTGTAATCTTATTGCTGAGCATTGTGAAATTGTATCATCAGCTTTACAATACTCAAATTGTAGAGAGCTGGATCTAAGTAACAATGACCTGCATGATTCAGGAGTAAAGCTGCTCTCTGATGAACTGAAGAGTCCAAACTGTCAGCTGGAGATACTGAGGTGTGTAAGAACATCAGTGATTTATAAAAACTGAAAAGATACTTGATGTTTATAATAGTTCTAATGAATAAATGGTAATCAGTTCAATAATGTTTTATCTTATTGTTTTTTCTTTCAAAATTTCACATTTCCACCTCATTTATGATTTATACTTTTGCAGGTTGTCTGGCTGTATGGTAACAGAGAAAGGCTGTGAATATTTGTCTTCAGCTCTGAGTTCAAACCCCTCACACCTGAGAGAGCTGGATCTGAGCTACAATCACCCAGGACAATCAGGGGTCCAGCTGCTCAAAGACAAACTAAAGGATCCAAACTATAAACTGAATAAACTCAAGTATGTGATACAATTATGACTCATAAATATGTCTCTATTTGGGATGGGAGTCACCTAATGCCGAGTTCAGACTGCACGATTTTCAAAGCAATCGCGTCACATATCTTTTCACACTGCATGACTATCTTGGGTAGCATTCCGTCACTGCTGTGTTCACACAGCACGATTGATTGGCGACAGGGGGTTTCACACTGCATGACTTTACAATAGGAAGAATCGCCGACAACTTTGTCCCGGTCCGCAAACTACGTCTCACAACCAAACACACGCGAGAAGTGACATGGAAACAACGCAAGATCAGGCATGCAAGTTCTCATAATTTAGACCTTTTTTGAACATTACAGTGAGACATTTGCAATAGTGAAAGCAAAAGGAGGCAATCTGTAAACACTACAATTGCCCATGTTTCATTCATGTTTGGGTGGGTGTTAATAAGCGTTAAAACACAAAAAATTACTTTCCAAAAAATGTTGTACTTCTTGACTTTCCCCCCACCTTGTTACACTTACGGTTAAAATGAACAGCCTACAAAAATTGCTTATGAATCTCTTGTTGTATTACATTTGTTGTTATACTATATAAGACAGGGCTATCCAATTTGCTTCATTTGAGGGCCGGATTATCAAATAAAAAAATTAACTAATATAACCAACAGTAACCTCAATAAAAAGATTAACATTAATGCTGCTAATTAATTAAGAAATTAATGGGAAAAAAAACAATCTGTAATTAATAACAATTAATTGCATGTAATATAACATTTATATTGACATCATTTCACAGTGAACCTCTAAATTAATTCAGAAACAACATAAGGATAGTACATTTGAATTAATTAGTGTTTAATTAGGGTTGAATCTAAACTGTACAGGGCTGTGCTGCCCTACAAAGCAAAAAGGCAATAACTACGCCGAGTGCAGAACTGAGAAAAATGACTTTAAAGTTATCCTGTCATCCAGCCTGTTATCCAATGTTAAAACCGTCCCGTGAGGATGCCGCGAAATCACACACATTTGAGATAAGATATTTTGTCACATAACAAAGGATGCCTTGAATATCATGAAAATGATAATAACTAATTTTTGACCAAAAATGCAGTTACTGCCTTTTTGCTTTGTAGGGCAGTGTGGCTCTCTAGAAACTGAGTGTGACACCCCTGATATAGATTAATTGTCACGGTACATGTTGGAGCGAAGACAGAGAGTGCACAACAAAGATGATAATCTTAATTCTTTGAATAAATCCACAAGGAATGATGAAGGAAACCACACATTTAGGGTAACAACATACAATAACTGGCAACTAAATTTCTGACAAAGTGGGGCTTAAGTACATGGGTAAATGAGAAAAACACAGGTGATGGTGGTTAACTAATAATGACTAAACGAGACCAGGAACATAACCAAAAATGGGCACACAGGAACTAAATCTGAACAGAATACAGGAGAACAGCAAACTAAAATAATTAATCTTTATTAAAGCTACAAAAAATCATCAGCGAAGACCAGTGAGTGATTTATTTTTCCACAAATGGTGGTACTGCTGTAAATGTATTTTTACACAATAGTAAAACCATTTAATTGGACATTATTAATCAGTTCACTGAAAATTGTTTGTGTATGCTTGTGTCTCTATTAGTGTGGACCATGGAGGAGATTTCAGGATTACTCCAGGACTGCAAAAATGTAAGCCTTCAGATACACAGACACACATGTGCACCTATTTATTGATGTCATAGATGTTCTGATCTGTTTTTCTGTGTTCAGATGCCTGTGATCTCACACTGGATCCAAACACGGCACATGCTCAACTCACGCTCTCTAAAGAAAACAAAACAACATCATGTGTGAAAGACCAGCAGCCTCATCCTGATCATCCAGAGAGATTTAAGAGTCTTGAACAGGTTCTGTGTAAAGAGAGTCTGACTGGACGCTGTTACTGGGAGGCTGATTGGAGTGGATGGGGTCATGTAGCAGTGACATATAAGGGAATCAACCGGAAGGGTGGGATTGACTGTCGGTTTGGACTCAATGAAAAGTCGTGGTGTCTGTACTTTTCTGATACGATTTATACTGCTTGGCACAATAATGTGAGCACAAACATTCCTTCCTCTTCATCCCCATCTAATAGAGTAGGAGTCTATCTGGACTGGTCGGCCGGCATTCTGTCCTTCTACAGCATTTCTAATGCACACACAATCACACACATATACACATTCAACACCACATTCACTGAACCCCTCTATGCTGGATTTAGATTGTATCCTGATTCTTCAGTGTCTCTGTGCCAGATTTAAAGGCTACCTATTATACAAAATTCACTTTTACATGCACTGTTAAAAAAAACCTAATTTTACAGAAAATAACTGTAACTTTTTTACAGTAGTTTTCTGTTATTTCAAGTTACATTCAAAACTTAGTAAGATTACTAACAATATCTGTAAACTAACAACTTGACTGTTATTTTAGGTCCTTTTTCATTAAAGACAAATGACAGTATTTTTTCTTTTTTTATACAGAAAAAATGCTGTATTATTTTTACAGCATTTTTTGTGTTATTTTAAATTATGTTAAAAACTTTGTAAAATTACAAACAATATCTGTAAATTAACAACTTAATTGTTATTTTAAGTATTAGTCCATTAAAGACAACCCAGCAGGCACACAACGTCATAAGACGTTAATATTAGGTTAGATTTAGGTCGTGACGTCAGGTAACCAAAATCCAACGTCTAGCCAGCGTCTAAGGACAACGTTATTTTGACGTCCAATATCGACGTCAAATGACGTTGATATTTGGTTGATTTTAAGTTGTGTTGGAAAGTGACCAAAATCCAACGTCGAGCCAACATCTTAAGCCAACGTCATATTGACGTCAAATACTGACATTTATTCGTCAGGTATGGCAACCAAAATCCAACGTCTGATAGACGTCATAGTGGTAACGTCCACACAACGTCAAACTCTAACATCATTAGACGTTGATATTTGGTTGTTTTTTGGTTGTGTTGGAAAGTGACCAAAATCCAACGTCGAGCCAACATCTTAAGCCAACGTCATATTGACGTCAAATACTGACATTTATTCGTCAGGTATGGCAACCAAAATCCAACGTCTGATAGACGTCATAGTGGTAACGTCCACACAACGTCAAACTCTAACATCATTAGACGTTGATATTTGGTTGATTTTAAGTTGTGTTGGAAAGTGACCAAAATCCAACGTCGAGCCAACATCTTAAACAAACGTCATATTGACGTCAAATACTGACATTTATTCGTCAGGTATGGCAACCAAAATCCAACGTCTGATAGACGTCATAGTGGTAACGTCCACACAACGTCAAACTCTAACATCATTAGACGTTGATATTTGGTTGATTTTAAGTTGTGTTGGAAAGTGACCAAAATCCAACGTCGAGCCAACATCTTAAGACAACGTCATATTGACGTCAAATACTGACATTTATTCGTCAGGTATGGCAACCAAAATCCAACGTCTGATAGACGTCATAGTGGTAACGTCCACACAACGTCAAACTCTAACATCATTAGACGTTGATATTTGGTTGATTTTAAGTTGTGTTGGAAAGTGACCAAAATCCAACGTCGAGCCAACATCTTAATCCAACGTCATATTGACGTCAAATACTGACATTTATTCGTCAGGTATGGCAACCAAAATCCAACGTCTGATAGACGTCATAGTGGTAACGTCCACACAACGTCAAACTCTAACATCATTAGACGTTGATATTTGGTTGTTTTTTGGTTGTGTTGGAAAGTGACCAAAATCCAACGTCGAGCCAACATCTTAAGCCAACGTCATATTGACGTCAAATACTGACATTTATTCGTCAGGTATGGCAACCAAAATCCAACGTCTGATAGACGTCATAGTGGTAACGTCCACACAACGTCAAACTCTAACATCATTAGACGTTGATATTTGGTTGATTTTTGGTTGTGTTGGAAAGTGACCAAAATCCAACGTCGAGCCAACATCTTAAGCCAACGTCATATTGACGTCAAATACTGACATTTATTCGTCAGGTATGGCAACCAAAAACCAATGTCTGATAGACGTCATAGTGGTAACGTCCACACAACGTCAAACTCTAACATCATTAGACGTTGATATTTGGTTGATTTTAAGTTGTGTTGGAAAGTGACCAAAATCCAACGTCGAGCCAACATCTTAAGACAACGTCATATTGACGTCAAATACTGACATTTATTCGTCAGGTATGGCAACCAAAATCCAACGTCTGATAGACGTCATAGTGGTAACGTCCACACAACGTCAAACTCTAACATCATTAGACGTTGATATTTGGTTGATTTTAAGTTGTGTTGGAAAGTGACCAAAATCCAACGTCGAGCCAACATCTTAAGCCAACGTCATATTGACGTCAAATACTGACATTTATTCGTCAGGTATGGCAACCAAAATCCAACGTCTGATAGACGTCATAGTGGTAACGTCCACACAACGTCAAACTCTAACATCATTAGACGTTGATATTTGGTTGATTTTAAGTTGTGTTGGAAAGTGACCAAAATCCAACGTCGAGCCAACATCTTAAACCAACGTCATATTGACGTCAAATACTGACATTTATTCGTCAGGTATGGCAACCAAAATCCAACGTCTGATAGACGTCATAGTGGTAACGTCCACACAACGTCAAACTCTAACATCATTAGACGTTGATATTTGGTTGATTTTAAGTTGTGTTGGAAAGTGACCAAAATCCAACGTCGAGCCAACATCTTAAACCAACGTCATATTGACGTCAAATACTGACATTTATTCGTCAGGTATGGCAACCAAAATCCAACGTCTGATAGACGTCATAGTGGTAACGTCCACACAACGTCAAACTCTAACATCATTAGACGTTGATATTTGGTTGATTTTAAGTTGTGTTGGAAAGTGACCAAAATCCAACGTCGAGCCAACATCTTAAGACAACGTCATATTGACGTCAAATACTGACATTTATTCGTCAGGTATGGCAACCAAAATCCAACGTCTGATAGACGTCATAGTGGTAACGTCCACACAACGTCAAACTCTAACATCATTAGACGTTGATATTTGGTTGATTTTAAGTTGTGTTGGAAAGTGACCAAAATCCAACGTCGAGCCAACATCTTAAACCAACGTCATATTGACGTCAAATACTGACATTTATTCGTCAGGTATGGCAACCAAAATCCAATGTCTGATAGACGTCATAGTGGTAACGTCCACACAACGTCAAACTCTAACATCATTAGACGTTGATATTTGGTTGATTTTAAGTTGTGTTGGAAAGTGACCAAAATCCAACGTCGAGCCAACATCTTAAACCAACGTCATATTGACGTCAAATACTGACATTTATTCGTCAGGTATGGCAACCAAAATCCAACGTCTGATAGACGTCATAGTGGTAACGTCCACACAACGTCAAACTCTAACATCATTAGACGTTGATATTTGGTTGATTTTAAGTTGTGTTGGAAAGTGACCAAAATCCAACGTCGAGCCAACATCTTAAACCAACGTCATATTGACGTCAAATACTGACATTTATTCGTCAGGTATGGCAACCAAAATCCAACGTCTGATAGACGTCATAGTGGTAACGTCCACACAACGTCAAACTCTAACATCATTAGACGTTGATATTTGGTTGATTTTAAGTTGTGTTGGAAAGTGACCAAAATCCAACGTCGAGCCAACATCTTAAGCCAACGTCATATTGACGTCAAATACTGACATTTATTCGTCAGGTATGGCAACCAAAATCCAACGTCTGATAGACGTCATCGTGGTAATGTCCACACAAAGTCAAACTCTAACATCATTAGACATTGGTATTTTGTTAGTTTTAGGTTGTGGCATTAACCCTTTAATGTGTATGTTTACATCATTGTGATCACCACTGGCTTGGTGTTAAAAAATGGCATTTTTCAAAATATAGCTGTACATTTAATAATAATTTGGATTTGTCTGTGCATGTTTTTGTTTACTTTTAAAGGTCTGGTGCAAATCTATGTCCATTATTTGGCTGACAGACTGCAACGATTTTCGTTAAAAAATCTTCGTCGCTCTGATTACGTCACCTTCTTCGTTGCTCTGATTGGTTGTAGCAATATCCTATTGCGTGGAGAGGGAGTTTGAAAGACAACCGTTTATCCCACCCCTCCGGTTGAGCCCTGTCTATGGAGAGTGCCCAGACCCTACATTTATGTGGGTCTGGCTTGTCAGGCTAACAGAATGCAGTAGCTGCACAACTCTCTCTAGGTCGAAACTTTCAGGCCTCTGCCTACACATCAGTTGATTCAAATAGCTTTACAAAGGAAATTGTGAGCAGAGAAAGTAGAAATAATCTTTAAAAGCTCAAACTCTCCAAAAAACAAACAAAAAAACATTGACCAACACGTCATACAGCCATCGTAAAGTATTGGTATGTTATCTGATCTGATCAGAATATGCATTTTTTTTGTGTGAGAGAAACCCTATACCTATGGGAAATTTGAAATCAGAAAAAAAAAAAAAAAAAAAAAAACAGCATAGAGAAAAGGGTCTGAAAGGACTGGAATGCATACAAGGGTGCAATGTGTAGAAAACGCACAATCAAATATGAAAAAAAATTGAATCCTCAATTTGTTTGTTACTAGGAGTGCCTCTGTGACTCCCTTTTCGGGCCATCAGAGGGAATTTTCCCCTTCCCCATTTTGACATCACTACATTTCACATAATCTCCATACCTGGTACTGATCTTGCATGCCACCTGTAGCTCAATACCTGCTTTACTATCACAAATACAGCTGCAAATGGATCCCAGTCTGATTAATCACTATATTGTCATATGTGCATGTTTGCATTAAGGAAACACCTTGCAGTGAGGTGCCAGGTTAACCACTGAATCATCTTGCTGCTGCAAGCAATGCAGTGACAAAATTAATAAGAGTACAAGTCAGATGATGTCATCAGTGTGATTTTTATTTCAAAATAACAGATTTTTGTTAAAGGTAACAGTGAACTCCAGGGGACCACTGTTTGCATTATATATTTTATAATATATTAATATTTATTCAACATTTTGTTTTATTATGCCATTTTTATCATATATTAGATAATTATGAATACATTATTGTGTTGATAAATTATTTTAAATGACAGAAAAACCTGTTTTTACTTCAAAATAAAGCACTTTCCTGCTGAACATGGCTGTGGGGACAAGCAATATTGTGGTGCTTGGAATTATTTATAATTAAAACCAAATATTGTCTCAGTGATGGAGCAAAAAAGTATAATTGTTCATTTGTAATATTTACAAGGTTAGGGTCAGAAAAGGTAATGCATACATCTATGTTAGCCTACATATATGATGGAACATATTGCTTCTTTAAAATATATATAAAAAAACAATTTCTGTCAGTAGAACTAATTTAAATAATAGTATTATTATTATTGTTGTTATTATTATTAAAATCATATAACAAGTTTACTTTTTAACTTATTTATTTATTTTTGAATTGCGAACTCCCATGCCCCCCTTGTGCAAACATGCAACACGGTAACGCCCTTGCGCCATTTTGTACTTGGCGGTCTTTTTTTATTTTTTTTGGAGGATCAATTTATCACGAGGTCTGAGGTGCACAGCTGGCAGCTAACTGTGGTAAGTACATTTGGAAATTTGATTATATATGATGTAAAACTGTTTACTACAGCCTATATAATATTACATGTACGTATTTGAAAGAAGATGCGTAAAGGTAATTAAAGGTGTTAATATTCCTGAAATAAAAAATGCACATTAGTAAGCCATAAAAGCCATGTAGCGCTGGAAAACTGCAATTTCTCGGATAAAATGCTCGCACAGTAGTTATGCAGATATGCACATAACGCATGCACAGTGGTGGACTGGCTATCCAGAGTACCGGGAGTTTTTCCCCTTTGTGTAACTTAATGTAAAATTGATTGTAACGTTAGTTACGTTATATGTATATTCTACCATCGGCCCAGCACGCGGCCCACTTCAAACAAAAATTCGAATTAATATAGCACGCTCTGGCTCAGTGCAGCGGTTCAAAGGCGCTGGTCATTAGCAAAATGTTTGAAATGACCAATCAAAGTGTAGAACGCAGGATTTAGGGACGCTGAGCTGCGCACGACTTGAATGCCGTTTGCGAAAAACGATGATGGAAACTAATTGCAAATGAAATGTAAACTACTAGGGACCCTTTCAAAATTCTCAGACTTCTCAGACTGTCATTTACGTTATTCGTCACAATGTAGGTTATAGCAGTTTTCTATTTAAAATGTACCTAATTTATTTCTTATTTCCAGTCTTCAGTGTCTCTTCAGAAATCATTCTTATGCTGTTTAATTATTATGAGTTAGCCTATTATTTGTGATATATTGGTTGTATTGTTGGTGTAATGGTTTTCAGTTAAAGAACAGCAATTAATTAATAAGTGTAAATATCAATCATATCAGACTTTTTACATTCTATATTTGTTTTAATGCAACATTGTTGAAAAAAGTATTAATTTATGTCTTTTCATCTTACACAAGACTGAATGGCATCCCATTTTTCATAAAAAATATGAAGCAGCACAGCAGTTTTTAACAGTGATAATAATCAGAAATGTTTCTTGAGCAGCAAATCAGCATAGAATGATATTTGAAGGATCACGTGACACTGAATTGGAATAATTACGCTGAAAATTCAAATTTGCAATCAATTATATTTGACTAAATATTTGCATAAAAGACAGCTATTTTAAATTGTAACATCATATATTTCACAGTACTGTTTACTGTATTTTTCATCATCAAAATAATTTGTATACTCTTATCCACAATTGGAGATAATTTCCTTAAAAGATTTCCCCCACTCATAGCTGCTGCTTTTGTGAAAAGAGGGGAACATACTTTTCTAGCTTTAATGATTTATCTATGTTTAATTTTAAATTTAGTGTTTGATAACTTCAGTTTCAATTTCTGCATATTTCTGATGAAGGGTACAGGTAAATATAACACTTATTATAATGGGTTTATGTGAAAATTGTTTTAAGTTCAATAAAATTATAAGTTTATTTTCTAATAAATGTTAAAAATGATAGCTCTCAGTAATACTGTAATGTTGCATGGCTATAGTATATTTAAAAACTTTAAGTAGGATGACTTGTGATTCATTTTGGAAAAATGTGCAATTGATTTATTATTATTTTTTGACAGTACTAATTATTAGTAGGCTATTTAAAATTGTGTGATTTCAGATGTTGTGGAGCTATGAAATACGAGGTTATAACATTCGTTTTGTTTCTGCTTCATGCTTTTATCTCCTTGCCATGGTCTGAAGAAGCTGTATTGTTGCAAGGTATGTTTTTTTGTTCATTTATAAATGAGCTGCTAAAGAACACTGATGGTTGTACATGTACATAAATTATTATATAACATTAATTTGATTAAAGGTATTAGATTGAAGGTAGTTAATCTGATTCTCCTGTAACCTTGTCACTCACAGTGGGTTTTCTTGTGTTCTCTTGTTTGCGTATTATTTATGTTTTATAGACGACTTCAAAGTGTGTGAAAAACTGTGACTTCACAACCACAGAAGCTGAAGAAGGTTCACTGCAACCAAAAAGAAGAAAAATATCAAAAACATTTAAGGACTGTTTGACAGGTATGCTTTTTACTTTGCAGTTGTCAATATTTTACTAAGTTGTACTATCATTTATGAATCAACAATATCTCATAAAGCTATGATGGATTTGCATAAATTCCAGGATTCCTGCCTGATTTCTTCAAAGTCTTGCATTTCTCAAATAATGTAAAAAAAAAAAAGGCTACAGATAATATATATAAAATACATTTAAATAAAAATGCCATGCTATGTTGCTGGTTTAATTATTTTCTGCTTGAATGTCTGAGTATTGGAGACTGAGAATGATTCCCATGATCCTCAATCTCTAGTGCTTTGGCTCTGAGGAAAGGATGCAGTTAATGTAAATGAAAGGGTGTTTGACCCCCCTTTTAGATTTCAAACTTTGTAGGTTGTTTTCATTCACTTAGAGCTGTGTTACACACTGCATGAATGGTCATTCTAATGGTCATCTAGCACCAACAAGCTATGTATGATATCTGCATTACAGTAGATGATGATGAACCTAAGACAAACACAAACAACTGGCTAATAATGTGTCATGTATAATTAATTATGTATTACTCTTGTATCTACAGGTTGATGACAAATGAGGTCAATATGAAGGGGGGGGGGGGGGGCAAACTTGCCTTCATCAAGCTCAAACTGTACACTGTTGTCACAGGTAAAGAAACCAAACTACCTAAATAATAAGAATATTAGTGTTGCATGACTGTGATAGATTTGTTTAGCTTACTTTTTGGTTGTTAAGTGAAAACCACATATTGTAGTCAGCAGGTTGGTCAGCTGAGTAGATCAATTTAAATGATACCCACAAAAACTGTCACATCACTGCACTTTTTTTAAAATTGTTTTCTTTATTGTTTTCAGTGTGGGCCTGTCAAAACTATTTTTTCAGAGTTACTTATGTCACACAGAAATAACACAAATGTTCAAATATACACTGATTTCTTGATTGGCCGGTCATTCCTGTTGCTAGTCTACCTTTCTGTTTGAGATATTGTTAGTCAGAACTTGAACAATTGTTTTTGCATTCATACTGATGTCTTTCATCTATTGTGAATTTACCTTAAAACACTCTTATTTCTTACAGAGAGTGTCCAGGAAACATCAAAAGAGACAGAGGCAAATATTGCAGCAGTCATCGCCTTCTGTTTAAAATATGCCAAAGACAGAGTAGGTGGATGTGGCAGAAGAAAAAGCTGTGAATAAAATTCATGTTAATATGTTTTGAAAAATATTGGAATTACAGGTGGATCTTGACCTCTGTCCAATCTTACTGTAACACTCTCACTCTCTCTCTCTCTCTCTCTCTCTCTCTGTGTATATATACAGTGGGTACGGAAAGTATTCAGACCCCCTTAAATGTTTCACTATTTGTTTTATTGCAGCCATTTGCTGAAATCATTACAGTTCATTTTTTTCCTCATTAATGTACACACAGCACCCCATATTGACAGAAAAACACAGAATTGTTGTCATTTTTGCAGATTTATTAAAAAAGAAAAACTGAAATATCACATGGTCCTAAGTATTCAGACCCTTTGCTCAGTATTTAGTAGAAGCACCCTTTTGATCTAATACAGCCATGAGTCTTTTTGGGAAAGATGCAACAAGTTTTTCACACTTGGATTTGGGGATCCTCTGGCATTCCTCCTTGCAGATCCTCTCCAGTTGTGTCAGGTTGGATGGTAAATGTTGGTAGACAGGTCTCTCCAGAGATGCTCAATTGGGTTTAAGTCAGGGCTCTGTGACTGTTCTTGAATGGCCCAGCCAGAGTTGTTGTGAAGCCACTCCTTCGTTCTTTTAGCTGTGTGCTTAGGGTCATTGTCTTGTTGGAAGGTAAACCTTCGGCCCAGTCTGAGGTCCTGAGCACTCTGGAGAAGTAGTACTTGATCGCATTCATCTTTCCCTCAATTGCAACCAGTCGTCCTGTCCCTGCAGCTGAAAAACACCCCCACAGCATGATGCTGCCACCACCATGCTTCAGCGTTGGGACTGTATTATAAAGGGTCTGAATACTTAGGACCATGTGATATTTCAGTTTTTCTTTTTTAATCTGCAAAAATTGTTTTTCTGTCAATATGGGGTGCTGTGTTACCCTGGAAATCCAGAGGTCTCGCGAGAGCACAATTTGAATTGTCTCTGCAAGACACTCTGGTATCGAGCAATGATCCACATTACTGCATTACGTAAGCAGTTCTGGGAACCAATCAAATCGGTGTATCTGATGTAGGCGGGCCAGAGGCGAACTAAACTGATGACGACTGCGCTCCGACGTCCGGAATCATTTAGTAAACAGAGCTTTGTAGCTTTGGACGCTACAATGAACGAGTTAGACTTGGCTTTTCATATAAAAGATGAACAGTAAACCGCGCTCGAACCGTTAGTTTGCTAGAAGGACGTTTTTGCTGTTTTGCCGACTGGATACGGCAAGAGTTTAATCTATCAGTTCGCTCCGCTGGTAGCTAAGCGTATGGGGTTTAGTGAAAACTTAGTGATTGGTCGTGGCGTGATCCAATTGCGTGCAGTGAGAGTTTCAAATGCATGCTTGGTGCCGCCCCTCGAGCTAGGCCCTTTTCATTGCTCGATGCCAGACTCTTAATCTTAATAGATTAGGGTCTGGATTTTTGCAGGCTAGTGCTGTGTACATTAATGAGGAAGAAAATGAACTTCAGCAAATGGCTGCAATACAACAAAGAGTGAAACATTTAAGGGGTCTGAATACTTTCCGTACCCACTGTATGTGTATATATATATATAGATATAGATAGATAGATAGATAGATTCCAATTTGCTGCTTATTATTTAGATTTTTTTTTAAGGTTTTAATTTTAAGGTTTGACGTCATGCCAACAAAATCCATATTAAAGGGATAGTTCACTCAAAAATGAAAATTTGATGTTTATCTGCTTACCCCCAGGGCATCCAAGATGTAGGTGACTTTGTTTCTTCAGCAGAACACAAACAGATTTTTAACTCAAACCGCTGCCATCTGTTAGTGATTTAATGGTATTGGATGATCACCAAACCTTTGAAAAAAAAACAAAAAAAAACATGCACAGACAAATCCAAATTACTCGCTGCGGCTCGTGAAGATACACTGATGTCCTAAGACACGAAACGATCAGTTTTCGTGTGAAACTGAAAAGTATTTATATAATTTTTTTACCTTTGATATACAGCCATGTCCAACAACTGTCCCGAGCGCGTGCTTAGCATCTGGCTTGTTACACGTGTACGCGCTCTGGCGTAGTATACGCAAACTCTGTAAGCGATCTGTCGCGTGTGTAAGACCTTCATTGTTTACACAGAGCACAGAGATTGTGGGTATAACGGCTATTCAAAATGGTAATTACTTGCGCTTATCCTGACTGTTCAAACCGATTTAAAGCTAAAAGATTAAGTTTACTTGCACAAACTCATCCGGGTCTGTTGACATTTCACTGATTTTTCCTTATGGTGTTTGTGTATACTACGTCAGAGCGTGTACACAGGTAATGCGCCGGATGATGAGCTGAGTTGGACATTGTATATCAAAGGTAAAAAATTATATAAATTATATAAATACTGTTCAGATTCTCACAAAAACAGATCGTTTCATGTCTTAGGACATCAATGTATCCCCACGAGCCGCAGGGTGTCATTTGGATTTGTTTGTGTGTTTTTTTTTTGTTTTGTTTTTTACTTTCAAAGGATTGGTGCCCATCCACTGCCATTAAATGACTAACAGACTGCAGCAGTTTTCTTTAAAAATCTTCATTTGTGTTCTGCTGAAGAAACAAAGTCACCTACATCTTGGATATCCTGGAGGTAAGCAGATAAACATCAAATTTTCATTTTTGGGTGAACTATCCCTTTAACCACATTTTTCTTTAAAGTTGGAATTTGACAGCTTAACAATTGGATGTTAATGTTTTGAAAAATGTTGGAATTACAATTGGAAAAAGGTTGATTTTTAAAAATGTTATTTTGAAAATGTTCTATTTCAATAATGCTAATATAATAAAACAAATATTTTAATATATAATCCAGTCATCTCTTTTGTCATTTTTCTGAAATAACCACCCCACATTTGTGGATTCCACTTTCAGATTAAGTTAAATTCTTTTTACTAATGTCTTAATTTTTGTCTTAAAGCCCGATTTTCATTTCCAACCAAAATGCAACGTCTGACTTACGTTGGACATTGACGTCGGTCTGACGTTGGATTCTGACGTCAGCCCGATTTTCATTTCCAATCAAAATGCAACGTCTGACCAACGTTGGACATTGACGTCGGCCTGACGTTGGGTTCTGACGTCAGCCCGATTTTCATTTCCAACCAAAATGCAACGTCTGACCAACGTTGGACATTGACGTCGACCTGACGTTGGGTTCTGACGTCAGCCCGATTTTCATTTCCAACCAAAATGCAACGTCTGACCAACGTTGGACATTGACGTCGACCTGACGTTGGGTTCTGACGTCAGCCCGATTTTCATTTCCAACCAAAATGCAACGTCTGACCAACGTTGGACATTGACGTCGGTCTGACGTTGGATTCTGACGTCAGCCCGATTTTCATTTCCAACCAAAATGCAACGTCTGACCAACGTTGGACATTGACGTCGACCTGACGTTGGGTTCTGACGTCAGCCCGATTTTCATTTCCAACCAAAATGCAACGTCTGACCAACGTTGGACATTGACGTCGGTCTGACGTTGGGTTCTGACGTCAGCCCGATTTTCATTTCCAACCAAAATGCAACGTCTGACCAACGTTGGACATTGACGTCGGTCTGACGTTGGGTTCTGACGTCAGCCCGATTTTCATTTCCAACCAAAATGCAACGTCCCTACGACGTTGGGGTACAACGTCAATCTGACGTCATGTTGACGTCCTGTGCCTGCTGGGAAATTACAGGAATTCGCATTTTTTAAATGCAAAAAATTATTGTATTTCTGTTTTCTTAAACTACTTACATATTGATGTAAAATTACAAAAACAATCTGTAATTAAATAATGTTGCTCATTAAGGTTTATGTCCATACTAACAATTTAATGTTCTTTTTGTAATTTGAAAGTAAATCTTATTAGTTTTATATTTAAGGTGTATTTTACATTAAAACTCTGTAATTTTAAATAAAACAGAAGTAGAATATATATAAAATAGAAAATCAGTCTTAAAATCCACAAATCCTGTAACCATGCACTAAAAATGTATTGCATTAAAAATTGTTTATTTTTATAAAGAACAAATTAACCAATAAAGAGCGAGTGTATCATTTATTTGCAGAAGTCAAGTCAAAAAGCAATACCACAGTAGTCCAAATGACAATACGTTTGCAGTCGCAGTCCTCTCTGGTGGAATATACAGTAGGATAATAATGTAGTGTGTGGAGCAGGGCATCATTTAAGTAGTTAACAGCTCAAAACACTAGTATCCTGAATTCACGTTCACTATCGCTCAGTAGACGCGCTTTTCCTTTTTAAAACACGCATTACCGGTGGAAACACTGCAAATCGCAATCTATGACGGTACCGGCGACAGCCAATGAGCGTTTGATTATCGCTGCCGTTAATTATTCTGGCCAATGACTAGTAGGGCGCCGTTTCCCGGTCAAATTTGAATATGCTGCTGATCGGCTTCTTGTACAGTCTGCTTCGGTCGCTCCTCAAGCAACGGCTTTCACATGGATTATTTTACGTCTGACTGTTTAATTCATATTTTGAGCGAGTTTTGGTTGTGGAATGAAGATTGAGAACAAACAAACGCGAATATGGACTTTTTCCAGCAGCTAAAGATCATGCAAACTGCAAAAGGTAAGTACCCTTTACTATTATATAAAGTTCTATAGACTGTAACGCTAGTTAGATTAAGATACAGTTTACTGAAGTGATCTGCTAATCGCTGTAGTATCAGGTTAACTACTGGGGTAGGAACCTTGTATAGGTGTTTGTTGAAGGGGGGATTATTAAAGCCGTGGGTTCAATGGACGTACTGTGTGTTCCTTGTGTTGAGCCTCCTATAAAGGTTATGGTGTACCTATAAACCACATAACATGGTGTCAGAAGCAAAAGCGTAGTATTAACGAACAAAAAAGAGATAACACAGGACGCAGGCTATTTGTTTATTTGTTTTCTCTCTGCCGATTATCGAAAGTTCGGGGGTAACGTTACTGCTAGCGAGCTCACAGACGGCAAAATGAGTCAGTTTCAAGTTTCTCCACCAGAGAAGTTCACATTTAAAGCAGAAGACTGGATTAAATGGATTAAACGCTTCGACAGATTCCGCATCGCATCCGGATTGGAGACACAAGCGGACGAAAATCAAGTGAATGCATTGATTTACACAATGGGGGAGGAGGCGGAGGATATATTGGTTTCCCTGCACCTCAGCCCAGAGGAAGCGAGTGAGTACGACACAGTTAAGAGAAAGTTGGATGCTCACTTTGTAACACGCAGAAATGTGATTTTCGAGAGGGCAAAGTTTAACCAGAGGCAGCAAGAAATGGGTGAGTCGGCCGACAGCTTTCACACAGCGCTGCACTGCCTAGCGGAGCACTGCGGATACGGGGCTCTGCATGACGAAATGGTGAGAGATAGACTTGTGGTGGGTCTGAGAGATAAACGCTTGTCAGAACAGCTACAACTCGATCCCGAGCTGACTTTAGAGAAAGCAATTACTAGAGCTAGACAAAGTGAGCAGGTGAAGAAGCAACAAGAAATGCTAAAAATGAACTTCAAAGCAGATATCTCTAACGCTCAGCTTGACAGCATGCACGCGCGTCAGCGCAACGGCGCACGCGCAAAACAACCCAAGCCACAATACAAGCAAACAGAAAAAAAAAAACAGAAGGAAAGACAGACACAATGCAGCAGATGTGGTGATTCAAGATGGCATAGCCAACAACAATGTCCAGCTAAAGATGTAATATGCAATAACTGCAGAAAAAAAGGACATTACGCCAGAGTGTGCAAAACCAAAAGAATGTGTGAAATGCATGTAGCTACAGTGGTTGAGGACACTGGTGAGGAAGTTGCATTTTTGGGTTCACTGTCAGCGGATGCAAATGACAGCCCATGGATGACAGACATACATGTGGAGAATCTCAATGCACGCTTTAAAATTGACACTGGCGCAGACGTCACCGCTATATCGGAAATGCTGTATAACCAGGGCCAGTTTAGCAGGCTAGAGAAGTCAACAAGGGTTCTGCTGGGACCAGGAGGGACTCGTCTGAATGTGAAGGGCAAGTTCACCGCCACTCTCAGAAAAAACAGTAACAGTACTAAGGAGGAAATTTATGTTGTGGAGGGGCTGTGCACACCACTGCTAGGCGGGCTTGCTGCAGTGGCACTGCAGTTGGTCGCAAGAATAAACAACATCAGCCTGGACTGTAAAGAGACAGTAAAAAGGGAGTTCCCTAAGCTTTTCAGTGGACTAGGTAAAATGGAGGGCGAGTACAACATAGTACTGAAACCAGGCGCTCAGCCTTTCTCCCTCTCAACTCCCAGGCGCATCTCCCTCCCACTCCTGCCAAAGGTCAGAGAGGAGCTGGACCGTATGGAGCAGCAGGGAGTTATCTCAAAAGTGGAGGAGCCCACTGAATGGTGTGCGCCTATGGTGGTGGTGCCGAAACGCACAGGCAAGGTGAGAATATGCACCGATCTCACACAGCTGAACAAATCAGTTATGAGAGAGAAGCACCCCCTCCCCTCAGTTGAACATACGTTAGGACAGCTCGCTGGGGCCAAAGTGTTTTCAAAGCTAGACGCCAACGCAGGATTTTGGCAGATTCCACTGTCCAAGGAGTCAACTCTGCTAACCACTTTTATAACTCCGTTCGGGCGGTATTGTTACAATCGCCTGTGCTTTGGGATCTCGTCAGCACCAGAACACTTCCAGAAGCGCATGTCACGCATCCTGGAGGGCCTGGTGGGTGTTCTGTGTCAGATGGATGACATGCTCATCTGGGGAGCCACACAGACAGAGCATGATGAGAGATTGTGGAGAGTACTGTCACGACTGCAGGAGGCGGGAGTGACGCTCAATGACAAGTGTGAGTTTTCTAAGAACAGGATAAAGTTCCTGGGGCAGGTCATTGAGGCATCTGGCGTCAGCGCTGATCCTGATAAAGTGAGCGCTGTAAAAGCCATGCCAGCACCCAGTAATGTTAGCGAGGTGAGACGCTTCCTGGGTATGACAAACCACCTGGGGAAATTCCTGCCTCATTTAGCTGAGAGAACGCGACCACTCAGAGACCTGCTGAGAAAGTCAGGAACTAAAGCAACGCAACGGCGCACGCGCAAAACAACCCAAGCCACAATACAAGCAAACAGAAAAAAAAAACAGAAGGAAAGACAGACACAATGCAGCAGATGTGGTGATTCAAGATGGCATAGCCAACAACAATGTCCAGCTAAAGATGTAATATGCAATAACTGCAGAAAAAAAGGACATTACGCCAGAGTGTGCAAAACCAAAAGAATGTGTGAAATGCATGTAGCTACAGTGGTTGAGGACACTGGTGAGGAAGTTGCATTTTTGGGTTCACTGTCAGCGGATGCAAATGACAGCCCATGGATGACAGACATACATGTGGAGAATCTCAATGCACGCTTTAAAATTGACACTGGCGCAGACGTCACCGCTATATCGGAAATGCTGTATAACCAGGGCCAGTTTAGCAGGCTAGAGAAGTCAACAAGGGTTCTGCTGGGACCAGGAGGGACTCGTCTGAATGTGAAGGGCAAGTTCACCGCCACTCTCAGAAAAAACAGTAACAGTACTAAGGAGGAAATTTATGTTGTGGAGGGGCTGTGCACACCACTGCTAGGCGGGCTTGCTGCAGTGGCACTGCAGTTGGTCGCAAGAATAAACAACATCAGCCTGGACTGTAAAGAGACAGTAAAAAGGGAGTTCCCTAAGCTTTTCAGTGGACTAGGTAAAATGGAGGGCGAGTACAACATAGTACTGAAACCAGGCGCTCAGCCTTTCTCCCTCTCAACTCCCAGGCGCATCTCCCTCCCACTCCTGCCAAAGGTCAGAGAGGAGCTGGACCGTATGGAGCAGCAGGGAGTTATCTCAAAAGTGGAGGAGCCCACTGAATGGTGTGCGCCTATGGTGGTGGTGCCGAAACGCACAGGCAAGGTGAGAATATGCACCGATCTCACACAGCTGAACAAATCAGTTATGAGAGAGAAGCACCCCCTCCCCTCAGTTGAACATACGTTAGGACAGCTCGCTGGGGCCAAAGTGTTTTCAAAGCTAGACGCCAACGCAGGATTTTGGCAGATTCCACTGTCCAAGGAGTCAACTCTGCTAACCACTTTTATAACTCCGTTCGGGCGGTATTGTTACAATCGCCTGTGCTTTGGGATCTCGTCAGCACCAGAACACTTCCAGAAGCGCATGTCACGCATCCTGGAGGGCCTGGTGGGTGTTCTGTGTCAGATGGATGACATGCTCATCTGGGGAGCCACACAGACAGAGCATGATGAGAGATTGTGGAGAGTACTGTCACGACTGCAGGAGGCGGGAGTGACGCTCAATGACAAGTGTGAGTTTTCTAAGAACAGGATAAAGTTCCTGGGGCAGGTCATTGAGGCATCTGGCGTCAGCGCTGATCCTGATAAAGTGAGCGCTGTAAAAGCCATGCCAGCACCCAGTAATGTTAGCGAGGTGAGACGCTTCCTGGGTATGACAAACCACCTGGGGAAATTCCTGCCTCATTTAGCTGAGAGAACGCGACCACTCAGAGACCTGCTGAGAAAGTCCAGTATGTGGGCCTGGGGGCCGCAACAACAGCAGGCCTTCGATAATATCAAGGAAGAACTGACGACACCCCCAGGACTTGCATTGTATGACCCTAATGCTGAAACACTTGTCTCCGCTGACTCTTCCTCATACGGGATGGGTGCCGTTCTTCTCCAGCGGCAAACAGACACAGAGTGGAAACCGGTGGCGTATGCCTCAAGAGCCCTCAGCAGCACTGAGCAGCGATACGCCCAGATCGAAAAGGAGGCGCTAGCATCAACATGGGCCTGCGAGAGGTTCGCAGAGTTCCTCGTTGGGAAGAGTTTTCACATTGAAACCGACCACAAGCCCCTGATTCCTCTACTAGGCTCAAAGAGCTTAGAAGAACTTCCTCCACGCATACAGCGCCTGCGCATGCGACTAATGCGGTTTGCCTACACCATATCGCATGTGGCTGGCAAAGACATCGCAACTGCGGATGTGCTGTCCCGAGCTCCTGTCAGTCATACTGCAGAAGGATTGCAGGAGGAGGAAATCAACCTATATGTTGACTCTGTGGTAGCGAACCTCCCAGCTACAGAAAAGAGGTTAAGAGAAATTCAGAGACACCAGGACGACGACCCTACACTCCAGCACTTGAAGAAATTCTGTGTCGAAGGATGGCCAGATAAATTTTCTATCAGCAGAGTGTACCAGCCATATCTGCCATTCCAAGGTGAGCTCACAATCCAAGATGGTCTACTATTGTATGGCAGCAGAATAGTCATCCCAGCGTCACTCAGGGCAGACATCCTGTCCAAGCTGCATGAGGGCCATCTGGGAATAACAAAATGCAGAGAGCGGGCTAAGCATTCAGTATGGTGGCCAGGGCTCAGCAGAGAGCTGACAAACATGATAGAGAAATGTGATGTGTGCAGCCGTGAAAGAGTCAATTTCAAAGAAAAGATGATGTCTACTGAGTTTCCGTCAAGACCATGGTCCACTGTAGGAGCGGATTTATTCCAGATAGACAACAAACAATACCTGGTCATCGTGGACTATTTCTCCAGATATTTTGAAGTAGCCAAACTGACATCTACGACATCTGGAGCTGTGATTGATCACATCAAGTCTATCTTTGCTCGTCATGGTATTCCTGAAGTGGTCCGCTCAGACAATGGCCCACAGTTTGCATCTGAGATTTTCAGACAGTTTGCACAGGATTGGGGTTTTAGTCATGTGACATCCAGTCCCCATTTCCCACAGAGCAACGGGGAGGCGGAGCGTGCTGTAAGGACAATCAAAAGTCTCCTCAAGAAATCCAGCGACCCTTATCTCGCCCTGATGGCCTATCGAGCTGCTCCCCTGGCGAATGGATACAGTCCCACTGAACTTCTGATGGGGAGGAAAATAAGAACACCAGTTCCTGTCATTCCATCCAAGCTCAACCCAGGGTGCGCAGACATAGATAACCTGAAAAGGACAGAGCAAAGGTACAGACAAAAACTGCGACAGAATTATGACAAAAGACACAGAGCACGCGACATGCCGTACCTTCAACCGGGTGATCATGTGTGGGTCAAAGATACAGTGGAAAGAGGCACGGTAGTGTCTACTGCCGGCACGCCGAGGTCATACATCATTGAGACGCCAGGGGGCACTCTGCGTAGGAACAGATACCATCTTTCACCAACCCCTGTGGCTCCAGGAGAACCTGCTAACTTAATTGAACCGGCAACCGAGAGCACAGTTCTTGATGAAACACACACTCCTGTCACACCCGGAGCACAGTGTGTAGCCAGTCAGCAGTCTCCTGTGTGTGAAAGACGTTTCCCAGGCCGAATAAGGAATCCTCCATCTTACTTGAAAGACTATGTTCGTTCTTAGGAATTGAACCTGAGTTAAGGGGGAAGGCAGGGAATTTATGTTGATAAAGTGTTAACAGAAGCACATGTTCATAGTGTTTTACAGCCAAGTTGAAAAAAAAAAAGCCATAGTGTGGTTACGGGTGTTACTGATTTTGATTGTCATTTTAGTGATGTTCTGGGTTATATTTTCAGTATAAGTAATCGGAAGGTTTATAAATACTCTTAATGTTATTTCTGTTTCTGCATCTGCACATAGTTTATCCTTTGCTTTGAAAGGGGGATGTAGTATCAGGTTAACTACTGGGGTAGGAACCTTGTATAGGTGTTTGTTGAAGGGGGGATTATTAAAGCCGTGGGTTCAATGGACGTACTGTGTGTTCCTTGTGTTGAGCCTCCTATAAAGGTTATGGTGTACCTATAAACCACATAACAATCGCGATTACATATTTTAGTATCCTACCAGTGTGTGTTACAGTGTTTTGTTAGTATGAGCTAATACTGTTAGCTGCAGCTAGGCGCTAACGTTATATTTATGTCTTGCTGAATATATGAAGTGAAAGAAATCTGCACCTCACTTGAATAGTCAAATACAGACAGCTTACTTGAGATTTAGCGTTAATTGACCTAAATACAGTCGCTAATGTTTTGAGTCCAGATTAACAAACCAGGTTAGGTGTCAGTTACTGGATCTGTGCAGTTTGTTCTTAAAGTTACAGCAGTATAATAAAGCCTAACGCTACCAGCAGTCGTTCTTAATTATAATCAAACACTAAAGAGAAAATCATTAAATGTACTTAACTTGCCTTTGTATTAGTCCTATTGTTTGTAACGTTAATTTGCTAATTTCAGTAAGATTGTTATTCACGTCGGCACTAATGATGTTCGACTTCGCCAGTCGGAGATCACTAAAAATAATGTTAAAGAGGTGTGTGATCTTGCAAGTACGATGTCAGACACTGTAATATGCTCTGGTCCCCTCCCGGCTTACCGTGGTGACGAGATTCACAGTAGACTGTGGTCACTCCATGGCTGGATGTCAAAGTGGTGCCCGCGAAATAACATAGGTTTCATAGACAATTGGACAAGCTTTTGGGGCAGACCTGACCTGTTGAAAAGAGATGGTCTTCATCCCTCCGGATGTGGAGCATCTCTTCTATCTAGAAATATGGCACATAGTCTTAGAGTTTGCACTTGACTCACTGGGGCCCAGGTCAGGAAGCAGACAGACTGGCTAAACCGACCGTCTGCTAGCCGCCTCACGTCACAGAAATCAGTTAATTCTCAGCACATAGAGACCCTTTCACCTAGATATCACTCTATAGAGACTGTGTCTGTTCCCCGAGCTAGAAAATACAAAAAACGCCTGAATCAAATCAAGACTAACAATTTAATTGATGTTCAACAAATAAAAAATATATATAATACAGAGAAACAATTGATAAAGCTTGGCTTATTGAATATCAGGTCCCTTTCTACGAAAGCACTTTTTGTAAATGATATGATCACTGATCATAACCTAGATGTGCTCTGTTTGACAGAAACCTGGCTAAAACCAGACGATTACATTATTTTAAACGAGTCCACCCCCCAAGATTACTGTTATAAACATGAACCGCGTCTAAAAGGTAAAGGAGGAGGTGTTTCTACTATTTATAGCAGTATTCTCAATGTCTCTCAGAGAACGGGCTTCAATTATAACTCGTTTGAAGTTATGGTGCTTCATATAGCATTATCCAGAGAAACAAGTACTAATGATAAATCCCCTGTGACGTTTGTGTTAGCTACTGTATACAGGCCACCAGGGCACCATACAGACTTTATTAAAGAATTTGCTGATTTTCTATCCGAATTAGTGCTGGCCGCAGATAAAGTCTTAATAGTGGGTGATTTTAACATCCATGTTGATAATGTAAAAGATGCATTAGGAACAGCATTTATAGATATTTTGAACTCGATTGGGGTTAGACAACACGTGTCAGGTCCTACTCATTGCCGAAATCATACTCTAGATTTAATACTGTCACATGGAATTGATGTTAATGGCGTTGAAATTCTGCAGCAAAGCGATGATATCTCAGATCATTATCTAGTCTCTTGTATAATCCAGATAGCTAAAACTGTTAATTCAATTTCTTGCTACAAATACGGTAGAACCATCACTTCTACTACAAAAGACTGCTTTGTAAGTAATCTTCCTGACTTATCTGAATTCCTCAGCATATCCAATAGCTCAGAAAAACTTGATGATGTAATAGAAACTATGGACTCTCTCTTTTCTAGCACTTTAGATACAGTTGCTCCAGTGCGCCTAAAAAAGATTAAGAAAAACAGTGTAACACCGTGGTATAACGATCATACCCGCGCCCTAAAGAGAAAAGCACGAAAAATGGAACGCAGCTGGAGGAAAACAAAACTAGAGGTTTTTTGTACTGCTTGGCGTGAATGTAATTTATCTTATAGGAAAGCATTAAAAACTGCCAGATCGGATTACTTTTCATCTCTCTTAGAAGAAAACAAACATAACCCTAGGTATTTGTTCAATACTGTGGTTAAATTAACTAAAAATATTGCAGCAACAGGTTTAGACATTTCCCAAAAGCACAGCAGTAATGACTTTATGACGTACTTTACCTCCAAGATAGACACTATTAGAGATAAAATTGTAACCATACAGCCGCCCGCTACAGTATCGCATCAGATAGTGCGTTGTAGATCTCCTGAGGAACAATTCCATTCATTCTCTATTATAGGAGAGGAGGAATTGTATAAACTTGTTAAATCATCTAAACCCACAACATGTATGTTAGACCCTATTCCATCTAAGCTACTAAAGGAGGTACTTCCAGAAGTCATAGATCCTCTTCTGAATATTATTAATTCGTCACTATCATTAGGATATGTCCCCAAAACCTTCAAAATAGCTGTTATTAAGCCACTCATTAAAAAACCACAACTTGACCCCTATGAATTAATTAACTACAGACCAATTTCGAATCTCCCTTTTCTGTCAAAGATACTAGAAAAGGTAGTATCCTCACAATTATGCTCCTTCTTAGAGAAAAATTGTATCTGCGAGGATTTCCAGTCAGGTTTTAGACCACATCATAGTACTGAGACTGCTCTAATTAGAGTAACAAATGACCTGCTATTGGCAAGCGATCGTGGTTGCATCTCTCTATTAGTGCTACTGGATCTTAGTGCCGCATTTGATACTATTGACCACAACATTCTTTTAAATAGACTTGAAAATTATGTAGGCATTAGTGGTAGTGCACTGGCATGGTTCAAATCGTACTTGTCTGACCGTCATCAGTTTGTGGCAATAAATGAAGAGGTATCATTTAGATCGCAAGTGCAGTATGGAGTACCTCAAGGCTCAGTGCTAGGGCCATTACTTTTTACGCTTTACATGTTACCCTTGGGAGATATCATCAGGAAACATGGTGTTAGCTTTCATTGTTACGCTGATGATATTCAGCTCTATATTTCTTCGCAGCCCGGCAAAACATATCCATTCGAAAAACTAACAGAATGCATAGCTGATATTAAAAACTGGATGGCGAATAACTTCTTACTGTTAAATTCTGAAAAAAACAGAGGTATTAATTATTGGACCTAAAACCTCCACAAGTAATAACCTAAAACACAGTCTAACACTAGATGGCTGCTCTGTAAATTCTTCGTCATCAGTTAGGAACCTAGGCGTCCTATTCGATAGCAATCTCTCCTTTGAAAGCCACATTTCTAGCATCTGCAAAACCGCATTTTTCCATCTTAAAAATATATCGAAATTACGACCTATGCTATCAATGTCAAATGCTGAAACATTAATTCATGCGTTCATGACCTCAAGGATAGATTATTGTAATGCTTTATTGGGTGGTTGTTCTGCACGCTTAATAAACAAACTCCAGCTGGTCCAAAATGCAGCAGCTAGAGTTCTTACTAGAACCAGAAAGTATGACCATATTAGCCCGGTTCTGTCAGCACTGCATTGGCTCCCTATTAAACATCGTATAGATTTTAAAATCTTGCTAATTACTTATAAAGCCCTCAATGGTTTAGCTCCTCAGTACTTGAATGAGCTCCTATCGTATTATAGTCCTTCACGTCCGCTGCGTTCTCAAAATTCTGGCAATTTGATAATACCTAGAATATCAAAATCAACTGCCGGCGGCAGATCATTTTCTTATCTAGCGCCTAAACTCTGGAACAATCTACCTAACACTGTTCGGGAGGCAGACACACTCTGTCAGTTTAAATCTACATTAAAGACACATCTCTTTAACCTGGCTTACACATAAAATCATTAACACATTTCTATAATTCAAATCCGTTAAAGGATTGTTAGGCTGCATTAATTAGGTCAACCGGAACCGAAAACACCTCCCATAACACCTGATGCACTCGTTGCATCGTAAAAAGAATGGCATCTACGCTAATATTAGTCTGTTTCATTCTTATTCCGAGGTCACCGTAGCCACCAGATCCAGCCTGTATCCGGATCAGATGGTCACTCCAGTCCCCCGGATCCAGTCCGTACCCAGCTTAGATCGTGGATCACCACCTAGAGATGACTTCAATAGCTGTGGATGTCAACCAGATGAGCTCCAAGGCGGATCATCAATAAAGACCTCGCCAACCTTGACGGCCATCGGCACTACACCACAGGGTCCTGATGAGTTCTCTACAATCAGACATTGGTACAAACTGTTGTTTGGTCTGGCCAGAGGAGAACTGGTCCCCCGACTGAGCCTGGTTTCTCCCAAGGTTTTTTTCTCCATTTCTGTCACCTGTGGAGTTTTGGTTCCTTGCCGCTGTCGCCTCTGGCTTGCTTAGTTGGGGACATTTTCCAGCGATATCGTATACTATTTGAACTGAACTGACGATGATATCACTGAATTCATTGATGAACTGCCTTTAACTGAAAATTGATTGTTACAATAATGCGTTACTTACACACTATTGTGCTGTTTAAATACTGTGCAGTTGCTTTGACACAATCTGTATTGTAAAAGGCGCTATATAAATAAAGGTGACTTGACTTGACTTGCTACTTTGATCGCATGTTGAATGAAATACAATATAATAAATAACTATACTGTAATATATTACTATTGTGAAATAATATGGTCATATTGTGCACCCATGCTAGTTTTAAGATCAAACTCACAAAATGTGACAGAACTTCAAAATGAGTAACCTGAGAACACAGTTATGTGAACTCATCTGACAGAGAGAGGACCTGAGTGAAAGCATGATCATTGGACTCCATGGAGAAGAATACTAGATGTAAACCAGGATTTTGGATCAGCTGTGCAGATTTGGTTTGGAGCTGGTGAGTACATTTTTGCAAGCCCATGTCTGTCAGTAAGTAGATAGTGTTTTATCAAACAAATAAATTTTAATGTAATTGATTGCTTGTGTGTGTGTTTCCCCCTTATGATCCAGAAGTTTTGGGAATGAAAATCTTCTACATGATCTTCAGAGGAAGTAAGTATTCATTTCTAACATTAAGATTCTACATCATGTTTTTTATTTTATTTTTATCTTTTTCCAATTTGTTTTGTTTTGTACCCCCAGCTGATTACTGACCATTTGGAGGAGGACTGCTCTTCATCTGGTGTGTCTGTCACTTCTGGTGCAGAGTCATGGACCTTTTGTTGTATGTTTTGGTTTTACTTATTATCACACTACATTAATTATCAGAGCTACAGTGGTGCCCAAAAATGATTAGAACACTAATATTTTAACTAACTAACTAGTGCCTTAACTAATGGTTTAAACTAAACTATTTCTATCATTTGCTATAGTGTGTCATTATGAAATATATCTACATTTTCAAGCGTTCATTTTGCCATTAATTATAATAATCAGTGACACAAGGAGTATGAAAAGAGGTCTAATCTCATCATCTAAATCCAGAAGAACTGTGGCAACATCTCCAAGATGCTTAAAGAAACCTACCAGCAAAGCAGTACTGTTAAAAGTTTTAAGTACTTGTGTACAAATTCTGTAAAATGAGAATGTTGATAAAAATATCATAAATGTCAAAAATGTTATATGTTTTCTTCATCAATTAACTTCTTTTGACCATCATCTTGTGTTTAAAGCAGATTTTGCACAAGGTTCACTTGCGGATAGTTTTTCAGGTTTGCAGGTGGCTCTCTTGAAGCATCTTGGAGACGTTGCCACAGTTCTTCTAGATTTAATCTGTCTCAGTTTGTTCTGTTTCTTAATGTCATTCTGTGAAGAATGGGTGATGATAAGATCAGATCTCTGTTTGGAGCACTGGCTGTTGTCAAACAAAAATCTTACTGGATCATTACATTTAATGGCAAAATTAATGTTTAGAAATATAAAATAAAATTACCCATTGAAACACTACAGCAAAAGATAGACATAACTGAATTAAAATCATTTTTAGCTGGTAAAAATACTAGTGTTCTAATAATTTTGTACACCATATGGAGCCCAAGGATTAAGATAAAATGATGTGGATGAGATAGAAATGCATTTTTAGTTCAGTTTCTCCTTGGAGCTCTGAATAACTGGTTATGAAAAATTCAATAATCAAAATTTTGATCTGAAACCAATAAAATGTTAATCTTGACAATTTTGTAGATGTATTGGTTTTGTATTCATTCAGTTCTAAAGGACTAGTTCAATTCTGATACAAATATTTCCTGCTGATAATTTACTCACCCCTGTGTCATTTAAGATGCTCGTGTCTGTCTCTTTTTCTGTCGAAAAGGTTTTTGAGGAAAACATTCCAGGATTTTTCTCCATATTTCGATGGGAGCCAACAGGTTGAAGGTCCAAAATTAATAAAAAATTAATTGTCAATGCAGCTTCAAAGGGCTCTACATCATCCCATCCAAGGAATAAGGATCACTGGGAACTTGTAAAGCCCTTTGAAAGCTGTATTGAAATTTTGAAACCTTTATCCTTGACCTTAATCCCACTGAAGTCCACTATATGGAGAAAAATCCTGAAATCTTTTCCTCAAAAACTTTAATTTCTTTTCGACTTCAAGAAAGAAAGATATGAACATCTTGGATTACATGTGGAAGAGTGAATTATCAGGAAATATTTTCTAATAGTTTTATGTTAAACATATATTTAATTAAACGTTTTGATGAAACTGTCCCATGTTCTTTTAATGTAATTGTGCTGTATTTCTTAAAAAAATTGCTGAAATGTAAAATGTTAATTTTATATGGTATTTTCACAGACTTTGTATTGCAGACTGGTTTTTGTCTTTTAAATAAAACTGTTAATTTTCCACCTTGAGCATGCTTTGACACTTTATTGGAGGTTTTTTATTGTAATGATTTGTAAAATAACAGTGTTTCTCTGTAGAACATTTAGTGCTTTCATTGTAATAATCTAGGTAAAATTTGTCAAATAAGGGTTTTACACTGTAAAAAAATGATCAAACGGCTGGCAGCTACGGCTGCCAAACAAAAACCATAAAGTTAAAGTAAAATATTGTAACCAAAAAAGGGAAAGTTTGTAAAATAAGGGTTTTACACTGTAAAAGAGGTCACATAAAAAATGGTCAAACGACTGGAAGCTACGGCTGCCAAACAAAAAACATAAAGTTAAAGTAAAATATTGTAACCAAAAAAGGGGAAAGTCTGTAAAATAAGGGTTTTACACTGTAAAAGAGGTCCCGTAAAAATACGGTCAAATGACTGGCAGCTACGGCTGCCAAACAAAAAACGTAAAATTAAAGTAAAATATCCTAATTGAAACAAGGAAAAATCATTAAAATAAGGGTTTTACACTGTAAAAAAGTCCTGTAAAAAAACGGTCAAAGGACTGGCAGCTATGGCTGCCAAACAAAAACCATAAAATTAAAGTAAATTATCGTAATTGAAACAAGGAAAAATCTGTAAAATAATGTTTTCTTTCTGTAAAAGCTTTAATGAAAATTTCTGTAAAATGATTGTTTTTGCACTTTATTTCAATTAAGATATTTTACTGTAATATTACGGTTTTTGTTTGGCAGCCATAGCTGCCAGTCATTTGACCGTTTTTTTACGAGATTTTTTTTACAGTGTGTTGTTTGAACATAAATATGTGTTGGCAGTGTGTGTACACAACTGTTCACAGACATAAATGATTGTATTTGTAAATCCTGTGTTTTTAACATAAACTTGTGTGTATTTGACGGTTTAAGCACAATAAGACATGAAAGAGAACTTTGTTTAGTACTCACTTGCCATGTGACAGCCACTTTTTGTGTGTGTGATTTGGATGTGTGTGCTCAGAAAACCCTATATCAAAAGTTTAAACTAATATGGTTTAAAACAAGATTTCAGCATGGCAGACATGATAATCAATATGCAACAGATGTTTTTTTAATCAGAGTATCTGAGTTAAGAGCGGTGATGGCAGAGCTTTATTCTGGAAAAGGGGGTGGGGAGCAGCCGCTCATTAGCATTTTAAGAGAAATGCACAAAAACAGCGTGCTTCTGCTTCCACTCAAAATAGGCATTTTCCAAATTGTATGGTTATCATGACATTTCTTTCTTGAAATTGTAACTTCAATAGATAGTTGAAATTGCAATAAATAGCTGTTTAAGAAATAAAGTTGTTTCACAGGCAGGCTCAGTTTCATCACAGCTTAATTAGGGCCCGAGCACCGATGGTGTGAGGACCCTATTGGATCTGCTCCGTTTCTTATTAGGGCCCGAGCACCGATGGTGTGAGGACCCTATTGGATCTGCTTCGTTTATTAGGGCCCGAGCACCGATGGTGTGAGGACCCTATTGGATCTGCTTCGTTTATTATTAGGGCCCGAGCCCAAAAGGGCGAAGGCCCTATTGTTCTTCTAAGGGTTATTATTTTTTTTTTTTTTTTTTTTTTTCTTTTTTTCAACCTTCCGGGCACTTTTGGGGGCCTTAACATACTCAAAAACTCTTGAAAATTTGCACACACGTCGGAATCTGCGGCCATCAGGACGCCACAGAGGCTGGGACCCGGGCGTGGTTCAGGGCCTCTACAGCGCCCCCTGGAACACAGTTTGAAAACTTGATGTACTGCGCACACATACTTGCATGTATTGATATGAAACTCGGTACACATATAGATCTCACTGAGCCAAACAACTTTTGTACTCTATGTCATAGGCTCCACCTGACAGGAAGTGAGATATTTAGGGCTGTTTAAAAAGCGCATGCTCTGGAATTTAACGTACTCCTCCCAGGAATTCCATGGGATTGTCACCAAACTCGGTCAGCATGATCTCAAGACATTGGGGACGCTAAATTGCGAGGAGATTTTTGATATCTCGAACGGTTTGGCCGTGGCAAGGCGACAAAGTTATGGCGAGAAATGAGAAACAGGAAGTGTCTAATAACTGTTGACCACATTGCCTGATTCTGATGAAACTTCACCAGTTTGTTCGTTGTATGATGCCGATTCCATAAATGTGACTATTATGAGTCAAAGTTATAGCGCCACCAACTGGCAGCAGGAAGTGTGTCATTTTCAAAATGCTTTGATATCAGCCTCTTAATTTTACTCGATTTTCTTTAAACTTCATCAAAATCATGTCAAAACACGGCCGATAAGAATATGTAAAGGGGTCGATGATAAATCGAATGCTGTTGCCATGGCAACATGTCAAACTTTAAAATTAGATTCCTGTCTTTTCGAGGCAGATAACATGCTTAGAATTTCATGAAACTCAACACACACATCAATATTTATGATAGTTAGACACTGGCAAAAGGTCATAAATGGGCGTGGAGCAGGCACTCTATAGCGCCATCTTTTGACAAAAGTTGGGGGGTTAGTTTTTCCTACAGTCACTAAACTCTGTACATATATTAATCTCATCAATTTGGACAACTTTCTAAATCAAACTCATTAGCTGAGACCAACAGGAAGCCGGCTATTTTGATTTGAATGTGGATTTTTGGAAAAATCAGGCTGTAAACAAATGCACACTACTTCTAAGAACAACCAGCTGTTCACACCAAACTTTTTTAACATGAAGAGAATATTCTGAAGATGTTAAATTGCGACCGGATTTTGGATATCTTGAACGGTGTGGACGTGGTGATTTTTTAAAGATATAGTAAAAAATATTTTTATATCTTTAAAGTGCAGCATCCAAACTCTTTAAAACTTTTTTCACACAGAGATCTAATCATTCTGAGCAAGTGCTGGAAAGAAAAAATGTATACAAGCTTCTATGAATTAAAGAAAATTTAAAAAAGAACTCAGAAACCTGCTGTCACTCTGGTGAATGTCTCTACAGTATGTGTGTGCGTTCAGTCAGGCACAGAGAAGCTCATTATTGCAGGGGGGAGGGGTGAGAGGCAGAGAGGGTGACAGAGTAGAGAGCCATCCTACAGACCATCTTTGAACAAAATGCACATACTGTATGTAGTGTAATTACATAAATATGTCTGATCTTTGAGAGTCTGATATTTTGAGAAAATATAAAGGGTCACTAAGTCTTTCATTGTTCATTTTTTGCAGTTGTTGTTTTTTATTTATTTTTTACTTAACTGTACCATGAACTTGTCCTATTCAGTCACATAGCAAAAGATTTTAAAAAATACAACTTTTTAGCATGATCAATTTATCTTCATTGATAGACAATATTTACATAGTGTTATTTATTGAATATAAAATCATAATAATAAAAAATTAAGACAAACTTTGACAACAAAACAAACTTTACTGTTATCTCTTCAAAACATCTGAAAACCATAATTTTAAGATCAGTTATAAATATATATATCACCCCGTTAAAATACTCAACTTGATTTTTAAAGATATTTTGAAAGAATGAAGAGTTTATAGAGCACTTTATTGTGTATTGCTGTACACCCACATGAACTGTGTTCATGTTCATGCTAATTCACAGTACATAAACTATATATGAATACTTTTTTTTAGCTTAATATTAATTAACATTAATAAATGCTATTTATTTATTGGTCATGTTAACTAATATAGTTAATGCTAACAAATAAAACTGAATGGCAACATTTTATATTTTGTGTGTATGTGTCTGTGTGTTGATTTTAAAGTCTAACCCTTTCAATTCTGTAAACTTTAAATCCAAACTAGCAGAGGGTTACTTTGAATGCATGTGCCAAGTGGGCACCGTCTTCATTATTGATTCTTAGTAATGTAGCGCTTAAGAGTGATGTCTTATAACAGGAGTCACCAGCAAAGCAATATCCACACAAAAATTGTACAGATAGGTAACGATGACATTTCAGCAGAAGTGGTGGACGTAAAGCAAGCAATAATAACATTTTGTTATCATGAATCTTGTTCTTACTTGTTAGCAGCAGGATATATCATATCTTTCACTAACTCAAACATACCAAGGTCAATCTGCACCAAACTTCATATGTTTGATAATAGTGCTGGCCTGAACACATCTACATGCCAATAATTAGTTACAAGCATAGCGCCACCATCTGGCAGCGGCAAGTTTGGCACATTTAAATGACTAATGACTTTTTTCTATATTTACTGTATTAAAAGCATACTGCCCACCGTTTGCTGATTTCCTGAAGCCACCGGTCGGCGGTGAGCCCAGGTGCGAGGGCCCGTTCATCGCTGCTCGCAGCTTTAATTATTATTATTATTATTATTCTCCAAAATGAATCGCATTTTTGAGGGCTTAGACATACCCGAAAACTCATGAAACTTCGCACACACATCAGACCTGGCGAAAATTTACGTCTGATATGGGTTGCAGAAGTGGGTGTGGCAAAATGGCTCGATAGCGCCACCTTTACACGTTCCGCGGTGTGCGCTTTCAGTTGTGATTCACGTACATGCACGAAAATCGGTACACACATGTAGCTCACCAATACCTACAAAAAAGCCTCTTGGAGCAAAATTTGACACCCAACAGGAAGTCGGTTATTTTTAATTTTCTTAGCAAAATTTGTGTAATTTTTGCCATTTTCAGGCGTCATACTTGAACGAACTCCTCCTAGAGATTTATTCGGATCAACGGCAAATTTGGTGAGTCTAATCTAAAGCCCTTTGTGACGTTAAATTGCGAAGATCTAGAGTTTTCATCGGAGGGCGTGTCCGTGGCGGCCTGGCAAATTTCGATGCTTCGCCATGAAAAAGGAAGTTGCTATAACTCAGGCATAAAATGCCCGATCTGCCCCAAACTTCACATGTGTGATAACACTCCTGACCTGATGACATCTATATGTCCATATTCAGTTATACTCATAGCGCCACCTGCTGGCAACAGGAAGTGTCATGCTGTACTCTGCAACAAACTCCTCCAAAAGATTTAATCAGATCAACACCAAAATCGGTCAGTCTAATAAAAAGGCTTTAGCGATGTTAAATTGCGAAGATCTTGAGTTTTCGTTGAAGGGTGTGTCCGTGGCGGCCTGGCAAATTTCGTGGTCTCGCCATGGATATAAAACTTGTTATAACTCAGCCATAAAATGTCCGATTTGCCTCAAACTTTACATGTTCGATAAGAGTCCTGGCCTGAACCAATCTGAAGGCCTATATTCTATTATAATCACAGCGCCACCTGTTGGCAATAGGAAATGACTTGTACCAAACTCCTCCTAGAGATTTAATGATATCAACATTATATTTGGTCAGTCTGATCTCGAGGCCTTAGAGATGTTAAATTGTGAAGATCTTGAGTTTTCGTTAAAGGGCGTGTCCATGGCGGCCTGACAAAATTTGATGTTTCGCCATGGACATAAAAGTTGTTATAACTCAGCCATAAAATGTCCGATCTGCCTCAAACTTCACATGTTTGGTAAAAGTCCTGGCCTGAAGACATCTAAAGGCCAATATACAGATATTATTATAGCGCCACCTATTGGCAGCAGGATATATCATATCTTGCACTAACTAACACATACCAAGGTCAATCTGCACCAAACTTCATATGTTTGATCAAAGTGCTGGCCTGAACACATCTACATGTCAATAATCAGTTATAGGCATAGCGCCACCAGCTGGCAGCAGGAAGTTTGGCACATTTAAGTGACTTTGATGTATTTTTCCTACATTTACTGTATTAAAAGCATACTGCCCACCGTTTGCTGTGTTCCTAAAGCCACCGGTCGGCGGTGAGCCCGTGTGCGAGGGCCCGTTCATCGCTGCTTGCAGCTTTAATTATTATTATTCTCCAAAATGAATCGCATTTTAGAGGACCTAAACATGCCCGAAAACTCACACAACTTTGCACACAAATCAAACCTGGCGAAAATTTACGTCTGATATGGGGTTTAGAAGGGGGTGTGGCAAAATGGCTCGACAGCGCCACCTTTAGACGTTCAGCGGTGTGCGCTTTCAGCTGTGATTAACGTACATGCACGGAAATCGGTACACACATGTAACACACCAATACCTACAAAAAAGCCTCTTGGAGCAAAATCCGGAACCCAACAGGAAGTCGGTTAATATTAATATTCTCAACAAAATTTGTGTCATTTTTGCCATTTTCAGGCGTCGTACTTGAACGAACTCCTCCTAGAGATTTATTCGGATCAACGCCAAATTTGCCGAGTCTAGTCTAAAGCCCTTTGTGACGTTAATATGTGAAGATCTAGAGTTTTCATCGGAGGGCGTGTCCGTGGCGGCCTGGCAAATTTCGATGTTTCGCCATGAAAAAGGAAGTTGCTATAACTCAGGCATAAAATGTCCGATCTGCCCCAAACTTCACATGTGTGATAACACTCCTGACCTGATTACATCTACATGTCCATATTCAGTTATAGTCATAGCGCCACCTGCTGGCAACAGGAAGTGTCATGCTGTACTCTGCAACAAACTCCTCCTAGAGATTTATACAGATCAACACCAAAATCGGTCAGTCTAATATAAAGGCTTTAGTGATGTTAAATTGTGAAGATCTTGAGTTTTCGTTGAAGGGCGTGTCCGTGGCGGCCTGACAAATTACAAGGTCTCGCCATGGATATAAAACTTGTTATAACTCAGCCATAAAATGTCCAATTTGCCTCAAACTTCACATGTTCGATTAAAGTCCTGGCCTGAAAACATCTGAAAGCCAAAATTCTGTTATAATCACAGCGCCACCTGTTGGTAACAGGAAATGACTTGTAGCAAACTCCTCCTACAGATTTAATGATATCAACATTAAATTTGGTCAGTCTGATCTAGAGGCCTTAGAGATGTTAAATTGTGAAGATCTTGAGTTTTCGTTAAAGGGCGTGTCCGTGGCGGCCTGACAAAGTTGGATGTTTCGCCATGGATATAGAAGTTGTCATAACTCAGCCATAAAATGTCAGATCTGCCTCAAACTTCACAGGTTTGGTAAGAGTCCTGGCCTGAAGACCCCTAAAGGCCAATATTCATATATTATCATGGAGCCACCTGTTGGCAGCAATATATATCATATCTTTCACTAACTCAAACATACCAAAATCAATCTGCACCAAACTTCATATGTTTGATAATAGTGCTGGCCTGAACACATCTACATGCCAATAATCAGTTATAGGCATAGCACCACCAGCTGGCAGCGGGAAATTTGGCACATTTAAGTGACTTATGACATATTTCTCCTGTATTTACTGTATTAAAAGCATACTGCCCACCGTTTGCTGTTTTCCTAAAGCCACCGGTCGGCGGTGAGCCCGGGTGCGAGGGTCCGTTCATCGCTGCTTGCAGCTTTAATTATTATTATTATTATTATTATTATTATTATTATTCTCCAAAATGAATCGCATTTTTGAGGGCTTAGATATACCCGAAAACTCATGAAACTTCGCACACACATCAGACCTGGCGAAAATTTACGTCTGATATGGGTTGCAGAAGTGGGTGTGGCAAAATGGCTCGACAGCGCCACCATTACAAGTTCCGCGGTGTGCGCATTCAGCTGTGATTCACGTACATGCACGAAAATCGGTACACACATGTAACACACCAATACCTACAAAAAAGCCTCTTGGAGCTAAATTTGACACCCAACAGGAAGTCGGTTATTTTTAATTTTCTCAACAAATTTTGTGTCATTTTTGCCATTTTCAGGCCTCGTATCTGAACGAACTCCTCCTAGAGATTTATTCGGATCTACGCCAAATTTGCTGAGTCTAATCTAAAGCCCTTTGTGACGTTAAATTGTGAAGATCTAGAGTTTTCATCGGAGGGCGTGTCCGTGGCGGCCTGGCAAATTTCGATGTTTCGCCATGAAAAAGGAAGTTGCTATAACTTAGGCATAAAATGTCCGATCTGTCCCAAACTTCACATGTGTTATAACACTCCTGACCTGAAGACATCTACATGCCCATATTCAGTTATAGTCATAGCGCCACCTGCAGGCAACAGGAAGTGTCATGCTGTACTCTACAACCAACTCCTTCTAAAGATTTATGCAGATCAACACCAAAATCGGTCAGTCTAATATAAAGGCCTTAGTGATGTTAAATTGTGAAGATCTTGAGTTTTCGGTAAAGGGCGTGTCCGTGGCGGCCTGACAAATTTCGAGGTCTCGCCATGGATATAAAACTTGTTATAACTTAGCCATAAAATGTCCGATTTGCCTCAAACTTCACATATTCGATAAGAGTCCTGGCCTGAATACACCTGAAGGCCAATATTCTATTATAATCACAGCGCCACCTGTTGGCAACAGGAAATGACTTGTATCAAACTCCTCCTAGAGATTTAATGATATCAACATTATATTTGGTCAGTCTGATCTAGAGGCCTTAGAGATGTTAAATTGCGAAGATCTTGAGTTTTCGTTAAAGGGCGTGTCCATGGCGGCGTGACAAAGTTTGATGTTTCACCATGGACATAGAAGTTGTTATAACTCAGCCATAAAATGTCCGATCTGCCTCAAACTTCACAGGTTTGGTGAGAGTCCTGGCCTGAAGACACCTAAAGACCAATATTCAGATATTATCATAGCGCCACCTGTTGGCAGCAGGATATATCATATCTTTCACTAACTCAAACATACCAAGGTCAATCTGCACCAAACTTCATATGTTTGATGAAAGTGGTGGCCTGAACACATCTACATGTCAATAATCAGTTATAGGCATAGCGCCACCAGCTGGCAGCAGGATATTTGGCACATTTAAGTGACTTTGACATATTTCTCCTATTTTTACTGTATTAAAAGCATACTACCCACCATTTGCTGTGTTCCTAAAGCCACCGGTCGGCGGTGAGCCCGTGTGCGAGGGCCCGTTCATCGCTGCTTGCAGCTTTAATTATTATTATTATTATTCTTCTCCAAAATGAATCGCATTTTTGAGGGCTTAGACATACCCGAAAACTCATGAAACTTCGCACACACATCAGACCTGGCGAAAATTTACGTCTGATATGGGTTGCAGAAGTGGGTGTGGCAAAATGGCTCGACAGCGCCACCTTTACACGTTCCGCGGTGTGCGCTTTCAGTTGTGATTCACGTACATGCACGAAAATCGGTACACACATCTAGCTCACCAATACCTACAAAAAAGCCTCTTGGAGCAAAATTTGACACCCAACAGGAAGTCGGTTATTTTTAATTTTCTTAGCAAAATTTGTGTAATTTTTGCCATTTTCAGGCGTCATACTTGAACGAACTCCTCCTAGAGATTTATTCGGATCAACGGCAAATTTGGTGAGTCTAATCTAAAGCCCTTTGTGACGTTAAATTGCGAAGATCTAGAGTTTTCATCGGAGGGCGTGTCCGTGGCGGCCTGGCAAATTTCGATGCTTCGCCATGAAAAAGGAAGTTGCTATAACTCAGGCATAAAATGCCCGATCTGCCCCAAACTTCACATGTGTGATAACACTCCTGACCTGAAGACATCTACATGCCCATATTCAGTTTTACTCATAGCGCCACCTGCTGGCACCAGGAAGTGTCATGCTGTACTCTGCAACAAACTCCTCCAAAAGATTTAATCAGATCAACACCAAAATCTGTCAGTCTAATATAAAGGCCTTAATGATGTTAAATTGCGAAGATCTTGAGTTTTCGTTGAAGGGTGTGTCCGTGGCGACCTGGCAAATTTCGTGGTCTCGCCATGGATATAAAACTTGTTATAACTCAGCCATAAAATGTCCGATTTGCCTCAAACTTCACATGTTCGATAAGAGTCCTGGCCTGAACCAATCTGAAGGCCTATATTCTATTATAATCACAGCGCCACCTGTTGGCAATAGGAAATGACTTGTACCAAACTCCTCCTAGAGATTTAATGATATCAACATTATATTTGGTCAGTCTGATCTCGAGGCCTTAGAGATGTTAAATTGTGAAGATCTTGAGTTTTCGTTAAAGGGCGTGTCCATGGCGGCCTGACAAAGTTTGATGTTTCGCCATGGACATAAAAGTTGTTATAACTCAGCCATAAAATGTCCGATCTGCCTCAAACTTCACATGTTTGGTAAAAGTCCTGGCCTGAAGACATCTAAAGGCCAATATACAGATATCATTATAGCGCCACCTATTGGCAGCAGGATATATCATATCTTGCACTAACTCACACATACCAAGGTCAATCTGCACCAAACTTCATATGTTTGATCAAAGTGCTGGCCTGAACACATCTACATGCCAATAATCAGTTATAGGCATAGCGCCACCAGCTGGCAGCAGGAAGTTTGGCACATTTAAGTGACTTTGATCTATTTTTCCTACATTTACTGTATTAAAAGCATACTGCCCACCGTTTGCTGTGTTCCTAAAGCCACCGGTCGGCGGTGAGCCCGTGTGCGAGGGCCCGTTCATCGCTGCTTGCAGCTTTAATTATTATTATTCTTATCCGGAATGAATCGCATTTTTGAGGGCCTAAACATACCCGAAAACTCATGAAACTTTGCACACACATCAAACCTGGCGAAAATGTACGTCTGATATGGGTTTCAGAGATGGGTGTGGCAAAATGGCTCGATAGCGCCACCTTTACACGTTCCGCGGTGTGCGCTTTCAGCTGTGATTCACGTACATGCACGAAAATCGGTACACACATGTAACTCACCAATACCTACAAAAAAGCCTCTTGGGATAAAATCCAAAACCCAACTGGAAGTCGGTTATTATTAATTTTCTCAGCAAAATTTGTGTCATTTTTGCCATTTTCAGGCGTCATACTTGAACGAACTCCTCCTAGAGATTTATACGGATCAACGCCAAATTTGGTAAGTCTAATCTAAAGCCCTTTGTGACGTTAAATTGCGAAGATCTAGAGTTTTCATCGGAGGGCGTGTCCGTGGCGGCCTGGCAAATTTCGATGTTTCGCCATGAAAAAGGAAGTTGCTATAACTCAGGCATAAAATGTCCGATCTGCCCCAAACTTCACATGTGTGATAACACTCCTGACCTGATTACATCTACATGTCCATATTCAGTTATAGTCATAGCGCCACCTGCTGGCAACAGGAAGTGTCATGCTGTACTCTGCAACAAACTCCTCCTAGAGATTTATACAGATCAACACCAAAATCGGTCAGTCTAATATAAAGGCTTTAGTGATGTTAAATTGTGAAGATCTTGAGTTTTCGCTGAAGGGCGTGTCCGTGGCGGCCTGACAAATTTCGAGGTCTCGCCATGGATATAAAACTTGTTATAACTCAGCCATAAAATGTCCGATTTGCCTCAAACTTCACATGTTCGATTAAAGTCCTGGCCTGAAAACATCTGAAAGCCAATATTCTGTTATAATCACAGCGCCACCTGTTGGTAACAGGAAATGACTTGTAGCAAACTCCTCCTACAGATTTAATGATATCACCATTAAATTTGGTCAGTCTGATCTAGAGGCCTTAGAGATGTTAAATTGTGAAGATCTTGAGTTTTCATTAAAGGGCGTGTCTGTGGCGGCCTGACAAAGTTTGATGTTTCGCCGTGGATATAGAAGTTGTCATAACTCAGCCATAAAATGTCCGATCTGCCTCAAACTTCACAGGTTTGGTAAGAGTCCTGGCCTGAAGACCCCTAAAGGCCAATATTCAGATATTATCATAGCGCCACCTGTTGGCAGCAAATTATATCATATATACTAACTCAAACATACCAAATTCAATCTGCAACAAACTTCATATGTTTGATAATAGTGCTGGCCTGAACACATCTACATGCCAATAATCAGTTATAGGCATAGCGCCACCAGCTGGCAGCGGGAAATTTGGCACATTTAAGTGACTTATGACATATTTCTCCTATATTTACTGTATTAAAAGCATACTGCCCACCGTTTGCTGTTTTCCTAAAGCCACTGGTCGGCGGTGAGCCCGGGTGCGAGGGCCCGTTCATCGCTGCTTGCAGCTTTAATTATATATGTGTTTTTTTGATTCCCTGCTGATTTTTATGGAAGCCCTTTTCCTCCACTGAATAAAAAAATAAATAAAATATTGCAAATTTTTTTCTCAGAATTGTGAGTTATAAAGTCAGAATTGCAAGATATAAAGTCGCAATTGCGAGTTATAAAGTCAGAATTGCGAGATATTAAGTCAGAATTGCGAGATATAAAGTCAGAATTGCGAGTTATAAAGTCGCAATTGCGAGATATAAAGTCAGAATTGCGAGATATAAAGTCGCAATTGCGAGTTATAAAGTCAGAATTGCGAGATATAAAGTCAGAATTGCGAGATATAAAGTCAGAATTGCGAGATGTAAAGTCAGAATTGCGAGTTATAAAGTCAGAATTGCGAGTTATAAAGTCAGAATTGCGAGTTATAAAGTCGCAATTGCGAGATATAAAGTCAGAATTGCGAGATATAAAATCGCAATTGCGAGATATAAAGTCAGAATTGCGAGATATAAAGTCGCAATTGCGAGATATAAAGTCAGAATTGCGAGATATAAAGTCGCAATTGCGAGTTATAAAGTCAGAATTGCGAGATATTAAGTCAGAATTGCGAGATATTAAGTCAGAATTGCGAGATATAAAGTCAGAATTGCGAGTTATAAAGTCGCAATTGCGAGATGTAAAGTCAGAATTGCGAGATATAAAGTCGCAATTGCGAGTTATAAAGTCAGAATTGCGAGTTATAAAGTCAGAATTGCGAGTTATAAAGTCAGAATTGCGAGATATAAAGTCGCAATTGCGAGATATAAAGTCAGAATTGCGAGATATAAAGTCGCAATTGCGAGTTATAAAGTCAGAATTGCGAGATATAAAGTCGCAATTGCGAGTTATAAAGTCAGAATTGCGAGTTATAAAGTCAGAATTGCGAGATATAAAGTCGCAATTGCGAGATATAAAGTCAGAATTGCGAGATATAAAGTCGCAATTGCGAGTTATAAAGTCAGAATTGCGAGATATTAAGTCAGAATTGCGAGATATAAAGTCAGAATTGCGAGTTATAAAGTCACAATTGCGAGATATGAAGTCAGAATTGCGAGATATAAAGTCACAATTGCGAGTTATAAAGTCAGAATTGCGAGATATAAAATCGCAATTGCGAGATATAAAGTCAGAATTGCGAGATATAAAGTCGCAATTGCGAGATATAAAGTCAGAATTGCGAGATATAAAGTCACAATTGCGAGTTATAAAGTCAGAATTGCGAGATATAAAGTCGCAATTGCGAGTTATAAAGTCAGAATTGCGAGTTATAAAGTCAGAATTGCGAGATATAAAGTCGCAATTGCGAGATATAAAGTCAGAATTGCGAGATATAAAGTCGCAATTGCGAGTTATAAAGTCAGAATTGCGAGATATTAAGTCAGAATTGCGAGATATAAAGTCAGAATTGCGAGTTATAAAGTCACAATTGCGAGATATGAAGTCAGAATTGCGAGATATAAAGTCGCAATTGCGAGTTATAAAGTCAGAATTGCGAGTTATAAAGTCAGAATTGCGAGATATAAAGTCGCAATTGCGAGATATAAAGTCAGAATTGCGAGATATAAAGTCAGAATTGCGAGTTATAAAGTCAGAATTGCGAGATATAAAGTCAGAATTGCGAGATATAAAGTCAGAATTGCGAGATATAAAGTCAGAATTGCGAGATATAAAGTCAGAATTGCGAGTTATAAAGTCAGAATTGCGAGTTATAAAGTCAGAATTGCGAGTTATAAAGTCGCAATTGCGAGATATAAAGTCAGAATTGCGAGATATAAAGTCGCAATTGCGAGATATAAAGTCAGAATTGCGAGATATAAAGTCGCAATTGCGAGATATAAAGTCAGAATTGCGAGATATAAAGTCGCAATTGCGAGATATAAAGTCGCAATTGCGAGATATAAAGTCGCAATTGCGAGATATAAAGTCAGAATTGCGAGATATAAAGTCGCAATTGCGAGATATAAAGTCAGAATTGCGAGATATAAAGTCGCAATTGCGAGATATAAAGTCAGAATTGCGAGATATAAAGTCGCAATTGCGAGATATAAAGTCAGAATTGCGAGATATAAAGTCCCAATTGCGAGATATAAAGTCAGAATTGCGAGATATAAAGTCGCAATTGCGAGTTATAAAGTCAGAATTGCGAGTTATAAAGTCAGAATTGCGAGATATAAAGTCGCAATTGCGAGATATAAAGTCAGAATTGCGAGATATAAAGTCAGAATTGCGAGTTATAAAGTCAGAATTGCGAGATATAAAGTCGCAATTGCGAGATATAAAGTCAGAATTGCGAGATATAAAGTCAGAATTGCGAGTTATAAAGTCAGAATTGTGAGATATTAAGTCAGAATTGCGAGATATAAAGTCAGAATTGCGAGTTATAAAGTCGCAATTGCGAGATATAAAGTCAGAATTGCGAGATATAAAGTCGCAATTGCGAGTTATAAAGTCAGAATTGCGAGTTATAAAGTCAAAATTGCGAGATATAAAGTCGCAATTGCGAGATATAAAGTCAGAATTGCGAGATATAAAGTCAGAATTGCGAGTTATAAAGTCAGAATTGCGAGATATAAAGTCAGAATTGCGAGATATAAAGTCAGAATTGCGAGATATAAAGTCAGAATTGCGAGTTATAAAGTCAGAATTGCGAGATATAAAGTCAGAATTGCGAGATATAAAGTCGCAATTGCGAGTTATAAAGTCAGAATTGCGAGATATAAAGTCGCAATTGCGAGATATAAAGTCAGAATTGCGAGATATAAAGTCGCAATTGCGAGTTATAAAGTCGCAATTGCGAGTTATAAAGTCAGAATTGCGAGATATAAAGTCGCAATTGCGAGATATAAAGTCAGAATTGCGAGATATAAAGTCGCAATTGCGAGTTATAAAGTCAGAATTGCGAGATATTAAGTCAGAATTGCGAGATATAAAGTCAGAATTGCGAGATATAAAGTCAGAATTGCGAGATATAAAGTCAGAATTGCGAGTTATAAAGTCAGAATTGCGAGTTATAAAGTCAGAATTGCGAGTTATAAAGTCGCAATTGCGAGATATAAAGTCAGAATTGCGAGATATAAAGTCGCAATTGCGAGATATAAAGTCAGAATTGCGAGATATAAAGTCGCAATTGCGAGATATAAAGTCAGAATTGCGAGATATAAAGTCGCAATTGCGAGATATAAAGTCAGAATTGCGAGATATAAAGTCCCAATTGCGAGATATAAAGTCAGAATTGCGAGATATAAAGTCGCAATTGCGAGTTATAAAGTCAGAATTGCGAGTTATAAAGTCAGAATTGCGAGATATAAAGTCGCAATTGCGAGATATAAAGTCAGAATTGCGAGATATAAAGTCAGAATTGCGAGTTATAAAGTCAGAATTGCGAGTTATAAAGTCAGAATTGCGAGATATAAAGTCGCAATTGCGAGATATAAAGTCAGAATTGCGAGATATAGTCACAATTGCGAGTTATAAAGTCAGAATTGCGAGTTATAAAGTCAGAATAGCGAGTTATAAAGTCAGAATAGCGAGTTATAAAGTCAGAATTGCGAGTTATAAAGTCAGAATTGTGAGATATTAAGTCAGAATTGCGAGATATAAAGTCAGAATTGCGAGTTATAAAGTCGCAATTGCGAGATATAAAGTCAGAATTGCGAGATATAAAGTCGCAATTGCGAGTTATAAAGTCAGAATTGCGAGTTATAAAGTCAAAATTGCGAGATATAAAGTCGCAATTGCGAGATATAAAGTCAGAATTGCGAGATATAAAGTCAGAATTGCGAGATATAAAGTCAGAATTGCGAGATATAAAGTCAGAATTGCGAGATATAAAGTCAGAATTGCGAGTTATAAAGTCAGAATTGCGAGATATAAAGTCAGAATTGCGAGATATAAAGTCGCAATTGCGAGTTATAAAGTCAGAATTGCGAGATATAAAGTCGCAATTGCGAGATATAAAGTCAGAATTGCGAGATATAAAGTCGCAATTGCGAGTTATAAAGTCAGAATTGCGAGTTATAAAGTCAGAATTGCGAGATAAAAAGTCGCAATTGCGAGATATAAAGTCAGAATTGCGAGATATAAAGTCAGAATTGCGAGTTATAAAGTCAGAATTGCGAGTTATAAAGTCAGAATTGCGAGTTATAAAGTCAGAATTGCGAGTTATAAAGTCAGAATTGTGAGATATTAAGTCAGAATTGCGAGATATAAAGTCAGAATTGCGAGTTATAAAGTCGCAATTGCGAGATATAAAGTCAGAATTGCGAGATATAAAGTCGCAATTGCGAGTTATAAAGTCAGAATTGCGAGTTATAAAGTCAAAATTGCGAGATATAAAGTCGCAATTGCGAGATATAAAGTCAGAATTGCGAGATATAAAGTCAGAATTGCGAGTTATAAAGTCAGAATTGCGAGATATAAAGTCAGAATTGCGAGATATAAAGTCAGAATTGCGAGATATAAAGTCAGAATTGCGAGTTATAAAGTCAGAATTGCGAGATATAAAGTCAGAATTGCGAGATATAAAGTCGCAATTGCGAGTTATAAAGTCAGAATTGCGAGATATAAAGTCGCAATTGCGAGATATAAAGTCAGAATTGCGAGATATAAAGTCGCAATTGCGAGTTATAAAGTCAGAATTGCGAGTTATAAAGTCAGAATTGCGAGATAAAAAGTCGCAATTGCGAGATATAAAGTCAGAATTGCGAGATATAAAGTCAGAATTGCGAGTTATAAAGTCAGAATTGCGAGTTATAAAGTCAGAATTGCGAGTTATAAAGTCAGAATTGCGAGATATAAAGTCGCAATTGCGAGATATAAAGTCAGAATTGCGAGATATAGTCAGAATTGCGAGTTATAAAGTTAGAATTGCGAGTTATAAAGTCAGAATAGCGAGTTATAAAGTCAGAATAGCGAGTTATAAAGTCAGAATTGCGAGTTATAAAGTCAGAATTGTGAGATATTAAGTCAGAATTGCGAGATATAAAGTCAGAATTGCGAGTTATAAAGTCGCAATTGCGAGATATAAAGTCAGAATTGCGAGATATAAAGTCGCAATTGCGAGTTATAAAGTCAGAATTGCGAGTTATAAAGTCAGAATTGCGAGATATAAAGTCGCAATTGCGAGATATAAAGTCAGAATTGCGAGATATAAAGTCAGAATTGCGAGTTATAAAGTCAGAATTGCGAGATATAAAGTCAGAATTGCGAGATATAAAGTCAGAATTGCGAGATATAAAGTCAGAATTGCGAGTTATAAAGTCAGAATTGCGAGATATAAAGTCAGAATTGCGAGATATAAAGTCAGAATTGCGAGATATAAAGTCAGAATTGCGAGTTATAAAGTCAGAATTGCGAGTTATAAAGTCGCAATTGCGAGACATAAAGTCAGAATTGCGAGATATAAAGTCAGAATTGCGAGATATAAAGTCAGAATTGCGAGTTATAAAGTCAGAATTGCGAGATATAAAGTCAGAATTGCGAGATATAAAGTCAGAATTGCGAGATATAAAGTCAGAATTGCGAGATATAAAGTCAGAATTGCGAGATATAAAGTCAGAATTGCGAGTTATAAAGTCAGAATTGCGAGATATAAAGTCAGAATTGCGAGATATAAAGTCAGAATTGCGAGTTATAAAGTCGCAATTGCGAGACATAAAGTCAGAATTGCGAGATATAAAATCGCAATTGCGAGATATAAAGTCAGAATTGCGAGATATAAAGTCGCAATTGCGAGATATAAAGTCAGAATTGCGAGATATAAAGTCGCAATTGCAAGTTATAAAGTCAGAATTGCGAGATATAAAGTCGCAATTGCGAGATATAAAGTCAGAATTGCGAGATATAAAGTCGCAATTGCGAGATATAAAGTCAGAATTGCGAGATATAAAGTCGCAATTGCAAGTTATAAAGTCAGAATTGCGAGATATAAAGTCGCAATTGCGAGATATAAAGTCAGAATTGCGAGATATAAAGTCAGAATTGCGAGTTATAAAGTCAGAATTGCGAGTTATAAAGTCAGAATTGCGAGATATAAAGTCGCAATTGCGAGATATAAAGTCAGAATTGCGAGTTATAAAGTCAGAATTGCGAGTTATAAAGTCAGAATTGCGAGATATAAAGTCGCAATTGCGAGTTATAAAGTAAGAATTGCGAGTTATAAAGTCAGAATTGCGAGATATAAAGTTGCAATTGCGAGAAAAGTCAGAATTCTATGAATGATGATGATGATGATGATGATGATGATGATGATTTCGTTCTGTTTTAAAATGGGAAAAAATTAAGCCAGAATTTTCGGATTTTTTTGTTCATTTTTCGTCTTTACTGTCTGTACCATCATGCAGAATAAATGTTCGTCTGATGTCCCGCTCTGCAAATTAGTCACAATAACGTTTCTTCATAATAGTTGGCTATATTTCTTGCAAATATACATCTCATATAATGCGTAACACTGCACTTCTCGGGTGGGCGGCGCTGGCACGATAAATAAATATAAATGTCTCCTTTATTTTATATTATGCATTTGGTCCTCGTTTTGACGTTCGCTGACGGACTTTCTGAGGACGTCTGCATTTGGTCCTCGTTTTGACGTTCGCTGGCGGACGTTCGGGGGACGTCTATTTTTGCATTCTTTTTATTTGCTTTCTATTTATTATATATTAAACAAAAAGGCATCTAAGCTTGCCCTATTCTTTTTCTATTCTATCTGTTTTCTATTTATTATATAATTAGCAAAAAAAATAAAAAAAATAAACCTGACTGAAACCCTCATATCAATTCCATATCATAAAAAAGCGTCTGCTAAATTAATTGTAAATGTAATAGATTTGAATTAATTGTATAATGAAGTTAATGTTAAAATGTAATAACTTTAATTTCTGGAAAAAGAAAATAGGAGTGACTTCTGTAATTAAAGATGTCATCAAATCATGAGTCTGTTTTTAGCAGTTAGGCTGTCATTTAAACATCAAAAACATGATACCCTTCAATAATATAATTGAACATAGGCTACAATTAGGCTCTATGCATTCCCCATGCATGAAGAAAATTAGGTTGCGCTAACAGTATGTTATAATGATGAATGCAGCCAAGAAAATGAAGAATGGAAAATAACACAGGTAAGACAAATAAATGTATTCTACCGATTTACATATTAAACTGTTGGTAAACCAATAGGAAAAGATACTTAGGAAAATTATTATTTTTGCATTTAAATGTGTGATACAATATAGCCACATTGGGAGATGGGCTACAAGCAAGTGTAGATCAAATGAGCGCGTGATTGAGTGACATCACTTTAGGGTTACGCGCATGTATCCATGACAACGCTCAGCTGCTTAGTGACAGTTAACGGTCCTCCCGGTTAATTCTTCAGACACAGCCTTTTGTTTTCGCTTTTGTCGGTCGAAAAGGCATTTATACTTAAGGTATAATATAAAGGTATTTATAGACATTGTAGTTGGCCACCAGGTTTGCACACATCTCAAGAGGGATTTTGTCCCACTCTTTGCAGATCCTCTCTAATTCATTAAGGTTTCGAGGCTGATGTTTGGCAACTCAAACCTTCAGCTCCCTCCACAGATTTTCTATTAGATGAAGGTCTGGAGACTGGCTAGGCCACTCCAGGACCTTAATGCACTTCTTTTTGAGCTACTCCTTTGTTGCCTTGGGCATGTGTTTTGGGTCACTGTCATGCTGGAATACCCATCCACAAACCATTTTCAATGACCTGGCTGAGGGAAGGAGGATCTTACCCAATATTTGATGGTACATGGCCCCGGCCATCGTCCCTTTGATGCAGTGCAGTGTCCTGTCCCCTTATCAGAAAAGCATAATGTTTCCACCTCCATGTTTGACGGTGGGGATGGTGTTGAGGTCATAGGCAGCATTCCTCCTCCTGTGTACTTTTTTTCAGCATTGTGGAGGATTTGTAGATTGTACAAACAAAAATTCTCTGAATATTTGTATTTTTGTCGATGTCCCATTCATTTCCTATGGTCGGTCATTTTAGACCAGAGAGCACAAGTTGTTTTTTTTTTGTTTTTTTTGGAATCGTGATAAAAATGAACTTAGGTATCAGTGTAGCACACAAACCTGATAGGCTATTGGATAAAGATAAAATAGACTAAATGATAACCACCAAAATGGTTTGAGATTGATAGATGACCTTAACCCTTTGGTGCTCTTCGGTCACTTTTGACTGAATTTTGAATTTTTAAAAATCACAGCTTAATCGGAATGATATGAAACTCTGTGACTTTTATGCCATTTGGAATGTCAACACAAAAAAAAATTTAGGGCATGATTCAAGCAGGCTAAGTGGTCGTAAAAAATTTGGAATATCATAAAAAAGCGTCTGCTAAATTAATTGTAAATGTAATAGATTTGAATTAATTGTATAATGAAGTTAATGTTAAAATGTAATAACTTTAATTTCTGGAAAAAGAAAATAGGAGTGACTTCTGTAATTAAAGATGTCATCAAATCATGAGTTTTTTATGCCCGTTTTCATTTTTTATGCGTGTTCACATTCCAAATGCCATAAAAGTCAATGAATTTGGTACTGTTCTGATGAAGCAGTGATTTTTTGAAAAATTCTAAACCGAAAATGTTTTGGTCAAAAGTGACCGAATAGAGGTGTGTATATTAATGTGTGGGTGTGTGTGTGTTACGGATTGGCCAGGCTCTAGCACCAGTCACACCCAACGATCTCAATCACCAGCATTCTGATGTGCACCACCTGCACATGATTATCACTCACCCTTCAAATACACACACCGCACTTCAGTCTTTGTCCGGGCTCTTCGCTTGTACACGGACTCATTGTGTCTCTTCATTTGAAGTCACAATTATTGATCTAGTCGAAAGAACTTACCTGTCTGTCTTGTATTCCAGTCCTGCATTCCTCGTGTCTCCAGTCTCGTCTGCGGTGTGTGTGTGTGTATCCAGCCGTGCTTCAGCGCTCCCGCATCTGTCACGCAAAGATCTACATTACCCACGATTACCTTCTGCAGTTACCTCATCTCATCTACGCTACTCACCTCCTGGATACCTGTGAAGTTTTCATCTCTCGCTCTGCTGAATATAAATAAACTCAAATTACGTTACTTACCTGTCTGTCTTGTCTGTGTGCTGACAGAAGCCCGGACCGACACAGTGACAGCATGAGCACACCTGATCCGTTTCAAGAGCTGGTAGACTCTCTCATGAGAGCTCTCCAGCGATCACCCATTCACAGCGCACCTGTCAACCCCACCGGAACGGCACCCTGCACTTCTTCGCCTACTGTTCCATCTAGTCCCATGGCTCGACCGGCGCCCTACTCTGGCCGGGCGGAGGAGTGCAACGGATTTTTACTTCAATGCATTCTGGTATTCGCCATGCAGCCCACGTTGTATCCTACTGATCGGTCGAAAATCACGTTTATCATCTCCCTGTTAACAGGTCCTGCTTTGCAATGGGCAGATACCTTGTGGAATCAAAATGGACCTGCAATACAATCCATCCACTCCTTCACCTCTCATTTTAAAGAGGTTTTTGGCCAATCGGATAGCGACATCACCGCAGGTGACCAACTATATCATCTTAAGCAAGGTACCATGTCCATCCAAGAGTACTCATTGAAATTTAGAACCCTCGCGGCTGCCAGTGGGTGGAACGAGCGGTCCTTGATCACCACATATCGGCTGGGACTAGAACCGCGACTTAGGATGCAACTGGCTGCTTTTGACGACCGTGAAGGTTTGGAGAAGTTTATTCAACTGTCCATCAGATGTGCCGAGCGAATGAACACCTACTCACCTGAAATGACCGTTGCCACATCTGCACTCCTCCGTCCACCCGAGGGAATGACCCCTCCAGAACCAGTCTCTGAGCCCATGATCCTAGAAACCGGTAAACTATCGACAGCTGAGCAGCAGAGGAGGCTGACCCGGGGTCTCTGTTTATATTGTGGATCCAGTGGACATCTTCGGTTGAACTGTCCTTCCAGACCAACGGTTACCAGGATGAGTGTCATACATTCGGATGTGGAAAAATTACACCCGTTGACTACCAATATCCAATTGTTTACTGCCTCCTTTTCTGTGTCTGCCACAGCCCTCCTTGACTCCGGGTCAGCAGGCAACTTCATCTCGGGGTCCCTCTGCCGCCAGCTCAAGCTCCGCACCCATCCCACGACTACGAGATACAAAATACACTCAATAACTGGTGAGTCATTATCACGGACACAAGTACAACGAAAGACGGAGGTTATTCACCTACAAATTGGTATACTTCACAAAGAGAGGATACAATTGCTGGTTCTGGAGGAAGCCACCATCGATGTCATTCTAGGGCGCCCGTGGCTGGTGAAGCATGATCCTATCCTCTCTTGGGGCACTGGTGAAGTACTACAGTGGGGTGAGAATTGCTTCCATACATGCTGTCTTGAGGTTCCACGTTCTGTCAAGAAATCCATCCCTGTCTATATCACGTCTGTTGAGAGTCCTGTAACCCAGCAGTCTGTCAAGATTCCAGAGATCTACTCCCGGTCCAGTGATGTCTTTTGCCCCAAGAGAGTTTCCCAGCTGCCTCCTCCTTATCGACCATGGGACTGTTCCATTGACCTGGTTCCCGATGCACCATTGCCTAGAGGGAGGATTTACCCGTTGTCGCTTCCCGAGACCAAGGCCATGGAGGAATACATCAAGGAGGCGTTAAATCAGGGGTACATACAGCCGTCCACTTCTCCAGCGGCATCCAGCTCTTTTCTTTGTTACCAAGAAGGACGGAGGGTTGAGGCCGTGTATTGACTACAGAGCCCTCAATAAATGTATTTATTTATTTATTTATTTATTTAACAGGGACAGTGCATGGCCCTCAGCCATACCAGAATTAGCTACAAGCTAAATTTCATCTGTAGTCCCTGGGCAGGAACAAAATAAAAATAACATACAGTTAATCCAACAAACACATAAATAAACCATACAAACATCATCACACAGTAGACTTTCAGACACAAAGTTTCACACTCTTAAAGACACAAAACACAACAGCTGTTAGAATATAACTATAAAGAATTTTTTTTAAGTTTATGATTGATGAGTACATGATTGAGTAGATTTAAGCCATGATTTTATCTTATATTTAAAACCAGTAAATGTACTGATGTCTCTGATCTCGTTTGGTACGGAGTTCCAGTAATTGGAGGCTCTGATAGAGAAGGCTGATCTGCCAAACTCAGTGCGTCTGTGCTGTACGGCACAGTAACCTCTACTGGTCGCCCTGGTTGTTCTCCTACTGCCGGAGAGTAAAGATATGAACTCCTCCAAAGGGGGTGCAGCCAGATTATTAATTATTCTGTACACTAAGCAGACATTGGCGTAATGCATAAAATTTTGAAAAGTCATGAGTTTATGCTTTTGAATGATGTTACAGTGGTGATAACCTGATGGCTTTTTATCTAATACTTTGAGAGTTTGTTTATATAGCGCTTGTAGTGGAGCAAGTATTGTTTTTCCGGTTTGTGACCAACTTGTTATGCAGTATGCAAAATGCGAAAAAATCATTGAGTGCATGTACAATTTAGCAGCATCTAGAGGTAACTGATTGCATATGTGTCTAAAATTTCTTAAATTAAATTTAACAATATTGCAAACCTGCTTTATATGTTTCTTAAAAGACAACTGTGAATCAAGAGATATTACTCCCAGATATTTAAAGTGTGACACAATCTGGATTTTTTCCCCATTTACAATGACATCTGGTTGATTTCCATTTTTCCTTATACAAAAATACATACATGCAGTTTTACTGATGTTAAGTGTCAGGCAAGACTCAGAAAGCCAGGTGGCAATCTTTGCCAATGCTGCTGTTAATTTGGTTGCCACTTCATATCTATCTTTTCCATGTGCCAGAATGACTGTGTCATCTGCATACATTTGGATGTCAATTTCAGGACATGCTAGCGGTAAGTCGTTAACATACATGCTGAATAACAAAGGGCCTAAAACTGAGCCTTGCGGGACGCCAACAGAACAGTTACTTAATGATGACATCTTGTTCCCAACTCTGGTACATTGTCTTCTCATAGTGAGATAGGACTCCATCCATTTCATAGCATCGTCAGAAAAATTAAAATTCGACAACTTAGATTGAAGAACATTGTGATTTACTGTATCGAAAGCCTTTTTCAGATCCAGAAAAACAGCTCCTACAGCATCCCCACTGTCAAGTTTTGATTTTATTTTTTCCACAAAATAGCAGGTAGCCATTTCGGTCGAATATTTTTTCCTAAAACCAAATTGCATTGGATGGAGTGTTTGTCCAAAATTTAAAAAGTCGGTTAATTGCTCAGTTACCACTTTTTCTGCAATCTTTGATACCACCGGCAAAATGCTGATGGGCCTATAGTTGGCTACATCAGTTGGTTCCCCTGCCTTGAAAATGGGAACTACAACTGCATTCTTCCATGTGGTTGGAAAAATTGATTGCTTTATTGATAAATTAACCAGGTGTGTAATGGGGGTACTGAGGGAGTGAAAATTGTTCTTTAAAAATGTTGAATCCCACTTGAAAATATCTTTTGCCTTTGAGGACTTTAAGGTGCTTAGTATCTTACAAATTTTATTTTCAGAAACTTCAGTTATCTTAAAAATGGTCTTGTTATAATCTGGTTTTGCTATATTTTTAACTCTTACACCAAAAGTGTCAGATAAATTCTGAACTGATGCGGTAAAATAAGTATTAAATGCAGAAGCTATTTCACTAGGATCATTGGTTAAAATTCCATTCATTTTTAGCTCATGTTCATTTCCCTGATTTTTCTTATTGTCTTTCTTTATTAGTTTATTTATATTGCTCCATATCAATCTACTATTTCCTTTTCCCTCTTTAATAATGTCCATAAAAAACTTTGCTTTTGCTTTCCTTAGTTCACTGACTACTTTATTACGGAGGTTTGTAAAAATTTGTCTGTCAATAATTAATTTAGACTTCAGTGCTACTTTCAAGGCAAAGTCATTAAACCATGGTAGGTTGCCCTTACGCCGTCCATTTTTAAAGGTTTTTGTATATTTTTCTTTAATTCTATTTAGTGTACCAATGAAGGACTCACAGGAGGCATCTATATCTTCTGTGAGTAAAACATCTCTCCAATCAGTTTGACTTAATTCTTCCTTAAATGCATTCATGTCATGTTTCCTTATTCCATAGGAATTTTTAATTATCTCTTGTTGGTAAATAATCCGTTTTTTTGTTAATTTCCTTGTAATAAGAGTCATATTATGATCCGACAAACCAGTGAGAAGATTATAAGATTTTATAATTCTTTCAGGCTTATTACTAAAAATGAGATCAATTTGTGTTTTTGAGACGTTTGTTATTCGTGTGGGGCCATCTATTAATTGAGTCATTTCAAACTTATCTGTAAGAGCTTTTAGCTTTTTTCTAGTTACCTTTTCAGCCCAATCTAAATTAAAATCACCTAGAACTATACATTCTTTCTTTGTATCCAATAATTTAAGCAGGTTCTTAAAATGTTCATAAAACATGACATCACATGATGGTGGTCTATACACGCCAATCACATTAAATGACATCTGCTGAGAGAGGGTAATGGTAATGGCAACACATTCAAGTTCATTTACACATGCTAGATCAATTTGTTCGCATCTAATATTATCTCGCACATACATAAGTAGCCCGCCGCCTCTTCCCTTATTTCTGTCCTTTCTGAAAACCTTGTAGCCAGGCATTGTGAACGAGGCTACAGGTGAAGATTTAGATAGCCATGTTTCAGACAGACAGAGGAAGTCCAAGTTTGAGTCAGTAAAAAGTTTTTCTAGTTGTTCCGTTTTTGCTCTTACGCTACGAATGTTAAGGTGACCTCCGAGGAGGCCCCTCGGTTTTGCGCGTGGATCCCAAAGGATTTTGGAATGCTGAACAGTTTGGAATAAGCCGATGTTGAAGTGTTTTTTTACTGCCGGGTTTTCATATGAGTGTCTCTGTTGGTCGGCATTACCTGGAGTCACGAGCGTCCTCTACGGGGGCAGATCCTCCATCAAGACGGGTCCTGGGTTCAGTTGCACATCGCCAGCAAGGAGAAGTGTAGCGAACAAGTACGTGAGCAGCTTTCTGTAAGAGCGTAAAGCTTTGGGTCTATCACTTGCAGTGTTTGTATGCTCACATGGCGGTGTTGCTCTTCCATCCCGTAATATTGCAGTGTAGAGGGTAAATTGGCTCCATTCATTGTGTATAACAGATTGTGTTGGCGGTAATGCAGTGTCTCTTGAGATCAACTGATTGATCCCACAGCCGCAGACAGAAAAGATCAGCAACAGTATAATGTAGACCAGAAAGGCCAATCGCTGTATTAAGACCTCAGTCCTCGGTACATACCGGTACTTGTTTTTTGTAGTGTTGATACAATCATTGCATTTTTCAGCCGCTTCAAACTGTGCGGATGAGAACAGACATAAAAGCTTGGTGAGCACACCTGCGGCTCCTGCCAGGCCGCCCGCTGGCTCCACCATCTTGGATTACGTCATTACGTCATACGTAAATACACTGTCAAATTTAAATATCCCCTTCCTCTCGTCCCTGCGGCCCTGGAACAACTCCGATCAGCTCGTATCTTCTCTAAGTTGGACCTCCGCAGCGCCTACAATCTGGTACGGATACGTGAGGGGGATGAGTGGAAGACAGCCTTCGTGACCCCTACTGGCCACTACGAATATTTGGTCATGCCCTACGGTTTAGTAAACGCCCCCTCCGTATTCCAGAACTTCATTCATGAAGTGCTCCGGGAATTCCTCCATCGATCAGTCGTAGTGTACATAGATGACATCCTGATCTATTCCCGGAGCGAGGCCGAACATCACCACCACGTTGCGGAGGTCCTTCAACCATTACGGGAACATCAGCTATATCTGAAGGCGGAGAAGTGCTCTTTCCATCAACCATCAGTACATTTCCTCGGATATATAATCAACCGCGATGGAGTCCGCATGGACGAGGGGAAGGTGGATGCAGTCATTTCCTGGCCAGAACCCAAAACAGTCAAAGAATTACAGAGATTCCTTGGATTCGCAAACTTTTAGCGTCGATTCATAAAGAACTACAGTCTGATTACTAATGCACTCACCAATCTCCTCAAAGGTCACCTGAAAAGTCTTGTCTGGACCTCAGAAGCATCTGCTGCTTTCACAAAATTAAAACAAGCCTTCACTCAAGCTCCTCTTCTTACCCATCCGGACCCAGACCATCCGTTCATCGTTGAAGTGGATGCATCTACCACGGGAGTGGGAGCCGTACTCTCTCAACACCATGGTACCCCTGCACGCCTCCATCCATGCGCCTATTTCTCGAGGAAGCTCAGCCCGGCTGAGAGGAATTATGACATCGGAAACCGGGAATTACTGGCCATCAAGCTTGCCTTAGAGGAGTGGCGACATTGGTTGGAGGGAGCCAATCATTCATTTCAAGTCATAACAGATCACAAGAACTTGCAATACCTCCGTGATGCCAAACGATTATGCCCTCGGCAAGCCAGGTGGGCTCTTTTCTTCTCTCGCTTTCATTTCACCATCTCATATACCCTGGTTCAAAGAATATCCGTGCAGATGCCCTTTCTCGTCTACATAAACCTGAAGAGACCTCAGATACTCCTACCAATATCCTTCCCTCTGAAATCATAGTCAGTCCTATCGAATGGACATCCCCTCCAGCGGTCGCCACTCCCGAACCCAGGGCTCAGCCGGGCTGCCCTCCAGGCCGCCAATACATCCCACAGTCACAACGGGTAAATCTCATACATACCACTCACACCTCTCTAGGTACCGGTCATCCAGAGACCAACAACACTCTCTCGCTGTTGTCAGACCGTTTCTGGTGGCCCAACATGGCAAGGGATGTGAGGCGGTACGTACAAGGCTGTCGAGAGTGTGCCATGGCCAAAAGTCCTCGCCATCTACCTGCGGGAAAACTCCATCCCTTGCCTGTCCCGAACCGCCCCTGGTCACACCTAGGAGTGGATTTCATGACCGATCTTCCGCCCTCAGAGGGAAACACCTGTATCTTGGTCATCGTAGATCCCTTCTCCAAGTCCTGTCGCCTTATCCCATTGAAAGGTTTACCCACTGCATTTGAGACCGCCAAATGCCTGTTCAATCAAGTATTCAGGTATTATGGAATCCCCGAGGACATCGTGTCCGAGAGAGGACCACAATTCATATCCCGCGTATGGAGGGCCTTTTTCAGACTCCTAGGTGTGACCGTAAGCCTCTCGTCCGGATACCACCCGCAAACTAACGGGCAAATCGAGAGGAAGATCCAGGAGGTGGGGCGGTTCCTCCGGACCTTCTGCCATGGTCACCAGAACTCCTGGAGCCAGTTTCTGGGATGGGCAGAGTACGCCCAGAATTCCCTGAGGCAGCCGTCCACGGGTCTTACGCCCTTCCAATGTGTGTTGGGATTTCAACCACCACTCTTCCCGTGGAACGGAGAACCATCTGATGTGCCCACAGAGGATCACTGGTTCCGGGAGAGCGAGAGAGTCTGGGACAATGCCCATCACCATCTTCAGAGGGCAGTGCGCAGAGCGAAGACCATCGCGGACCGGAGGAGGATTTCAGGTCCCATCTTCACTCCGGGTCAAAGGGTTTGGCTCTCCACCAGGGACATCCGCCTGCGCCTGCCTTCCAGGAAACTCAGTCCCAGATTTGTTGGTCCCTTCACTGTCATGGAACAGGTCAACCCAGTCACATACAAGTTGCAACTTCCACCTCAATACAAGATTCAACCCAACTTCCACGTTTCACTACTAAAACCCTGTCACGACCCTCTGCTTCCCTCCACAGAGCCTGGCCAAGAAGAACCCCCTCCTGAAATGGCAGTGGAAGAAGGCACCATCTATTCCGTCAGAGAGATCCTGATGTCCCGGCGTCGTGGTGGTCGCCTCGAATACCTAGTGGACTGGGAGGGTTATGGACCGGAAGAAAGATCTTGGGTACCTCGTGACGACATCTTGGACCCCACACTCATCGAGGAATTCCATGCGGCTCACCCAAACTATCCAGCACTTCGAGGAAGGGGTAGACCACCTCGACGCCGGAGAATTCGGCCCCCAGGAGTGGGCCGTGGGGAGGGGGGTGATGTTACGGATTGGCCAGGCTCTAGCACCAGTCACACCCAACGATCTCAATCACCAACATTCTGATGTGCACCACCTGCACATGATTATCACTCACCCTTCAAATACACACACCGCACTTCAGTCTTTGTCCGGGCTCTTCGCTTGTACACGGACTCATTGTGTCTCTTCGTTTGAAGTCACAATTATTGATCTAGTCGAAAGAACTTACCTATCTGTCTTGTATTCCAGTCCTGCATTCCTCGTGTCTCCAGTCTCGTCTGCGGTGTGTGTGTGTGTGTATCCAGCCGTGCTTCAGCGCTCCCGCATCTGTCACGCAAAGATCTACATTACCCACGATTACCTTCTGCAGTTACCTCATCTCATCTACGCTACTCACCTCCTGGATACCTGTGAAGTTTTCATCTCTCGCTCTGCTGAATATAAATAAACTCAAATTACGTTACTTACCTGTCTGTCTTGTCTGTGTGCTGACAGTGTGTGTGTGTATGTGTGTGTGAATGGGTGTGTTTTAGAGTGTCACCCCTTCACTGCTGTGTACTTTTTTTCAGCATCGTGGAGGATTTGTAGATTGTACACACAAAAATTTTCTGAATATTTGTATTTTTGTCGATTTCCCATTCATTTCCTATGGTCGGTCATTTTAGACCGAAGAGCACAAGTGTGACAATTTTTTTACGACCACTTAGCCTGCTTGAATCATGCCCTCAATTTTTTTTTGTGTTGACATTCCAAATGGCATAAAAGTCACAGAGTTTCATATCATTCCGATTAAGCTGTGATTTTTAAAAATTCAAAATTCAGTCAAAAGTGACCGAAGAGCACCAGAGGGTTAAGGTCATCTATTAGTCTCAAACCATTTTGGTGGTTATCATTTAGTCTATTTTATCTTTATCCAATAGCCTATCAGGTTTGTGTGCTACACTGATACCTAAGTTCATTTTTACTATTTTTTAGCTTTTAGGCCCTTTTCCTCTAAGTTCTATTCATTTACTTTTATTGATCATGACTTAAATAAATAATTTATAAATATATTGTTAAAATGTTTTTTTTTTTAATTGTGGAAGATCGGACACTTTCAATACTTTCTGTTTATGAGAGCTACTAACAGCTGTTTTGTAGTAAACTCAAAGAATAGTTTTTTTAGCAGTCATTCGATAATGGGGCACGAGGAGTAAATATTTAACGTGACAACTAAAAATATTGCCCACCAAAAAACTGCCGGGGCATCTCTTCCCTTGACTTTCATTCAAACAGTGCAGATTTTTTTTTTATCTCCTTGTCGGGTGCCATCTACTTTGGAGAATCCCCTGAGGAGTGGCTCGGATCAACATCACAGAATGACCCTATGCGATGCCATGGGACCCTGCTAAACTTCACACTTCATCCACCCCAATGTTCACACCAAATCAGTGCCCTGGCTTTTTAGGCAAAGGGAAAAACCCTCTGGAATGCCAGATCCAGCCTTGACAAAACATCTTGTTCTTCTTCTAATTTTTCTGTAGATTATTAAAGATACTCTTTAGTGACACTGTCACTTTACACTCCAGTAGGTGGCAGAAATGAACCAAGCTGGCTTGTTGTTATCCACAGAGCGTAGTATATATTATAAAGAATTTTAGCATAAGGCTGCTACATACATTATGTGATATAGCAAAATATGAAAATAAATGAAGGAGTCTGATTAATTTCTGAATGAACTTAATTGCTATATTTTGATAAAATATAAGAAGTGAAATTCAGTCCTTAGAATTGTGCATAGTGCATAGAGTGTTTCAAAATTAATTTAAAGTTGTATCATTTTTGCATCATACCTTTTGATGTTCTTTAAACAATATAGTTAATTCAGGTTACGGGCTAAAGATGGCTAAGAAGGCTAAAGAAGGCCTATCAGAGAATCCCACCTCTTACTTCCTGTCTTGTCTGTGCTTGAGGTTTTATAGTGTTTCCACTCACAGTAAGAGATTGTCTGGATCAGACAATGAAGATCATACAGCTTCACTGTAACCTTCATCTGTACGTTTATCACATCACATTTGATTCATTAAATGGGTTTTCTTTTGATTTTATGTCTTAAATGTATTTTTCTTTCTCTCATAGATCTGTTGATGTGGTCTCAAGCCACAGAGAGTCTAACAAACATAGCAGTAACTTTAGGAGCCGATGTGAATATAACCTGTGATCTTGATAAAAAGGATACAAACAGAAAATCACCGGATCCTCCAGTGTTAATCTTACAGTAGCAGATCTGAAGGAGCTAAATATGAAAACAGCATCTTTGAAGACAAATACTCAGTGAAAACTAAGAGTCGCCTGTTCATCAGAAATATCAGCACTGATGAATTAGGAGTTTATTATTGTGTTAAAAATAAATGAACCACTAAAATTCAGCAATGACACCAAAATCTGCATCACTGGTGAGTTATTTTCTAATTTCAGGTGCTTCACAACATGAGATACCATGGAGTAACCTGACCATCATCACATTTGTCTTCCTGATGTGCTTTTGATCATTGCATTAATAGGTTTGTTTCACTACAAATGTGTTCAGGACTCATTAAAATAAATAGAAGTATCACATGGGCTTTGTTTGTTTTGACTGCTATAATGTGTGAATTGAGTGATGGTATAACATACACATATATGTAATAGTAATAATCAGCATTTTTATTTATTATAAATTCGTTGATGTGTTCACACTAAGAGCAGTAAGAGTTGTAAACCACAGGCAAATGAGGTTTCTTGAGGCTAAAACAGCTTTTTACCTTTGCAATTTTTTTATTATTGGTCATACAGCTGGAAATAAAAGAAGAATTAAAAACTCAAGAAATGTACTAAAGAGACTTTTTTGGCTGGCATACTAATTATTTTGTATATTCTTAATACATATTGACGTATCTACCATCTCCTCAGCAACCCCCCCCCTCTTTTTTTTTCTCTCCTTAACTCTCTATGCAAATATTCCACTGGTTCAGCAACTTGATAGACAACACAATCTTATACACTCACATGCAGCAAGTGTGACACTCTGTTTTACTATAGAGTGTCACACTTGCTGTTATATTCAACTTCTATCGTTCTTGTTCACTTCCCTAAAACTGTCAAAACGAACAAACATTTCAGTAGGAAACAGAAGAACAAAAACCTATAAACTACACTAAATACAGCTTAGAAAATTATTAATATTACAGGTATGAAACTATAGATGAACAATTAATCTAATAATAAGAAAGAAAGAAAGAAAGAAATAAGAAAAGAAAGAAAGAAAGAAAGAAAGAAAGAAAGAAAGAAAGAAAGAAAGAAAGAAAGAAAGAAAGAAAGAAAAATAAAACACTACAGGTGTGTTCAGTGCAAACCTACCTTAACTTCCTCTTAATTGTGGTTAAAATCACCCTGCTATTTGAAAGCTATTAAGTTTCATGTCTAAAGTCATGTGAAAGAAACAAGACAGTGCTTGAACATCCAGAATATCATGCAGCTTCCTATCTGTGAGTGTGTTGTACTTTATGAAAAGTTTTAATGTGCTTAGTAAATTAATACATTGATTCAATGTTTATACATTCCAGATCACATGGATATCTCTTATATAGCAAAGATCTCCTTTTCTATATAATCTGCCTGATCATTCCCTATCACCTGAGTGTGCCCTGGTACTCAACAGAAAGTGATATTGCAAGCAAACCCAACTCTAAAAAACACACTCAAGATGTAATTTACAATATCAGGGCGAACTTTAGATTTTCCTGCTCTTAAAGTTTACAGAGATGCTGCAGAGTCAGAACAGATACAGATCAGAACAGATCTTGGTCTGGCTTCTTCAAACCACCATAAAGCCCCCTGCTATTAACTCAGAAGTATTTGAAATACATAGACCAATTTTCAACCCTAGTTTCTCCACATACACTCACATAGACCCAGCTCACCCATTGACTGGATATTTAGACCCATCTGTAAAAATGATTATACTACTCTGATTCATTTAATTTAGATAATCCACTATTCCATTTTATATTTTCTTAAAGAAAAGCAAACTCAAATTTCAACTCAGGCATCACCCAATATGGCATAGGTAACCATCGTATATGCTCTGCAATACCTCCATGTTCCAATCCCATTGTTACAGTTGCTGGGGATGAGGAGCCAGAGGGAAACTCGAAGAGCCAGGAATATCAGTAGAACAAAGTATTTAATAGATTTAAGCAGGAAACCAGGATTACACACAACCAAACAAAAGGCTGGGCGGGACTCTGGAAGGCTGGGCGGAACCAGCGGAGATTCAGGAGAGCTCAAAAAAACCTCAAATATAAATATTTGGAAAATAATTCATGGTGCTTTCTAAGCACTGAATACATTGGCTGTGTAAAGTGTAATATTCTAGCTCAGGACTTTGCTCAACGATATTAAAACTTAATTACATTAACTAATACATTTTACTAAAGCAAGTAGTTGTTTTCTAAAATGTGTCAGAGCAACTGCCAAAATGTCAACCCACTTCTCATTTTCATACATAATTAAAACCCTTCTCCACAAAGCAAGTTACAGTTATCAGTTATGTTTTAGGACTAGATGATACCTGCGTAACTGTTCCTGTCGCTTTACATATTCTACAGGCTGATCTGATCTCAACAGTTTCTGTGGTACCTTTCAGGATCACTTTTTGTTACTGAAGTATGGGTATTGCTGCTCTGAGGGAAAATCTACACTGGACCCAAAAGAAAACCCACAGCATGTAAGTAACCACAGATTATGACAAAGTTATGAGCAGCAGGCTATGTTACCCTATTTTTTATTTTTATTTTTGCCTCAAACAGCAATTGCGGGTAAATTTTATGTCAGGTCTGTGATATGAAGAGTGTACAAAGTTACAAATCTGTTGCAACAGTGTGAACGTGAATAGCACATAACAGATACAATACAGTTATAAACACAGATATCTGTTAGTACAATATGTGTCACATAACTAAACATGCATCATCATTTTTAAAAGCTTCCATTTTCACAGTCCAACTACAACACAAAAACAGCCTTTTCAAATTGTTCCACTTTTCCACGAAAAGCAATTTTTTCTTGACAAATACGCCATCTCATGTGGACAGAAGATCAAAATGTTATGCATTAATGCAGAGTAAATTCAAAGTACTTTAAAACTACAGCAGCAACACATCTGTGTTGGCTTAATATATATAGCTTCTACAGTTAAAACTTAAGGCTTAATGTTTAAGAATGTTATTTTTTATTATTATTAAATCTCATTTTGCATTATTATTTAATTGTACTTGCTAGGCCTTTACTTTATACCTAGGTACAGTAAAATTACAAACATTTGTTATAATAGTCATTTTATAATAAATCCAAAAACAAGACTGAAGTGTCAATATTGGTAACTGCACTACTGAGTGATCCTCTGTTGCCATCTACCGACTGGTCAATTAATGCCTGTAACGTTCGTTGTTTCCAGAAGGAAGAAGACAGGGTCAGAGAGACTGGGACTCATGCTTTTTATTTGCAAACTTGGGTTAAACAAAACAATCGCCAGCTGCGCTCACAATCACATCAAGCAATAACTCATAATAGGTCGTAATCCTTGTCTCTCTGCATTCGGCTTGCTGCACAAGTTCCCAGTCAGTCTCTCGCCGTTGGAGACCTCATGGAACCACGCCCCCTCGCCACAATGCCATTTTCACGTTAAAAGTCTTTGTTTTCCATTAGGATTTTTGGCACATTTTTTCATGTCATCTTCATAAATGAAAAGCATATCTTTAAAGTAAATTTTACATCACAACTGTAGAGTTAAAATAAATAAAAATAAACTTAATTGTTTGGCCAAAAATCACAAAACTAGTCTCTTTAGATTTAGTGCATCATGCTGAAGCGTACCATACCCACTTTCTTATGTCAGCCATTTTGGGCATCAGACATTTTTAATTTAGTAAAAAAATGCCATAATTTATGAATGCATTGGCATTTAAAAAAAAGTTTAGGGGCAGTGCCATTGTTACAGAATTGAACCCCACTAGAGGACACTCAATATGAAATTCTTTTGTTTTGTGTTCACTCAACCCACCTTGTTTCACTCAAGTGTGCCGTAGGTGTCCTGAAAAGTGAAGCCAAAAGTTTTTGATCGCCCGCCGGTGGCTGGCTGCAGAATAGGTCATAAACCCCGCCCTCAGGGTGCCAATGCCGAGGATGGCTTTCGAGTGAATTTTGCCGCTTTTGTGGAGTGGACCCTGACAAAAAAAAATCTGCGACTCAGGACCCAGAGCCCAGCCAGCCACCACCCCAACACGTGGGGCAAGAGCCCAAGCTCAACAACAGCAAAAAGCCAAAGCCCGCCGTGACCGTTGAGCCATCGCCACTAGCAACAGAGCTGCGGATCGCCGCTGACCCAGAGCTGCATGAGCCATTGGACCAGGTACGAGAGCCAGCCACGATGCCCGTGATGGTTGATGTTTCAGTAGTCTGTAAGGGTGCTGAGGGCAGCACCGCCCACTGCATCGCTTCTGAGGGTGAGCTAAAACTGGACATTGGACAGCTAGCGATGGAACAAGACTTGATTGATTTCTCTGTGGATATAGACATTGAACTTCCTGTGTACCCTGAAATGTCTGCCTGTGTGGATTTCCCACCCACCCTGCCACAGTTACCCCCATCAAGCAGCCCCACTGCTTCAGCCCTGCCAACGCTTCTTCCTGTTTGCCCCTCAGCTCCCCATCTGAACGGTGGGTTCGCAGCAGGTCTGCCAGACTCCATAATAGTCCAAAATAGTCACCATCACAAAGCCTGTTCACAAGATGGCTGCCCTTCCAGAGCCTGTCGCTAAGATGGCTGCCCTTCCAGAGCCTGTTTCCAAGATGGCCGCCACGCCAGAGCCTGTCGCCAAAATAGCCACCACACCAGAGCCTGTAGCCAAGATGGCTGCCACGCCAGAGCCTGTCGCCAAGATGGACGCTACGCCAGAGCCTGCACCCAAGATGGCTGCCACGCAAGACCCATGCCAAGCCACGATCCTGAGGCCAGAACCAGCCCACATCGAGTCTGCTGCTCCAGAACCAGATCACGCCATGTCTGTCAAGCCACAGCCACCTTACATCACAGCATCTACCAAGCCAGTGCCCGCTCACGCCATATCAGCCAAGCAAGTGCCCGATCACATCACGCCAGCCAAGCCACAGTCTGCTCAAGCCATCTCGGCCAAATAACAGTTGGTGCACATAATGTCAGCCATGCCATAGCCTTTTCGTGTCATGTCTTCGGCTCTTGAGTCTGCACCCATCATGGCCGCTGTCACAGCTGCTGTTCCCGCAAAGTTAAGTTATGTCACAGCTGCTGTCCCCGCAAGGTCAAGTCACATCACAACTGCTGTTCCTGCTAAGTCAAGTCACATCACAGCTGCAGTTCCTGCACAGTCAAATCATATCACAGCTGCTGTTCCTGCTAAGTCAAGTCACGTCACGGCTGCTGTTCCTGCAAGGTCAAGCCACATTACGGCGGTTGTTCCTGCTAAGTCAAGTCACGTTGCAGCTGAGGTTCATGTGACAGGTCAAGTCGCAGCTGTTACTACAGAGACAAGTCAAGACACAGCAGCACTTCCTGAACCAAGTCAAGTCACAGCTGCACATCCTGAGTCAAGCAAGGATACAGTTTCACATCCTGAGTCAAGCCTAGACATCACAGCACTTCCTGAGCCAAGACTAATCACGGTTTCACACTCCAAATCACCTCAAGATACTACAGCACCTCCTGAATAACATTAAGTAGCAGCTGCTCCAACAAAGTCAAGTCAAGTAACAGCCGTTTCAGTAAGTCCAAGCCAAGACACAGCTGTTCCAGCCAAGCCAAGTCACAGCCGTTCCAGCCAAGCCAAGTCAAGTCATGACTATTGCACTAAAGCCAGGCCAAGTCAAGTCACAGCCAAGCTAAGTCAAGTCAAAGCTGTCCCAGCCAAGCCAAGCCAAGTCACAGCTGTCCAAGCCAAGCCAAGTCACAGCTGTCCAAGCCAAGTCACAGCTGTTCCAGCAAAACCAAGTCATGTCACAGTCATTATTTCAAGGTCGAACAAGGTCTCACCCGAACGTCCAGAGCCAAGTCACGTCTCGCCCAAGCATCCAGAGCCACGTCAGGTCTTGCCCGAGCCACGTCACAACTCGTCTGATCTGCCAGAGCCTCGGCATGTCTTGATTGCCAGTATAATGGACCCTCCTTTAATGTCAGTCATATCCGCAGAACCAACGCCCCCAAGCCACGCAGAGCTTACGCTCCCAAGCATTACACCCTCAAGCCTGATGTGCATCCCAATAACCACTGCACTGCCCATGAAGGCCATCGTCATTTTAAGTGTGTGGGCTGCACGCTGTGCTCCAGAGACCTCATCTGCCTACGAGTCTGATCTGGAGGCCTCGCCTGTCCACAAGTCTGCTGCGCCAATGCCTCTCATCGAGGCGGCGTCCATGGCAGAATTCTCTGCTCTGCCTGCACCGCCAAGGCTCCCTGCTCTACCTGCACCACCAAGGCTCCCTGTCTGCCCTGTCACGGCTATGGAGGTCGTTCCTAAACTTCCTGTCCTCCCTGTCACGGCAATAGAGGGTGTTCCTGAAGTCCCTGTCTGCCCTGTCACGGCTATGGAGGCCGTTCCTGAAGTCCCAGTCTGCCCTGTCACGGCTATGGGGACCGTCCCTGAAGTCTCTGTTGGCCCTGTCACGGCTATGGAGGCTGTTCCTGAAGTTCCTGTCTGCCCTGTCACGGCTATCGAGGCCGTTCCTGGAGTTACTGTCCGCCCTGTTACGGCCATGAAGGCCATGTGTGAACCGTCTGCGCCACCCTGGTGAGCTCCTGCCCCATCTGTGCCGCTCTGGTGGGCTCCGTCTCCACCTCTGACCCCCCCGCCGCCCTCCAGGACTGTCTGTGCTACACGGTTTAGGAGCGTCTGGAAGCCGCTCTTTTGGGGGGGGGGGGTGTTAAGGAGAGCCCTTGAAGCCCACTAGAGCGCACTCCAATATGATCTACTTTTTATGTACTCTATGTCATGTTGTGCTTCCCTACACGTGTCGTGACAGATAGAAGTGTTTCCCTATATAGGTTCCCTTCCTTCATCCTGAATTCCTTCTCCTCTTGCTGAAGCAGGAGGAGAGATCGCTTGAGCGCTACACTAAAATGTTCCAGATGCTAACTAAAGCCATGAGCTATCCAGATGACGCGCTCTGTGCGTTCTATGACGCAAACCTAAACAGGGTGTACAGGGTGCCGTTGTCCGAGGATGGATCTCGAGTGAATTTTGCCGCTTTTGTGGAGTGGACACTGACGAAAAAAATCTGTGACTCAGGACCCAGAGCCCAGCCAGCCACCACCCCAACACGTGGGGCAAGAGCCCAAGCCCACCAACAGCAAAAAGCCAAAGCCCGCCGTGACCGTTGAGCCATCGCCACTAGCGACAGAGCTGCAGATCGCCGCTGACCCAGCGCTACATGAGCCATCGGACCAGGTACGAGAGCCAGCCACGATGCCCGTGTCGGTGGATGTTTCAGTAGTGTGTAAGGGTGCTGAGGGCAGCACTGCCCACTGCATCGCTGCTGAGGGTGAGCTAAAACTGGACCTTGGACAGCTAGCGATGGAACAAGACTTGATTGATTTCTCTGTGGATATACACATTGAACTTCCTGTGTATCCTGAATTGTCTGCCTGTGTGGATTTCCCACCCACCCTGCCACAGTTACCCCCGTCAAGCAGCCCCACTGCTTCGGCCCTGCCAACGCTTCTTCCTGTCAGCCCCTCAGCTCACCATCTGAACGGTGGGTTCGCCGCGGGTCTGCCAGACTCCATCAGTGTCATAGCTGATGGATCCCTCTTCTTCGCCTCCAGCCTCAGAGTCCTGGACTCCGCCTCTTCCCTCCGCCCCTGCAGCTCCACCCCGGCTCTCAGCTCCCACGTCTCCACCAACACCCGTCAGTCCACTAGCTCCACTGGGCTCCATCTTGGTCGGTCTTCATCCCGCCATCGCCTCAGTTGGGCTCCTCCCTCCCTCCGGCTCCACCTTGGTCCTCTGTCGCACCGGTTCCCGCTGCGGACCTCCAGATCTCTGCCTCCGCCTTGGTCGCCTCCGCCTTGGCCCTCTCCGGATCCTCAGTGTTGCCCAGGATCATCGGCTCTCTGTCTCTGCCTCGAGCCACCAACCCTTCCTCCACCATGGCTCCTCCCTCCGTCTGCTCCACCGTTGGTCACCATCATGGCTGGGGTCTGGGTCTCACCTTGCTCCTCCTGCTCCATATGCCTTCTGTCTCCTCCCTCCGTCATCATCTCTCTGTACTGTTCTGTTTCCTCCTTGTCTCCTCCCCCTGTCATCTCTGGACTGTTCAGTTTCCTCCTTGGCTCCTCCCTCCATCTGATCCACCTTGGAACCCACTGATCTTCCTCCTCCCGGGAGTCCGTCCTCCACCGAAGCCCCCTCCAGAGACTGTGTGTTTAGTTTTTTTCTTTTTGTCGACGTACCTACTGGGAGGGGGGTGTAATGTCACACCTTTGGTCTGTTTGTCTTGGTTTTTCCCAGTGTTTCCCCCGTTGGACTGTCTGTTTGGTTTCTCCCATGCCCATATTTGGTCTTTCTGCTCATTTTTGTTTTTCCCTCCACCTGTTGTTGCAATTATCTCCCCTTCATAAGTTCGTTTGATTTCCCTGTTTCTTTGTCTGGCTACAAATGTTACACCTGTGTTCCTTTGTGTGTGTTCTCATGTGATTCCTGTTTGTAACTCTGCCCGAAGATTTATTTCAAGACGTTTTAGGTACTCTGAACATAAGTTGCACATTGTTATTTTTGATCCTTTCAGTTGGGAGATTTTTTTTTTTGTGTTACTCTTGTTTTTATTAAATATACCTGGTTTTTATGTTAGTTTTTATGTTTTTATGTTACCTGGTAATTATGTTGTAAATGCAATTGTCAAGCAGTTTGTGATGCATTTTGGCCTGTTCTCGAAGACTTACTTTTAGTCATTATTTGGGTAGCACGCATATTCTGAAAATGCCTTCATCAGAATTCAAATTAGCCATTTTAATCTAGATTAATTCCAAGATTTAATCTAGATTAATATAGATTTAAAAAAAATTAATCTATGCCCACCCCTAATAATAAATAAAATTAATAAATACATTTTAGTTTTATCAAATGTTTAGTATAGTTAGTATAGTATTTAGTATAGTACAGTATATATATACATACATACATACACACTGTATGTGTGTGTGTGTGTGTGTGTGTATATCAACAGTATGAACAATATGAAAACTACATTTAAATTGGCATAACATAAATTCTCAACATAATGTAACAGTAGTCATGTTTTCATCCATTTGTTTTAATGCATAAATTTAAAATGTCCAATAAAACATCTGAATGTAAACACTGCAAATTCATAGGTGGAGGCTCTACCTAGGTAATATCCATTGTGTGACATTTTTCAGATGCGTTGGAAATAACAAAAAAAAAAAAAAACACATTCTTAATTGTTATTAATATTGTTAAATTATTACTAGGGACAATGTGACATTTGCTAGTTATTGTAATGTACATGTCCCCAATTCTACATCTTGTTTTTTATTTATCTACTGTATATACTTAATTCGCACATGCAGCTTTTGTAGAATGTGCATGTGTATAAAAGTGGGAGCCCTTAATGAATCAAACATAAAAGCAAAATGAAAAAGACCAAAAAAAACGTGTAACGTAAAAAACACCCTCACTTGACAGAAATGAATTGCAAAAGGTAGATGTCCTTTTATGGTTGTGAGGGAGGAGGGGACTAAGGTGGTCTCTTTACGACCCTCACTAGAGACTGTGTGGAATGATTCTGTTTCTTTAGTTTTTTTTTTCCATGTGACTATGATGCAGCATTTAGGGGTTTACGGATTCCAGCGGTAGGTGCTTTTATTTTTTAATGCAGTATGCAGAGTTTAACTATTGTATGTCTAGTTTGGATTTTTAACACTTAGTATTTGATTTCAGTGTATATTCATTTATCACTAATAAAGCTTGTATAAGCCTGTCCACACGGAGACGCGTTTCGCTGTATACGTATACATTTATCGTATTGGCGTTTCATCCACATGGATCCGGCGTTTTAGGAGACTGAATCCGCTATTTTTTGTAACCGGGTCCCAAAGTGGATAAATCTGAGGGCCTGTCCACACGGAGACGCGTTTCGCTGTATACGCATACATTTTTTATCGTATTGGCGTGTCATCCACACGGATCCGGCGTTTTAGGAGACTGAATCCGCTATTTTTTGAAACCGGGTCCCAAAGTGGATAAATCTGAAAACGACACCCTCGCGGTTTCGTGTGTACAGCCAATCCGTATATTTTCTGAAACGATGATGTCATCACATCACGTGTCGGCTTCGTCACACGTAACAGCAACAACAATATTGGGGGACTACATGATTGTGTTCGTGTTGCTACTAAGCCTGCTAGCTTTATTACAGCAAAATCTATTGCTTCTATGCAACTGTTATGAGCAACAAGCGATACTGTTCACATCTTCGTCTTCTTCTTCTTAGTATGAATACAGCGCGCAAGGTTATGCGCATGCTCAAAGTCTTCTTCTCCGTGTATAGTGTATATCTATGGCAGAATTACAGCACCACATACTGGTCTGGCATATATACTACACCGTTTTCAGTGGTTTCGTGTGTACGGAACTTTTTTTTTAGAACGAGGGGAAAAAAAAGATCGGATAGGGCACGCACCGGCTTCGTGTGGATGGAGCCTGAAAACGACACCCTCGCGGTTTCGTGTGTACAGCCAAAACGTATATTTTGTGAAACGATGATGTCATCACATCACGAGTCGGCTGCGTCACACGTAACAGCAACAACAATAATGGCTATGAAGGTAAAACAGTAGCAAAACTCGAGAGCTTGTTGATTTGAATGTGAAAACTTGTCATATTAATATTCGTATTTGTAAGCTGAAATTTGAACTCACAGCTCTGATGTGAAAAGCTGAATCTGTTGATTTGCACACACAGACAATGATCCAAACACCCGTGTTTTGAATTTGAAGTTGCAAATTAATAGCTAAAAATGTGTAAAATGACATTCACATAAACAAAATGAAAGACGCAAGTGTGTACGACATATTTGGTTTCGCTCTTTACTTCAGTTTTACTCTACAACCTCAAGTCGGCACTTACAACCTCTCACATCTGGCAGTACAACTTCAAATTTTAGCGCTTTGACTTTTGCTACTGTTCTTGTGATATTCCTGTTGCAAAACTCACTCGTGCACTTGTAAATGCAGACGTGAGAGCTCAGAGCCGGGGGCGGGGCTAGGATGGAAATTAACTCATTTTATTGGTCGATGTCTGACCAATGAACAACGCTAGTCATCGCGAATTGCAGTGCAGTAAGAAACATGTATCAGTTATTAGTAAAACACTGGAAACTATTTTCATTGAATATCCTTACATTTTAGGGGATTTTGCACTGCATTCATCTTGTCATATAGTTATAATCTAATAAACAAATAATACAACATCTTTCATATGTATATCCTACTGCATATTGAGTAATACCGCTGTACCAGAACCGCTGAGAAACAGTTACGACATGCTTTGATCTCGCCGCCACACGGTCAGGTGGTTCATGGTCATTGTAGCTCTCAACAGTTCCAAAATCTGACATATTGTCATATTTGAATGGGATTAATCAGGACACACAGGCGTTTCGCTGTATTTGCAGCAATTCCTAGTAATTATTAACACAAAGTGCATTGATTTTGGTACTAAATAATATGCACAATAATTATGATGGTCATTTAATTTTCTTTTTTCTAATATGCCTATTATTCCAGTGCAAAAAGGCAAATTAGAGGCATTTAGTGGCTAGAAAGATAATATTCATATGTAATGCCTTGGTTTAACCACAAGATGCCCTTATGGCTTTTTAATAAATAATTTTTAGCTCTAGTTTCTCAAAACGGTATTGCCGGTCATAACTGCTTATGTTTTTAGATTTAGCTTTTTAATGTACATTTAGGCATTATCAAGCACTCGATTTTTATACGTTTTTTTTAATTGTTGCATTTAAAAAGGTTCATTAATGACATCCCATGTTATTTTATTATATTCATATAAGTACAAGTGAATATTAATAAAGACGGGCAAATAAGGAATTTAAAGTTTAAATTATATTTAAAAATAAGTTATATGGCAACTCTGGCACAGCGATATTCATTGGTCAGGCATCGACCAATAAAATGACTTAATTCCCACCCTAGCCCCGCCCCCGGCTCTGAGCTCTCACGTCTGCATTTACAAGTGCACGAGTGAGTTTTGCAACAGGAATATCACAAGAACAGTAGCAAAAGTCAAAGCGCTAAAATTTGAAGTTGTACTGCCAGATGTGAGAGGTTGTAAGTGCCGACTTGAGGTTGTACAGTAAAACTGAAGTAAAGCGCGAAAGCAAATATGTCGTACACACTTGCGTCTTTCATTTTGTTTAAGTGAATGTCATTTTACACATTTGTAGCTATTAATTTGCAACTTCAAATTCAAAACACGGGTGTTTGGATCATTGTCTGTGTGTGCAAATTAACATATTCAGCTTTTCACATCAGAGCTGTGAGTTCAAATTTCAGCTTACAAATGCGAATATTAATATGACAAATTCTCACATTCAGATCAACAAGCTCTCGAGTTTTGCTACTGTTTTACCTTCATAAATGGCGGACTACATGATTGTGTTCGTGTTGCTACTAAGCCTACTAGCTTTATTACAGCAAAATCTATTACTTCTATGCAACTGTTATGAGCAACAAGCGATAATGTTCGCATATTCGTCTTCTTCCTCTTAGTTCGTATACAGCGCACAAGGTTATGCGCATGCTCAAATTCTTCTTCTCCGTGTATAGCGTATCTCTATGGCAGAATTACATCACCCCACACTGGTCTGGCATATATACCGTTTTCAGTGGTTTCGTGTTTACGGAATTTTTTTTTAAGAATGAGGAAAAAAAAAAAAGGATCGGATAGGGAACGCACCGGCTTCGTGTGGACGGAGCCTTACGGTGTGTTCACACGGGGCGCAAGCGTCAACGCTTCCCATTGACTTTGAATGGGTGACGTCAAGCTTTGCCGAAAGGAATTGTGGATCCGTCGGCGGCGCTTCACTCGCGTTGCTCGCGACAGAAGTTGAGAAATTTTCAACTTCTGCCGCGAGCAACGCCAGTGAAGCGCTGCGTCAGCCAATCAGATCGCTCTATGCAAATACAGTGGCCAGGCGGCAGCCAATCACGTTCATCCTGTTCAAGAGCAGCATTTCATTGGCTGACGCTGCTATGACCATAAACGTCAGCCACGCCTTCCGTTAAGCGTTGACGCTTGCGCCCCGTGTGAACACACCGTTAGGCTACTGCTGATTTGCAGGGGGAACATCACAATGGGATGTCAATTAAAACATCTTGAGACAACGTCTGTTTGCATATTTTATTCACTCTAATACCAGTGCACAGAATTTCCTCAGGTGTAGAAGGCTGGTTTCTAAACGTAAATAAACAAAATAGGAACAAACAGAGTATAAGTTTAACAAACAAATTGCTTAACAGAATCCAAACCATAAAAATATATCAAACAAAACTTACTTCTGTACACAGCCACACAACACCATATGAAAAGAGTCCAGAACAGCAACAAAGGGAGAACACACTGACTGTTGCTTCCAAGCAAGCATTTTTAAATGGGCACCAATTAATGTGGTAATGGGGTGCAGCTGCTGACAGTGGGTGGAGCTAGCCACTGGAGCAGTAAGTGGAGCTAGTCACCAGGTCAGAGGGATTTCTAACAGAGCTAATGCTAATACCATATTTGGCTTAATGTTTGTTTCATGTGTTAGACCGGTAAATCTCACACTTTCATTGTTGTTCACAAATATATATTCTCAAACATTTATCTTGTTTAACAAAAAAATCCAAGTTGGACTGGTTTGTTAGCTGCATAGTTTAAAGAAAATCGTACAAGTTGGCACAAGTTTGTACTTGCTATGATCCTTCAAGCAGCTAGAGTGAACTCAGTGATTCAAGTATGCATGTTAGTCCAACATGCAGATAAAAAAAAAACACACATTTTTAAACTTTTAAAAATTGTTTAAAGATTGTTTTTATATTAAAGTTATATGTTTATTTTAGTTGTACAATTTATAACGAAAATTGTTACAAAGTATAGGTGTGAGCTAGGCTTTCTCTTAAAACTTCCAGCCATTTGCACAGTCTATTCTTTTGAATATGTGTTAAAAGCATTGTTTGTTAAGACACAGTGGCTTCACATCAGAAATTTTACTTTTTCTAGTGCACATACGGCTCCTTGTAAAATGGAAACTGTTAACATATTCAAACAAAAGGCTTTATTAAAGTTCCAGCTGCTGTGCAGTGTTTAATTTGCTTGTGTATTGTATTGAGTGAATGCAAATATTTGCCTTGGGGGAAAAAAAACAATATTTAGTCATAACATTGCTTTTATATTTTGTGCTCTATTTCTCAGCAATGTATTCATGGAGCTTTACACTAACAGCAGAGGTGGACAGAGTACACAGCTTCGTTACTTGAGTAAAAGTACAGATACCCCTTGCTAAATTTTCCTCAAGTACAAGTAAAAGTACTACAGTCAGATGTCTACTTAAGTAAAAGTACTGAAGTACTTGTTTTTAAAAGTACTTGAGTATCAAGAGTACAAGAGTACATTTTCTAAATATCGCATTACTACTGCCACAGTGCTTACATTTATGTACAGAAACGTTCTACATGAAGTTATGAAAAATGTTAATGTTCATACCTTGGAGAATGTAAAAGGAATTTTGCTTCATTTAACATTTCTCACTTGCCCACAAGGCAATAGCACAATGGCAACGCTAATGGATTTTTTAATGGATTTTTTGCATTTTTTCACATTTGAACCTGACTGTGTTAAACACACCGCATACTCAAGAACACCAAAGCAAATGCTCAGCTTACATTAATGTGTAATATCAGAAAAGAAAAGAAAATTCAGCTAACAATTGTGTGTACATGTTTCTCTGTTTTTTCATCAATCAAATCAATAAACCTAAACCAGCAAAGAAGACAATATAGCAATGTTCTGACACAACTCTGAACTGGGGCCACAGGTTGAATGTTTATTTTCTCTACTATAGATACAGCAATTTAAATTAGAGGCAACCACTGCATGTTTAAACAATCTACAGTATAAATAACACAAAATAATAAACGACACAGTTCTTTCTTTCTTTTGTGTAGACAATAAATACAGCCATAATCTAAGTTGACTACTCTTTCAATATTTAAAATGCAAATAGAGACAGAATTTTTCAAGCATGATACAGTTATAGACAACTACACAACTTATTATAGCCCACATATAAGTAACAGCCTAGATATTTTATGTAGCCTAATTTGCGCGCATTGGGGAGTCGCTCTCTAAACGTGGGGTATTAAAATTGCTTTTGAATGCACGTGCAGCGTTTTACTTTTGGTTTCGTTTTAACGATCGCATGAAACTCTCGGTAGTGAGCGTGCATTCTGCAATACAAGAGATTACTTTAACAAAACCATTGGAAAGTGGGAAGACACAACGGGACAGGATGGGATTTTGAAAAGCGTGTCCCCAGTGGAAATAAGTCCCCTGCGTGAGTGGAACTCTACCGCTGAGTTATCATTTGATGTGAATGCAATGCCGCTTTGTACATACAGAACATTGAGATGGAGGCGACAAAATGTGTGCTGTAGGACGAAATATAGTATATTTCCTCAAAAGCAGATTGTGGAGACCTTTTAATTGTCCAAAATTGTCATATCACACAACCTTAATTACAATGCAGTTTGTGCAAATCCGGAACAGAGGTTGGTTGGGAGAGAGAGAGAGAGAGAGAGAGAGAGAGAGAGAGAGAGAGAGAGAGAGAGAGAGAGAAAAACGGCCTAGTTCAGTGAAGAGCAGTGTCAGAGACAGGCGGAGATTGGCGGCTAATATCTAAAATCTGCATTAAAGTTAAGAATAACGATGAAGTTTAAATGGTTATGTAATTTTGGAGAGAACTCTCTGTATCAGCTCACAGCAGTCTGTGCAGTAGCTAGACTAGCGAAAGTTTTGTAAAGAAATAAAACCAAGTCGCACCACAACAATTTTCTCGCACTCGCACAAACGCTCCCAAATATAATTTGAAGTCGCTCAGATTAAATTTTGGGAGCATATGCGACCTACACGGTCGCAATTTGGAGCCCTGCGAAAAGCTGAAGGTATTAAATAGCTGATAATCAGTGGCGCCTGCACAATCCAATTGCGTTTGAGAGGGAAACAACAAATTGAGGGATTCCGAGATTTTTCTTTTTTCCTTTTTTTTTTTAGAAGAAGTAATGGGTACTCACGGTTATGGACAGAAATGTAGCGGAGTAAAGAGTACAATATTTGCCTCTCATATGTACTTGAGTAAAGTCATGAGTACTCCCCAAAAATGATACTCGAGTAAAGTACAGATCCCTCAAAATTGTACTTAAGTACTGTACTCAAGTAAATGTACTCCGTTACTGTCTGGCTCTGACTAACAGTACTCTCCTGAATAGCCCAATATAGGTTTTCTTTATTTTAAATAATATAGTGCCCCTTGCAAAGCCATTAAGCTAGCTTAACCAACTGGTTGGCATCAGGAAACAGATTGAAGTGACTGACCAGCATCTCCAGCAAAGTTTGCTAGCGAACAGCATAATTACTATGGTCTATTAGCAAGAATCGCACCAAACCAGAAGAAACCTCTATTACCCTACTGAAAAAAAGGTAGAATATTCAAATTTTTCAGCAGGGTAGCCCTAATATAAGGTGACCAGATTTATAAAATGAAAATCGGGGACAAATAATTTAGTGATCAAAATAGTACATTTGATTATCTAAATAAAAAAAACAGTATGTTTTTTTTTTTTTGTTTGTGGGTATATATTAATAATTTTGATAACTGATACTGATAATAGCAAACATATAAAAACTACGGTGGCCGAGAGAGCTCAACGCACTGCAACTTAAGAAAACACATGCAAACAGAAAAAAATGACAACAAATTAAGAAAACATCTTCATCAGTTTGACAACACAGGTGCTGCAAATCCTCGCAACACAAACACAAATACGGAAACGCGTTGCAAATTCTCACAACACAACCAAACTCAGAAAAATATACTGTTGTGAGATTGACCCAATTAAGACAAACAGACATGGGTGATACAACCTTTAATTGGGTCAATCTCACAACAGTATATTTTAGGTTGCTCTCCTTTCGCTCTGCCTCCCTCACATTTCGTGCACGAGCACAAAAATCCACCTCTGACGGTGATTGGTTTGAGCACTGTTTGTTTTTCTGTGGAATGGTTGGTAGCACCGATTTTTTTTTTTTTTGGGCATATCTCGGAGCCTAGGCTGACCACAGAGACGCGGGTTTTTACAGCCAATTTATGGGGCAGGCAGCAAGCGGATCATGAGGAAAGGTCAGCTGAATGTGACACTTTGTTTCAGCCTAGAATCGCTGAAACAGCCTTTAAGTTGCAGCGCGTTGAGATCTCTCGGCCACCGTACAAAACAGTAGTATTATGTGTCTTTAAAAAACACATTAAAATAACATAAAAATATGAGAACATGTGATAAATAAAACTGTATTTAACAAACATGTTATTTTCAAACTGAATTTAATATTTTCAAAACTGTGAGTAGCCTACAAAAAAAAAAAAAAAAAAAAAATTCAATGCTTTTGGAAATGTACCTTTTTTATACCAAATTAGGCTTATTATTTTGCATTTTAAGCAAATTTTGACCACAACAAAAAATTGCTGTATACAAATGCAATTGAGCGAGTGTACTGATAGTTTTTACTGAAAGCAGCAATAGATAATTTACCTCAAATGCTCTAAACCAGTGGTTTGAAACAAAAGGTTTTAAAGCTTCACTTCAAAGGGGCCCTTACCGAAAAGAAGTATATTTAAAGTTTATTTGTTGAGTATACTTGAGTAAGATTCAAGTATATTTTTTTAAGTATACTTTATGTAGTAAGTATACACATATCAGTGTATTAGTAGTTTACTTGTAAGTGTATTATTTCAGTACTCCTTGGGACTAAATTGGCCCACTTTCTAGTAGTAAACTTTGAGTATAGAACTAGTTTATATATACTATATATACTAGAGTATACAACTATGTTTTTAGTTTGTTCTGCAACTATACTAAAAGTGAACTTATAGGAATACTGATAGTTTACTCATTAAATAATTTATTATAAATACTAAATATAATTTTAGTACACTTTGATTATATAGTCTCAGTAAACTACTAGTTTAGTAGTTTTATATTGCAAGTATTTACAGTGCCAGAAAATTTGTTCACAGTGAAGAATATATACAAATATTCCATTCAAATATTCAGAGCAACTCTTGGGCAGAGCATTTTCAACATCTCCGTAACTCTGGGACTGAAAGGGGTCATGTTTAACTGTCTGACAATGCAGAAGGTCCAAAATCAGCAGCTGGGCCACAAAGCAGCTGTGTGTCCTGCTCACAAAGTGAAACTTTTGGGGTTTTGTTATGTGCCTAGAGAAGGGGACTGTGATTTTGAGTCTCTGGGGGAGTGTCAGAATTTATATGATGTGAATGTTAACCCTTACAGTGGTGAGTTTTAAATATTCTAGCGGACCCCTGAGAGTGAGTTTTTTTTAAGCGACCGTTATTTTAGAACGTTCGCCCTTATTGTTTCCATGGCGACGCGTCAAGCTTGTCACGTGACACAACACAGACACAATAACACTGTATGACAAATAGATCGCTTTTATTTTGTTTTTCCTTTTTTATTCAGAACACTCACACACTTGCTTACCATGCCATGAACTATCTAATATTCCGATTCACAAATATGTGTGAATTAGTGTGTTTTGTCGTTTAAAACCCTATATAAATGATCTGGATAGTAATCTGTAATGTGAGATGGGCGCCGCCATGTTTGTTCGCGCTGCCGTTCAGAGAGTCCTGTCAGCCGGATTTATAGCACGTAAATTCATCCGTTTCTCCCGAAATACATGAAAGTAAGTGGCTGGTGAACTGGAAGAGGAATAGAGTGAACTTTTTAGTTACTTAGACTATGTGTATGTGATATGAATAAAACACATCGGCAAATTATATTTGAATAGACTGCTGTTTGCTGCATCCATATACATATGTGTGTATTTTACAAACTCTAAATGTCTGGTTTTACTAGTACTTATGTGTATTTAAATGTCTGAAACCTAAAATAAGCGTTATGTGGTTAAAACACTGCATAGTTGTGGTTATATGACAAGCGCAGAGCTCGTCCATCTCTGGCTCAGTGCCAGCCAGCGCGCCAAAGAATTTTACAGTTGCGTGACGTCACCGAATGTTCTAAATCCCATATGTGGGACCGTACTCCCAGGGGCACGGAAATTAGAATCCCATATGTGGGACCGTACCGCTCAAAGGGTTAATGGACATGAACTGAAAGCACTCTTGGACACTGGAAGCTCTCTATTAATGTTGAAATCATGCTTTGTAAATAATGTCAATTATGTGAACACTACCTCTGTTCAATGCGTTAGCTCACAATTTTACTGGCCCACACTCTACACTGATGTACAAACACACTGCAACACATGTGCCATATGCCAAAAGACAAGTGTTGTGTCCCAGCGGGGCAGGGACCCCTGCATCATCTCCCTGTTATCTCTGCACCTTTTAGGCAGATTGCCATGACAAAAGACAAAATTGACAAAAGAGCAGTGCTGGACATCGCTACATGCTGGTATGCCACAAGGTATCCTGAGGCCTTCCCACTTTGTTCTGTTACAACACCCAGGATGCCCTGGTTCAACGCTTCTCCAGAGTCGGCATAGCCAAGAAGATACACACAGACCAGGGAATGAACTTCACATCATGGCTAATGGGGCAGCTGAAAAAGCAGGTAAGCATCAGAGCCATCTGAACAACTCTACCACCGACAGAAACCGCGATCTTGTGGAATGATTTAACCAAAATATCAAGAACATGCTGCGGAAATTCGTTGCATACACAGGATGAGACTGGGACAAGTGGCTACAATTTGTTCTTTTCGCTTACCGAGAAGTACCCCAAGTTTCAATGGGATTTTCACCATTCAAGCTCCAGGGACCACTTAATGGTAAGATCTTCTTCTTGACCACCAAATATCTTGTATCCCTGGGCAGTAGTTTGTGGCTGAGGTAAACAACTTGCCTCTCTTCTCCTGTGCTTCCCTGGGCAAGGACTGCCCCAATCCCTGTTGCGGATGCATCTACTTGCACCAGGAACCTTTGAGAAAAGTCTATAATCTGCAGGAGCACATCTTATCTTTCAGGGTATTAAAAGATGTCTCACAGTCATCAGTCCAGGGAATAGGGTTTGTCACTGTCTCAGACAGCAGGTTGGTCAGAGGAGCCGCGATTGACGAGACGTTTGGCATAAATATCTTGTACCAGCCCACCAGTCCTCGGAATGACCTCACCTCTTTCTTGGTCTTTGGTTGTGGGCTCCTTCGAATTGCCTCCACCTTGTCCATTTGTGGTCTCAGCTGTCCGTTGCCCAAGTGAAACCCTAGGTAGTTTGCCTCTTGTCTTGCCCACTCACATTTGGACACATTTTAAGTCAATCCTCTTTAGGGCTTGTTGGGGGTGTTGAAGATGCTCTGCCGAAGAGTTGCTGTGGATTACCACATCATCCAGGTACGCTGCAGACAAGTCTTCAGAGCCTTGGAGGACTCTGAATGTGGCTGGTGCCCCGTGAGGGCCAAAAGGAAGGACCGTGAATTGAAATAGTCCTAGAGGTGTTCGGAATGCGGTGCAGGGTCTGGATTCAGGGTTGAGGGGTACCTGCCAGTACCCCTTACACAGGTCTAATGTGGTGATGTAAAGGGCTCTTCCAATCTTCTCCAGCAGATCATCCACTCTTGGCATTGGGGTATGCATCTAATTTAGATTGGGCGTTGAGTTTGCGGAAGTTGATGCAGACACGTAGGGATCAATCTTTCTTGAGTACAATCATCATTGGGATGCTCCACTCACTTGTTGAGGGCTCGATCACTCCTAGCTCCTTCATCAACTTGATCTCCTCCTTCAAAAGTTTTACCAGCCTCTCAGGCATAGGTAGGGACATTGGCATGATGTGATGGATCAGAAAGGTGGATGGTGTGTTGGGTCAGCTCAGTCTGTCCAGGCCTCTTTCCCACAGAACAAAGTGGGAAACTGGTTAAGGAGGTGCTGCAGCTCTTTCCTCTTGGAGTCTTCTAGGTGAGTTAGACTCACCACAGACGGCTGTCTCTTTGCATCCTCTGATTCCTCTTCCACCTCCACCTTCCTCACCAGAAGTGATGTTTCCGGTCCATACCGGGTGGCACTCCTTTAACAGGTTCACATGGTAGGTCTGCCTGGTCTTGCCCTTGTCCGCATGATGCACTTCATACGTTACTGGCCCCATCTTGCCGACCACAGTTTGTGGTGCTTGCCATTTAGCCAGTAGCTTGCTCATCAACATTGGCAATAGAAGTAATACCTTCTGCCCATGTTGAAACTCACGTAGCCTGGCGTGCTGATCATACCATCTTTTCTGTGCTTATTGTTTTACTTGTAGGTTCTCTTTGGCTTGTTCTCTGTACTGCTCCAGATTGTCATGACTCTGGGCTGCGGGTTTTCCCTCAGCCACCTGAGGTCGCTGTTTCCCTTCATCTTGCACTGCACTTCCCTGATTGTCTACACCTGTCTTGTTGTCTTTGATTATGACACTCGTTTCCTCCACAGCTGTTCACTATCACCACAGACTTTATAATCTCCACTCTCCCACCACTCTTGTGAGTCTGCATTGTTTCCTGTAACCTGTCTTCTGTGTGGTTTGTTTTCAGTGATTTTCGTTCCTGAAGTTTATGTTTTTATTGTTCAAGTCGTGTTGTGCCGTGTTGGCCTTTTGGTTTGGTTTTTGTTTGTTTATTTGTGTTTTTGTTAATAAATTTCCCTTCCCTGCATTTGGACCCTGACCTCCTCTATCTCACCGTGACACAGATGATCTTGCATCTCTAGCACGTACTGCACAATGCATTTCTCCTCCATCTTGATGCAGGTTCCTCCTCCCAGCCTCTCTTCAGCAGGTCCAGAGGTCCATGTACCTGCCATCCATAAAGAAGCTTGAATGGTGAGAATCCCGTTGAAGCTTGGGGTACCTCTCGGTAAGCGAAGAGAACAAATGGTAGCCACTTCTCCCAGTCTCGTCCTATGTATGCAATGAACTTCTGCAGCATGTTCTTGAAATCTTGGTTAACCCCCTGGGGTCGACAAATGCGTATACGCGTTTTGTGGCAGTTTCCCAAAAGGAACTTCAATTACTCTGTAATTTCTGATTGTACAGATAAAAGCAGTACATCAATCGAATCTGTAAAGAGTCTACTTTTATTTGTATATACTCACAAAAATAAAAAAAACATTGTGATTTTGTAAAATAAAGAAAACAAAAAGGGTGTGCTGCCTGCCGCGTTGATCTCCGTGATCTTCATTCAGAAACGCGTCATTAAAATAGACTAAAACTCAGCCAATACACAACACAGAGACAACAACATGTCTAGAGAAAGCTTGATATGTATGCTTTTAAACAAAATAAGTTTCATCAAAAACAAATATTCTGTGATAAAGTAATCTATATAAAACCAAACACAATGTCCAGTCTCTCCTGTCTGCTTCATTATTTTATAATTAGATCACACCCACAAGCTATTCGCTTTTCATATTAAAATCGTCCATGTGAGGGTGCCACGCCAAAAGTAGACGCCCACATCACGGTAAACAAAGGAGAGATAGAAAGATAAACATTATGTGAGACACGGCGCGATCCAGCAGAGGAGATATTTACATGAGTTGAATGTGCACACATTTTACCAGTTAAGACTTTTTGCCAACTATAATTCCTGACTACAGCAAGTGAAACATTATAAAGTACATTTCATTTTACTGCATCTAAATGTCTCACGATGCCAGGATGCGTTTAATAGTCTATACAATAAAGAATGATGCAATATAAAGGTAATAGTGTTAACATCTAAGCTTAACAGTTATAATATGGCCTAGTTTGATGATGATGATGCATGCTTATGTTTATGACTATAAGATCATATTATTTATTTAGTTATTAATGTATCTTACAACAAAATGATGTAATATGAGGGTTTACACCTTCTCAGATATAAAATGTCCTTTTTACGTTTGTACAAATGCGTGAGTCTATGACTACAAAATCATAATATATATATAAATAAATAGTATGATGCTCCTGATATTAACATGCTCACAGATGTTTTGTTTTTGTTTTTTAGTGATCTGAAACCTGCTCAAAAGATGAATCCTGTTGACATTTACTTGAGTCTCTTCAAACTGTTTTCCTACTGTACCAACTTCAGATGTTAAAGAAGTTCACAAGTGAATCTCAAGTTATTTTGCGTGATAAATAAATCTATTCAAAATAAGCTACAAATATATTTTGTCCTTACATTCCTCCTTCATCTGACTGAATGGCTAATTATGCGGCTCATTATGCAGGTCTTTGTCTTCTCAGGTGTAAATCACAGCATTATTCATGATCATTCACGCCTTCTCGCATACAGCCATTCTAAACAAAAAGTGTCTTCAAAAATTTAAATCTATATACTGTTTTGTGGAAACAAGTGAACTAGATGATTTTCACATTATTTGGTATAAAAAACTCTAGCCTACCACATCCAATTCTCAAAAGTCTTGTGAACAAATATTCTGAATGTGTTTCATGACCTTATTTCAGTGACTTAAAAAATTTAGTTTTTTACTAAGCATGCATAAAAGTTGTTTTCTCAAAAACACAAATGTGTACATTCATGTTGCTTACATATTATTGTAGCCCAATATGTGCGTTGTTCGGATGGCTCTCATGCTTAACTGCTTGTTCAGCTGCCCCATTAGCCATGATGTGAAGTTCATTCCCTGGTCCGTGAGTATCTCCTTGTGTATGCCTACTCTGGAGAAGAGATGAACCAGGGCATGGATGATCTTGGGTGTTGTGTAGGGTGACCAGACGTCCCGAAAAATTCGGGACAGTCCCGAAATCTAAGCTGCTGTCCCGAATCACGAATCCCGCTCTAATTGTCCCGAAAATTATACTGAAGCAAAATCTTAAATAGTTATTGTCTGATAAAACATAAAAAACTGTCCGTGGAGCGAGGTTGAGTCATCCTGTAGCCTGGCAACCAGCCCCCGCCGGCTGCTCATTGGCTGCAGCATCTTGTTTTTTTTTCCCCGTGAGCAATGCTTACTCGGAACGAGTGTTTTCAATAATGAAAGGTGCCTGGACCGATGTGAGAAACAGGTGCTCATTTAACCTGGTCCGCAGCGAAATCAAAGTAAAAATGAATTTAATGATGACTTGTGCAGAGTTCCATAAATACATCCTGGGAAAGACGGGAGTGCTGGCAGCAGTGAAAAGCTCTGCAAAATATGCTGATGTCAAGCCTCCACAACCTCGGTAGGCTATATAGCTCAAGTGTGAATTTAAAGTTATATTGTTTCTATTAATTTATCTAATTCATCTAGGCTATATGCACAAAGACAATACGACCTTTTTGTCCCCTTTTTGCTTTATAGAGTAGATGAAGAGAGCGCAAGTTGCAGCAGCCGTTAGGACAGTTGAAAGTGCAGGCAGAAGTCGCGTGAAGAAGTCAGACCGGTCGAGGGCGAGGCACCGTGTTCAAAATAATACTTCTATAGCCTACGTATTAGGCTATATCAATTTATATGCATATGTACTTGTTAATAAAAATATGATTGGTTCATTAACTTCAGTTTGAAGTATAAAAATAGCCTAACGTTATTTCTATATTATATAAAATTATATGTATATGTAGGCTACTTATATTAATAAAAACATGATTGGTTCAGTCACTTTCGTTTGAAATTCATTATCTTTATTATTCATTACACCCCCCCTGCCCCACTGGGACACAGCACTTGTCTTTTGGCAGAGGCACATGTGTTGCAGTGTGTTTGTACATCAGTGCAGAGTGTGGGCCAGTAAAATAGTGAGCTATTGCATTGAACAGAGGTAGTGTTCACATAATTGACATTATTTACAAAGCACGATTTCAACATTGATAGAGAGCTTCCAGTGTGCAAGAGTGCTTTCTGTTCATGTCCATTAACAGTCACATCATATAAATTCTGACACTCTCCCACAGACTCAAAATCACAGTCCCCTTCTCTAGGCACATAACAAAACCCTGTACAGGTCACACAGCCCGCTTTGTGGCCTGGCTGCTGATTTTGGACCTTGTGCATTGTCAGACAGTTAAACACGACCTCTTTCAGACCCAGAGCTATGAAAACGCCATGTGAAGTACCTTTGAGTGGTATCATTTATCACAAATGAAAAATACATTTAGTATTCATTATTTTTGTTAATATTATGGGAAATTAACTTTACTTTAAATTGTTTTCATTGAAATGAATTGAATATTGGTGCTGCCTCAATCACTTTATAAATTAGATACACAAATTAGATTGAACACTTCTCTGGCATACAGTAATGTTACTGTTTAATCTTCAAAATCAGAAGTCTTCAACCCTGCTCCTGGTGACCCACTCTCCTGGAAAGTTTATTTCCAACCTGCTTCAGCATATCTGCCTGCAATTTTCAAGCAGTCTTGAGGAGCTTGTTCGGCCGCTTCAGATGTGTTTTGATTAGGGTTGTAGCTAAACTCTTCAGGATAGTTGAATAGTTAAAATGTATCTGGGCCCGTTTTTGTCAAAATATGGCACAGTAGGCGCTGGATAATGTGGCTATGAGCTTAAAGTGGCCTGTATCTGATGCAACAAATGTGGCCCAGTTATCCTAGAACGTCTCTGGGCCAGTTTTAACACAGATATGGCATAGTAGGTACTGGATAATGTGGCTGTGAGCTTAAAGTGGCCTGTATATTATGCCAAAAATGTGGCCCAGTTATCCTAAAATATATCTGGGCCAGTTTTGGAAAAGATATGGCACAGTAGGTGCTGAATAATTTGGCTGTGAGCTTAAGGTGGCCTGAATATGATACCAGAAATGTAGCCCAGTTATCCTAAAATGTATCTGGGCCAGTTTTGTCAAAATATGGCACAATAAGCACTGGCTAATGTGGCAGTGAGCTTAAAGTGGCCCAAATATGAAGCCACAAATGTGGCCCAGTTATCCTAAAACATACCTGGGCCAGTTTGGACAAAGATATGGCACAGTAGGCGCTGGATAATGTGGCTATGAGCTTAAAGTGGCCTGTATATGATGCAACAAATGTGGCCCAGTTATCCTATAACGTATCTGGGCACAGATGTGTCCCAATTATCCTAAAACATACCTGGGCCAGTTTGGGCAAAGATATGGCACAGTAGGCACTGGATAATGTGGCAGTGAGCTTAAAGTGGCCTGTATATGATGCAACAAATGTGGCCCAGTTATCCTAGAACGTATCTGGGCCAGTTTTAACACAAATATGGCACAGTACCCCTTGCCCATTAGCGCTGAAGTTGTGTGCAGTGTCTTGGAGGGCAAGGACGGAGCCTTCAAAGATGATGCCAGGCCGGGAGACAGATAGCTGGCAAGCGTCTGTTCTGCCCGCGGCATCATCTTGTAGCCATGCTCATCCAGCCCCACCACATTACAGTAGTAATCGGAGGCGGGGATGAACAAGCGGGCTGAAAAAGTCCTTGCCCACGATTTCGACACCTCAGTGTGGAGATCTGGGAAGACGGAAAGGCTCCGTCTTGGAGGTGGTGGTTTTGTCCTTAGAAAGTGTCTGGTTTGGTTTTCTGCGGCTCATGTTGTTTCTCGGTGGGCCAGTCTATCTTTAATTTGGACACCGCACGATTAACCACCTCCAAAACCTCCATGTACTGGGGCGACTGAGGGAGCGGGTCCTCAGTGATGCTTTCCACATCCACCTCCTTGAAGGAAGATAAGGTGGAGCACCGAGCCCACTCGGGGGGAGTAACCGCAGGGGAACGCTGGTGAAGGCTCCATCCTCGAAGAGAGCCTTCCGGGATCGGAGCAACCGCATCGGCAGGAGGTCACAATGCGGACAGTCAGCCCCCTTGAGAGCTGAAGCAAACCACACATAAGCTGTGTGTATCCCCACCAGAGATGAATCGCTGGGAGGGAGGGACACACAGCTTATAATGTGGTTCACTCTCGCTCAACTTTTTGCCCTAACTAACATAGTCATTCTAAAAGAAAGCTTGTGCAAACTGGCACAAAAAACGGAGTGACTTTGAGAAAACACAGCAACACACAGAATGCTTTGCTGAATGACAGAAAGCTGACGCCGGTTCCACCGCATGTGACGTCACGCCCATCATTCTGATTGGTTACACATGATATTCAGAGCGTGGTGCGCCAATGCCATTCCCCATAGCGTTTTTGGATGCAGCTCGAGTTCCCGGAGGGATACAAAGATAACAGATCTTAGCTGTATCCGAAATCACCCCCTATACCCTATTTACTATTCCCTACATTAGTCCACTTGTACAGTTCACTTGAAGGAGTGACTGAAAACAAGTTAGTGAATTCAGACACTAAGTGCACTGGAAGGACTGCCACTTTTGCATAGTTTGCTTGCTGTTTAATGATCATTTAAAATGGGCAGTTCCAGTAGTAAGATTGAAGGGTGTATCTTGAACTCTGTTACGGAAATTACGTATAAACCCTAATTAAAACAATTATAAAATCAATTTAAAATGAATTTTGTACTTGTGTTGTA